>NC_030833.1:3652500-3970000 GCF_001704415.2 Capra hircus
CTGGGCCTGAAAGGCACACACGAACCCTGGCAATTTTTATGGTGGAGTGGGCAGCCTGGGAGCCTGCGTGGAGCTCCGAGCCTTGCAAACCTCCGTATATGTGTGCGCATTTTGGCTGCATTTCGGCTGCTGAAGGAAAATCCCACACAAGATTCTTGCCAGATTTAAGGAAATGCTTAGTTGAATGGGAGCCCTGTTCACTTGGAGTAAGGTAGAATTATAGCCAACTTAAAAAAAGAAGCTTAACATATGACAGCGACTCAGCTGGAACCCTGGAACACATACCGCACGCATCTTTGATCTTCCGCATCACATTAAATAACAAAGACCAGAGGACTTCAGATATGTACCAGATAGACTGTGTTTGATCACAGTAAAAGGCTTCGCCCCATTCCGGACTATGGATTGCATCATTGATTTTTTCTTCCCCCCACTCCCTCCAAAGAAGGGACTCTTTTAAGTATGTCTGATTCTTTTAATTAGATCATTACTGCTATTGTAATGTTTACTCCAGCATAATCTCTTATGAATAGCATGGGGCTTTTTAACCGCCGCGGTGACACTGCCCTGGTATCTTTGGGGAAAACACTTAGAAATAGTTAGGTCTGAATAATAAATATGGCTACTTTCACACGCACACAGGCGCGCGCGCGCACACACACACACACACACACACACAAATTGTTTGAAATCACTTTTGAAAAATGCCACCATTTCTCGCTCCTCAGGAAGTGAGCGGAAGTGAGAGGCGCACACGGGCTGCGTGGTGCATGTAAATGCGGGTGGCCACGGGGAAACGTGGTGGGGAGCGTCTGGCGGTGTTTGAAACCGCAGCAAAGTTTGCACTGCAATAATGTGAAAGATTTCAAAAGAAAGACCTGAGCCTGATCTGGCAGGGAGAATCACCGACGTCTCCTTTGCTCTGCTGCCAGGAGCCTGACTTTCTCTTCCTTTGGCTGCTCCTTCCCTGATGCCCTTCCTCCACCCATCTGTGATGCCCTTCTTGTGTTTGCGCCTGTGTATTTATTAGGCACTCTTAACCTCAGTTTGATGAATCTGGGCCATCTCTGGGTTTGGCAGTGGTCAATGGGCTGCCTAGTGGTATAGCTGGAGTGCTCTGTAAATGTGCAAAGAACATATTGGGGAGGGCTTCCTGCGTGCTGTGTCCCTGGGCTGTTAAGTGCAACTCAAGACAGTGATTTGTTTGTAAGAGCAGCTGCACGTTAAAAAAAAAAAAAAATGGTGGCTGCTGATTTCAAATAAATAACTGTAAAAGGAGGTACATATGTTAAATGATCATTTTCCAAGACAGTACCTGGTCTCAGTGACCTCTTCCAGGATCCACCTGGATGACGTGAGCAGGGTGGAAAGCAGGGTTTGTTTGTTTCTGATGAACAGCGTGGTTTTATTTGGGGCAACTTGGAGCGCTTCAGCTCAGGCAAATGGACAATTATGAAAGAGGTTGTTCTTGGTGTGTGTAAGGTAACTTCCACTGCCCTGCCTCTTGAAGTATGTTAAATAATAAATAACTTATTAAAACATGTTCAATGTAATAATGGCCTTTTTCATGAATTGTTGTAAAAGGGAGATTAGAAAAGGGGCGGGGGAGCAGCCTTCAGGGGAAAATAACGGGAATTTCTAGCAGTGGAGTTGTGTAATGGTTCTATATTTTTTAAAATGTGCCTGTACTCCATTCATAGTCATTTAAGTGCTTAAATAAGCACAATAAATGTAAATAATTTACTGCTTTGCAAACAGAAAATTGGGCAGAAAAGTAATTTTGAATAGTGAGTCAGCTTGCAATCTTCGATGATTTGGGACCCTGTGAAATGCAACTGACATGGCTGTTCATTAAGCTCATTGTTATTGAGCCTTCTTCACTTTCATTAGCGATTAATTCAGACAGATATTTAACTTAATAAGGTAAGCGAATAAACAAAAAATCGCTTTCTGAGCCTTAAGGTTTTTTAGACCCCCTAATTGCTTTTGTGCACTAATTATCAAGATTAACACCTTATACTTTTCTCACTCCATTTCGCCTTGCAAAAAAAAAAAAATGCCACGAGGGTATTTTGAAATCTTTTAAGTGGGCAGTGGGAAAGGGTTAAGGATTTTCTTCCCTAAGACAAAATGACCACCCACCAAAACGAGAAGACTCCGGAGAAGTTGTGCGTGGGTTTTTTAAAACATTAGCTGAGCGGGGAAGCCACACACGGCTGTACCGAGAGAATAGAGCTTGAATGGAATTCTAAGCCAGGAAACGAACGCTCCTGTCACTCGGATAAATCAGACCTTCCAGGAGGAGTTCGTGGGCTGTGTTTCGGCTTCGCTTATCAGGTCTCGGCTACATTTTTTGAAGCAGCATTCATCAAAGATTCGCTGTTTGGCTAGTGTATTTAAAAGTTGATGTGAACTTAAGATCCAAGGGAGTTATCAACACTTGGCGATCAGTGACAAACCCCTTGCAGGTCCTTTTAATATTTACTGTAATAATATTATTCATAATGGAGTCATTCAGTATTCGTATGGATATAATACATAATTCCATTGTAATTTAGCATTAATTAATGTCCACTTATTGCAGCAGATTATAGTACAGGAAACAATTTCTGATAAGAGACACCAGTGTGATTTAAGGAGGAATCTGATTGTAATTTGAATAATGAGATGCATTGCTTCCTGTTGCCAAGCGTTGGTCCCCACCCCCACCTCCTTGCACGCGCGAATGTGAACCCAGAGGACACTTAGACACACTCCACACGCGCACACACACACACACACACTCAGGGGTTGTGTGGAACCGAGTGGGTCTTTGTCAAGTAACCATTTCAGCGTTTGGAATCCTTTTCTGGATCTTCCTTGTAAATGTTAAAGTTTGTCACTCCCAGATCTTTATTGCCACTGCAGTCCCTACCTGAGCGGCCGACTCAGTCTGTTTCCCAGAAACAAAACAAAACAAAACATTATTGTAAGACAGCTATCCTTTAATGTTTCAAGTGACAACTTGTTTCAAGTGACAATTACAAAGAGACTTTAAAAATGAAAGTAAGTGTGCGTTCATCTATTTATCTACCCATCTACCCACTCCCCATCTCTACCGAGTCTTTATGCCTACTGACCTAGCTCACTCAAAACTGACCCTCCAGAGGGGCCACCTTGGAAAGCTAAGCGGTGACGGTGCTGAAGTTGGACCCGGGGCCGTCTTGAAGGGCTGGCTGACTGATCTGGCCCCAAAAATCACTCTTCAGCTTCGGATTGCTAATTGCTACTTGCTGGTCTCGTAAAGAGTCAGGAAGCTCCAGCACCCCTCTGGCTTGAACTTGATACCATATTTCACTCCTTGTAGCATTAGGGGATTTAAGCCCTCCTTTTCCTTTAATTCTTTTCTTTCTTTAATGGGTGACTGGATAAATTCAGTGGTGGATTTTGTGACACTAAAGCAGCAGATAAGTGCGTGATGCACTCCCGCTATGTGGGTGAAAAATCCCTCACCATATGTTTCCTCACTGGAATGCCTCGTCTTGCAAAATTACAGGAACCGAAGCTTAAAAACACAATTAGGTAGTTTAAAATGAAGTATTAAAGAAATATCGCGTCTATTCCGATGCCTGCCATGTTTTCTTCCTCTCTCCCTTTTTTGGTCTTGTTTTGTTCTTGGAGGATTCAAAAAGCCTCCCCTGTATTTGATTTTTATACTAATCATGCCCCATATTTTTTGGATTATGTTATATAGGCTGTGGTTAAATTATAAATGAAAGGGTGAACTACCAGACTTCTTGTCATAACAGCAGCTTTTATGTTGTAACAGAAAATGCAAAAAAAAAAAAAAAAAAAAGGTGTTTTGTGTTGAAGGGTCCCCTCGCCTATTTTGTGCCGCTTAATGTATGTGGGCAGACAAGCACAGCAATTTGTAGAAATGTTTTTTGCAGTATTTTGAAAATTACAGCACCCTCTCCATCCTCTGAGGGGAAAATGAAAGAAAACTAAATACACAATGCATAAATATAGCTGGAGCCTAACAGCTCTCCCTGCTTCTCCTGGCTTTACGCATTCCTTCTCACAAAACGTGCTTACACACACACACTGGGGCACGCACGCACAGACACACACGCAGAGCCTACTTCAAGTTCAATTCTTTACCGAGTTATAAGCTGAATCAACGGTTTCACGTGGTAGCAACAGAAAACGGCCTTCCCCACTTCCCAGTGCCTCCCTCAACTGTTTAAAGAGAAAGAAAAGGCAACCAAAAGCCAACAGGACCAGTCTTAAAAAAAAAAAAAGGAACCAAGTGACGGCTTGTAATCTCTCTCTGTTTTTGTTTCCCCGTTAAACTTACTTCAAATTCACTAAACATGAAAACCCAGTAAAATATTTTATAGATGCCTTGTATCACACTGCTCAAAGCACTTGACTGAAAGGCTACTTTATGTTCTGA
The DNA here is from genome assembly GCF_001704415.2 of Capra hircus. Taxonomy (NCBI): domain Eukaryota; kingdom Metazoa; phylum Chordata; class Mammalia; order Artiodactyla; family Bovidae; genus Capra; species Capra hircus. Next base: position 3,656,936 of record NC_030833.1, read on the forward strand.
TCCTGGTGGGCTGGAGTTTTAAGATAGAATTTATGCTCAGCAAATTGATGAAATATTTCGTTTATAGGCTGTGGCATTTTAGGTCTGTTGTAACCGCATCACTTAAAGGACTTTGCTATGGAGCAGGCACGAAGAATGATTTTCTGCATTAAATCCACTACCGGGCTGAACAGTTTTAATTTGCCCCCAAACTTCTGCCAACTGGAAGGCGGGTAAGAGGTCAGACAAGCCCGAGGAACCGGATGGATTATCTCTGTGCATGAACTCATTCATTGGGCTCTTTCTAATGGAAGGCGAGATTTCATAGTATCTGCTGGAGTTACTCAGATGCTTTTCATAAAGAGCAGATCCTATGCAAAAATCAATAGCATAGCTTATGCCCTTCATTTGTAGATAAGTGTATTCTTGAATGTCTGAAGGAATATTTGATGTGGAACTTAAAACAGGGCTGGAAAATATCTTTGCTTTTAATTGCCTCTCGCTCTGCAGTGAAGTGAGCCCCTTCGCTGTGGAAGCGGGGTTGAGCGTGCCCCGGTGATCGCCTCCTTTCTGTTCTGCAAGGTGGGCTCCCCTCCTGCTCCCCCGGAACCAGCCTTAAGGATTGTTTCTTCCTTTTTTTTTTTTTTTTTTTTTGGCTGCATTGGATGAACTGCCTTCCCGAGATAACAAACCTTCTTCTGCAGCACTTGGCGGAGTTTGGTTAGGGGCTACCTCTGAGCAACGTGAACTTGGCCTTGCTGGTGTCTGACGCTAATACCTTCCCTCCTGTTCTGAATCAGGGTGTTCAGGAAACAGCCTGGAGCCATACAGCTGATGATTTCACCAAATTTGCATCTGTTCAACAGTAATGGGGATGGCTTCCACAAATGCTCCCAGGCTCTAAAGAGACGCTAAGTGGTTGTTTCTAGTTCCTTCCCTCACCCCTCCCAGGAGAGTTGCTTTCCATCTCAGCCACTCCCAGCCTCACGTGGAAGAGCTGGTGGGCAAGGCCTGCCCAGGGCCTGGCAACCTGTCCCTGTGGTCGGCCACAGGCTGGCCGGGCTCAAGGTCCTGGCCGGGGGGCTGCCTTCCCTGGCTCCAAAGCTGGGGGTCTCCAGAAGGAGGGCCCACCCGTCCCCAGGGGCTGGGCGGATGCACACACTGGGCCTGCTGGGAGGGAAGTAGGGCTTGGAGAGATCTGGGGCTGGGGTCTCAGGTGCGGCTTAGGGGCCAGGGGGGCCTGGACAAGGGGGCTCAGCTCGGGGAAGTCGGGGGAGGAGACGGCCCCCAGGGCCAGTGTTCTGCATGTCACTAGGATTTGGGCTTGGGCCGAGGGGGCCCGGGTTGTCCCAGAGCAAATATTTTTTTAATGTGGTTTTGATTAAAAATAGGATAAAGTTTTGTGTCCTGAAAATGTACCAGATGCTTGTTGTAATTTTTTAATGACCTGCCAGCCCCTGGGCCGGTCAGTTTGGCCACGGCTGTACTGCGGTCCAGTGAGTCAGATCGGCTGGTCTCTGCTGGCGGCCGGGCCGTGATCAGAGCGGCAGGCTGGCAGCTCTGGGTCCTCCGGGACTCTGGGTTGGGGTGGGGGATTTCCAGGAGGGAATGTTTTGGTGGGTTTGGTCTATTTTCCAAAGCTGCTTAGGAGACCCGAAAAACAGAGCCCAGAGCTGCCTCCGGCCCCACCGTGGTGCCTGCCCTTCCCTCTGCATCTCCCAGGTGTGGGGGCTTGGGTAGGGCCAAGGTGCCCCTTCCCCTTCCTCCAGGGCCTTCCCGGCTCTGTGAAGCTTTGAGGGACCCGCATTAGCATCCTCTGGGCCTGAAGGTGGATGCGGGCTGGGCTTTTTCCCTCAGGTGTGTCCTGCAGCCTTGAGAGTGCCCGGTGGACGTGGCCTTGCACTTCTTGAGAGCAGCCTGCTAGGAGGTTCACATGTTGGGCTTGTGTGAACTAGCTGATCCACTTGTGCTCTGTGAAGCTACAGAGAATTCTTTCCAAACCATGCTTGGAAAAGTACAGGTTTTCTTTTTTTTAAATGTGTTTTAGACATACACAATAGGGCTTGAGTTTCTTTCCTTTAAAATGTCTCCACACTGTATCAGCCCTTCAGTTGGATTAAAAGTCACAGTATTCTTCATTTTTCTGTCGAGCAGATTTAGGACAAAATTCAGTTTCTCAACACATGACTTGTTCTATTTTTCAGTGTATGCGGATGTTTTTACTTTTATCTTAAAAATTGGTAAGTAACACTGGATCTATTCTCCTTTCCATGGTCCTTTGGGGTCCAAACCAAGCATAGTAAACAATTATTTGAAATAATTTTTCAATGGAAAATCCAAACCAACCTTTTCCAAATTTCATGTTTATGTTGCAAAGATATAACCCAAGGCCTTCATGACATCTTTCTCTAGAAAAACTGAAACAAAGGATGGAGTCTAATCTTTCTCTCTAAAAGGCGCATCTCATCACTGACAAGGAGAATAGGAAGAAAGAATATAATGAGACCCATTACCTTGTTGAAACAACAGAGGGGGCAAATCAAGGAGAAAACCTGGGGAGACAGCAGGGTCTTTAATAAAACCGGGGCCTATAGGAGCTCAGTCAAGCCATCTTCCTGCCAGACACAGAATTGAAGGTGTACTGAGAGAGTGAAGCTTGGAAACCAGGATGTCCTCACAGGTGTCTTAGGTCTGACGTCCCATAATAGTTGCAGCAGGAATTCTACCATCTGAAAAGAATGTAAATTATTGACCATCATTATGACCGGAGACAGTGGATTCTTGGAGTTGCCTGGTCTTGCCATACAAGGTTGCTTAATCACCTGTGTCTGGTGAAGCTTATTTCTCAGGTGTGAACAGCATAAGAAGGGTTTGTTAATTATCTTCAGTTTTCATGAGGAAATTGTGAGCCCTCCCCTCACATTCTGTAAACAAAATAAACACAAAGCAAACCCCAGGCTGCCCTGGACCAGCCCTCCTTGGCGCCCTGGGCTGCCTGCGCGTCTTTTTCTCTCCGAAGTGACTCTACAGCCCGCCCTCTTCAATCACCTTGAATCAAAAATTAAGCACAAAACTTAATAGCAGCAGGACAGTTCCTTTCACATGCGTCTTAAAAATTCTCATTTCATTTTATGTGTCAATATATTTCCATACATCGGTCTAAAAGCTGTGTCAGAAGAGACAAATTAAACTTAGAAGTAAGCAATGCCTATTTTGTTAATAACAAGGAAAAATAATTAGTATTTTCCTATTCATAAAGTAGATTTTATTACAGATGGAAATGAAACATATAAATAAATTTAAAACGCCCTTGATTTAATTCATGTAAGGAACAGTCATGCATATATATATATATATATATAGTCTTTAATTTGTCATAGATGTTTATCTTTTTAAAATGCTCCTATGAAACATATATTAGCATAATTTACAGTGTGGGACACACACATCAGTACAGCTTTATTGGTCGGTGTGCTCAGATATGGCACGATGCAGATATTATTGTGCCGAAAGTTGACAGCATCCCATGAAGACCTGTTAGGAATCTTATTTTCTCGAATGTGCCCCAGTTCTCGTCCAAGCTGCGGCTTTGGGCGCACGCTCAGCTTCTCTGGGAACCCTGTCCCTTCTGTCCACGCTCATGCTCTGACCTGCCCTGCTCGGAAGTTTTTGAGATGAAGTCATCGCTGGTTTGAGTTACTGGAGAGACGTTAATTCGTCCAGCTGGGCTGGCTCACGGGCTGCCCCGCTCTCGGCCTTGACAGCCACCCCTGGTGAGAAACCCAACAGGAAGCAGGGGGCGAGCTGAGGGGGCCGGAGCCCACAGACGCAGGGCGAGGCTCCTGTGATGTGATCGCGAGTCGAAGCAGCAGAGGAACCGGCTGGTCCGCGGGGTCTTCAAGGAAAACGCTTCTCTTCAAAGCAGAATTTTAGACAGATGATCAACAGGGACCTACTGCGTGGCATAGGGCCTTCTAGTTACTATTCTGTGATACCCTGTACGGGGAAAGAATCTGAAAAAACATAGACACATGTATGTGTGTAAGTGATTCACTTTGCTGTACCCCTGAAACTAACACAAAATTGCGAATCAGCTCTACTCCGATTTCAAGCAGACATTGGTGAAAGATAGAATTTTATTTTTAAAAATTTGTTTATTTTTAACTGAGGGATAATTGCTTTTCTGTATTGTGTTGGTCTCTGCCATCCATCAACATGAACCAGCCATAGGTAGGCATATATATACATGTCCCCTCCCCCTTGAACCTGCCTCCCACCTCCCTCCCCATCCCTCCTCCGCTCGAGGTGGTCACAGAGCCCCGGTTTGAGGGTTTGAGTTCCCCACAGAGCCTCAGTTTGAGTTCCCTCAGTAACACGGAAACATATACTCTACCATATGTGAAACAGGTAGCCGGTGGAAACAGAGTTTTAGTTGAAAGATCCCTGGGAAATGATCAGTCACTGCATTACGGAGCAGGCAATGCAGTGCGTGCCACCCTGTGTTGGCGAGCATGTTGACATGCGTCCATAGCATGTATGACGCTGCGTGTCGCCAGGGCCTGCTCCTCCGAGCCCTGCAGGCAGTCTCTTTGTTAGAGCAGGCGGCTGTGCGCACGGTTCAGCTGCCCGGGGACCGGCTCCACGCACGCAGCTTTCTGCCGCCCTGTGTGCCTTTCCGTCTCTCTGCAGGAATTCCCGGCACCCCCGGCCCCAGCACCTAGAGGAGCTGAGGGGTGGGGGAGAGAATGACCCCTGCCCCCTCCCCCGGTTCCAACGTGTCTCTGACCTCCCCACCCACACATGTACCACATAACATCCAGATGTCCAAAAACATTTTTTGGAGGACTCTATGAAATTTGATAGAACTTGAAATGTGATAGTGTATGAACTCAGTGACATACATTGTGAAACAGCCCCAAATTCTGTATGTAAAAATGGAGCCATTTCCCCGGAGGTCCAGCCCCCTTTCCCTGACAAAGATCAGCGCTGATGGGTCTCATGTGGGGCCTGTCTTGGCCTCCCCAGGGCCCCCCCCTCTCTTTTTTTCTCCAAAGCCCTTCTTTTCCCAAAAGCTTCAAGAAGGTTTTTTTTTTTTTTTTTTACTCTTTGCTATGAAAATTGAGGATCTTGGTGACTTTTCCATGGACCCAGAATTCACAAATGGCAGAAATATTTCTCAAAGTCGCATCTTCTGACTCTAAAACGAGTGCTTTTTAGGCCACCCAGCAGGAGGAAGCACACCTGTCCAGCCTCACCTGAGCTGGTCCTCCGCTGCAGGGGGAGGGCCGAGGGAGGCGGGGGGGTAGTGCTCCCACCTTGCTCTGTCCCCACCAGATCAGGGGCCTCCTGTAGGTGAGGAGGCTTTTCACCTGTTGTCTATACCAGTGGTCTGATTCACTTTTGCTGAAGAACTGGAGATGTGTGTAGTCTGCAATTTACAAGTCCAGCCAAAGGCAGAAGTTTAGGGTGAAGGTGTTCTTTGCTGTTACAGATACGAATCTCTTTCATGGGAGTGGAAGACTGCAGGACAAGAGGCGGTAGTGCTTGGGGAGGGTGAAGATGGAGCCTTCAGGGTGTCCTGCTCTGTGGTTGAGGTCAAGGCCAATGCAAGAGGACCCAGAGCAGCCAGAGGGGGCCTGCTCCTTCTCCGCGTGGGACAGGATATAAAGTGACAAGAAAGAGACAAGCGCGCTCTCGGTTCAGAGCCAGCTCACACTCCCCAGGTGTAAAAGCGCTGTGATCCCTCACCTATGCCTTTTTCCTCAACTACACACAGGAAAAGAGTGAAACTTTCCTCTAATTTCCACGCTGCAAGTGAAAACAAAGATAACAGAGGGCTTGTTGCCAGCTTAGCAACATCAGTGCCCAGGAAGCATTTTTCCTTCCCTGTTACATAAAACAATTGCCTCTTCTTAAAACAATCACATCACAGGAATAGTACATGCCTTTGCAAAACTTCTGAAAATGGAGAAGCCGACTTTAAAATTTTAATTAGCCGTAAGCGCACCTCTTTTTGCTAACGTTTTGGTAATCTGGACTACTGCAATCTACAAGCAGTAGAATCGGCATTATTCCGTACACATGGTTTTGTACGATGCCCTTTTCACTTGGGCTTCCCTGGTGGCTTAAATGGTAAAGAATCTGCCTGCAATGCAGGAGACCCAGGCTGGATCCAAGTCGGGAAGATGCCCTGGAGAAGGGAATGGCTAAACTTTTCTCTATTTTACATAAAAAGTCTTTGTGAACATTTAAAATAGCAAATGCTCTTGCTAATGGATTTAATATAATTTATGGAGCTGCTTCTTTATTATTGAACATTTGGCGTTTTGTTTGTGATGAGATACTATCTTGCATTGAGTGCCTTTGTGTGTAAAGCTTGCCCTGCACACATGAGTGTTTCTTTGGGGTGGGTTTCAAAGAAAAGCATTTCTGATTCGAGGACTTGCCAGCATCGTTTCAGTAGGGTTTTCCTGATTTCCCCTCATCCACAGCCTGAAAGATCCTTGCTCACTGTGAAACGTAGCCTTTTATTTTTCCTTCTTATTTATCAAAAATATCAGGTACATGCAAATAATGTTCAATGCTTAATTAAAATCATTTTACTAGTTGTGGCATCAGACAGCTTCTCTCTGTGACTGTGAATCATTTGTTCTTCTATGAACTGTCTATTTTGTTTTTAGAGAAATAGCTCTACTAGAAACCTTGGATTCAGTATACATGCTTTATGTTTCAACACACCACTTGAAAAATTATTCTAATGGCCAGCTGGTATTATTAAAAAGAGTTGCAAAAGTTTCCACTCTAAAAATCCACAAAAGTCGAAAATCGAGCAAAGACTTCTTTTCTTCCCGCTTTTTGTTTCCACTAAATTGCTTCCATCTCTTTCGCTTTTGTAAAAAGCATTAAGAATGCACCAGCACCCTTATGATCTTACAGACAGAATAAAGAGGAACAACATCAGCCCATCTTAGCAAACAAATATTCCCATTTTCCACAGTGGGATAACCTAATTATTGCTATTTGCATGTTAACATTTTAACCACCTCACTGCCAAACCTCACTGAGAAAATATTCTTAATTTCCATGACTATTGTGAGTATAAAAACCATATGTTCTGTCATTTAGAAAGGATGCAAAATAGGAGTGACTCACAAAACTGTGAAGATTGTGGCTCAAAGAATTACGAAGACCCTTTCGAGTTTGCTTAAAAGAAAGCTGGAAGTGGTACTTGCGATGGTGCTGGTAAGAATGCTTTCTTTTCTGAGGGACTTACGGAGCTTATGGAGTTTTTATAAAATCTTATAAAGTGACAGTTTTAAAAATCTCATCTTGACGGTAAGTACATTTGGTGTTGATGTTATCATCCTATGATACAATATGTATTTACAGAATAGACTCAGGAGTTTGAAAAAAGTTCCTTTTCTCTCTTAGCCCAGCCACGACTATTCTGAGTGATAAACAGGGGCTTCGAAGCGCAGTTTTCAGCTCGCTAGTGAGAAATACCTGAGCTGCCTATTGTGGTCCAGGCTCACTAGTTTTCTAGGACCAAGGTGTCTAAATAAGACATTAAGATGCGCTCATGATTGAGCTGAGAACGCAGTAACCTTCCTGTAGCTGTCACAGAGTTCTGGGAAACATCTCAGCTGACCTTGACTGTTCTTCAGTTGCTAATGGAAAGCTGAATAAGGTGGGCATCTAAAGGTTTGGAACTCAAGGCCAGGTTGATGTCAAGCATCATTGTCAGGGCTGCCCTGGTGGTCCGGCGGTGAAGACGCCCCCTCCTCCTGTGCAGGCGGCCTGTGCTTGACCCCTGGCTGGGGAAGCAAGATCCCACCTGCTGCACTGCCAAAAAAACATTTTTTCAAATTAAAATAATAATGCATTGGTTACTGGAACAAACTTACCTTTAAAAAGGGGATCAGCCTCATTTTGACTTTCTTTGTGGCTATCCCATATCCTTTCCAAACTAAAAGGTGAAGAAAAATGGGGAAACTAGGAAGCAGCAGATAGGCGCCAATTAACTCAGTGCACGTATATTCCAAACATCCAAAATTTCTCAAGGGTAGTGAGGCACATGGTTAATGTGTCTCATGTGGCTTCAGAAGTTCCACACTGGCATCTTTAAAGGGATGACTCTCGTGTTTTCATATTATCCCATCACAACACACAATTATTGTCATTTTACTTCTCGGTTTTGGACATACTTCTGTGAAGCGTCTCATACAGATGAAGTTTGCAGCCGAATAATAAATAAATGAGTTGCCAATAACTTCGAAACTGTGTAAAGGCACCTTCTTTCTATTGTCAATCATTTTTAGCATAAAGTTCTGTGGTTGGAGTGTGGTAATGAGTACATGCCGGCCGTGTGGAGAGCTTGACGTTCTTGTAGTGGAATCTTAAACGAGAAGATGTCCGTTTCAGTCGTTATATTGAAGGGTTTGGGGTTCAGCAAGCCGCTAGTTGTTACAGACATGAGCGCACACACACTTGGCCCCACACACCCTCACACACATACACCAAGACCAAGAGTAAGAAGGAAAGCAACCACGGAGCACAGCCTAAAACACGTGAATGACCAACATAGCAAAGATATGTTTTAAATAGTCTTATTTTACACATTCATAATGTTTTAAACAATTATCTTCATATCTGCTTTCTGAACTTTATTCAAATTCTGAATGTGATAAATTACAATGTCAACTTAAAGCCTTTAGCATTAAATTTTAATGTATCAGTTCAGCTCAGCCGCTCAGTTGTGTCTAACTCTTTGTGACCCCATGGGCTGCAGCACCCCGGGCCTCCCTGTCCATGGCCAACTCCCAGAGTTCACTCAGACTCATGTCCGCTGAGTCAGTGATGCCATCCAGACATCTCATCCTCTGTCGTCCCCTTTTAATATATAGGTTAAAACTAATGACTTCATCCTGCTCCCACTCACTCACCCCAAGTTTTTTCTTGTAAATTTTTAAAAAGGCATGTTTTCCACAGTTCCACCAGTTCCTTCTCTCTCTTATAATGATTCTTTGGTTCTTTCCTAATTACGGGGTTGCAAATTATTTACTCTAGTTTTAAATGAAAGGAGTAAACAGGTAATCCAGCCTAAAAGAGCGCAGTTCCAACTTCAGGGGAAAAAAAAAGAAATGAGTATGTGTTGAATGTCTCTTTAGGTGCGCAGCTGTGCAGCCTCTGTCTAGTGGAAGGGCCTCTCCACCTTGCCTCAGTGTAATGCAATTTACCTTCATTAAATTACTGGAGGGCCAGTTACTTAAGCAGAATATTGATTTTCAGTCTGGCCCGTGTTTAACATAATTCTGCGTAGGCAGCAGCTAATTCTGCATTTAAATCTAACACCTTAATAGAATTACTCCATGCCACTGACCATGGGCAAGCCCTCAGCACCCATTTCATGCCACACCTCTGGAGGCTCTCTCCAAGACCCGGGGCTGAGCTTGCTTTCACCCCCTTTGAGCTCCTGCGTTTCCAGGGGTCTCTGATGCAGGAAGGCCACTCCTTAACCAAAGAGGTGGTTTGGGGGAGTGGGCAGAATCATCAGTGGTATCGTACATGTTTTTCCCACAGTAATAAAATTTATATTAAATGTTACAAGAGAAATTACTTTTGTTTGCATCTGGAATTGATATATCCACTCTCCATTGTCTCTCTAGAAAACGATCAGAAAAAAAATCACCCCAAAACATGGAATATTTTAAGTCTAGCTGTGCACAAACTCCACACTGGCATTTTTCGTCAGTTTCCATCTCAACCAGTAGTACTTAACAGTTTAAGAATCAAGAGGCATTTGCTAACAATGAATAACTGCACACTTCGTACTATGACCACTTGATAACTGGTCATATGAGGGTACGAGGAGCAGGCGTCAGAGGACGAGATGGTTGGACGGCATCATCGACTCAGTGGACAAGAGTCTGAGAAAACTCTGGGAGATAGTGAAGGACAGGGAAGCCTGGTGTGCTGCAGTCCATGGGGTCGCAAAGAGTCAGACAGGACCAAGCAACTGAACAATTATAACATGTAAAACTGTAACGTGTAATTCAGGCTTCCACGGTGGCCTAGGTGATAAAGAATCCGCCTGTAATGCAGGAATCTCAGGTTCGACCCCTGGGTGGGGTCTATCCCCTGGAGAAGGAAATGGCTACCCGCTCCAGTATTCTTGCCTGGAGAATTCCATGGACAGAGGAGCCTGGCGGGCTACAGTCCATGGGGTCCAAAAAAGTTGGACACAACTTAGCGACTAAATAACATATAAAACTAATCCCAAATGTTGATTTATCTTCAATTTATAAACAGCAAAAATAAAGCAAAAATGTCTTCTTTCCTAATTAACTTCCTTGAAGAGGTTCATGTTTAAAGATGCCTATGCCTTTTGGCCTAAATGGATAATACGGGTAAGACTCTTGGGCTTGGTGAGCTTTCTTGTTTCTGATAAGTAAAATGAGCCTTGTCTTCAAATTCAATCTTGCTTCAAACAGGGCTTTGACTTCTAAATATTTTGTAAAAAAATTTGGATGAAAGTCAAACATCACTTAACTGCGTATGTTATTTGATGGTAGTGATGAGCATGAAGATTTTTTAAAAATGTAATTTATATACTTTAATTTTAGTGGATCACAGTTTCAAAAGGGAGAATTTCCCCCCTGATACACAGAATCAAAAGTACATGGGATTTTTTTGTTTTTAGGACTCTTTTTTTTTTTTTTTGATGTGGACCATTTTTAAAGTTGTTCTTGAATTTGTTACACTATTGTTTCTATCTTATGCTTTGGATTTTTGGCTGTGAGTCAAATCTTAGCTCCCTGACCAGGGATTGAAACTACATTTTGTGCATTGGAATAATTATTAACCACTGAACCACCAGGAAAATCCCTATTATATGGGATTTTAAGTTGTCCTTTATCCCTGGAAGGAGTTATTTGAAAGGACCTCTTTCCTCAGCTCACTCTTTACCACGGTGGTATAACCTGTGTGCTTACCCATTTTTGTTATGGAAGGCAGTTTGCCCCACACTTAAAACACTCTTTCAGTTGCTTCAGGCTTTATTGTTCCAGGTAGAATACCATGCGCTTTGGTTTGGAGGTTTTAACTGTGATCTGGGTGATGTGCAAGTTTCATCTCTCCGAAGCATTTCTCAGCCAGACCCAGTCATTTATGGACATGATGATTGGTGCATGTCTTAGCAGTTCTGGCTGCTATAATACAATACCTAGGACTTGGTGGCTTATAAACAGCAGACATTTATCCCTCATGGTTCTGGAGGCTGGAAGCCTCAGGTCAGAGTGTTAGCACGGCTGGGTTTTGGTGAGGGCCTCCTCTCTGCGTCCTCACATGGCAGAAGGGTGAGGAACTCTGCGGGGCTTCTTGCTTTAAAGCCCTAATCTCACTTAAACACTGTCATCTTGGGGGGATAGGATTCCAACCTATGAGTTTTGGGAGTTAAAACTTTTCAGACCATAGTAATGTAATAACATATAATAAAATAATAACTGATCTCAGGTATCTTCTTACCAACTCTGACTTCACTCCATCTCAGTCTGAATAACTAGAGAGTGAAAGTGTGAAAGTCACTCAGTCATGTCTGACTCTTTGCAACCCCACTAACTATACAGTCCATGGCATTCTCCAGGCCAGAATATTAGAGTGGGTAGCCGTTCCCTTCCTCAGGGGATCTTCCCAACCCAGGGGTTGAACCCAGCTCTCCCACATTGCAGGCAGATTCTTAACCAGCTGAGCCACCAGGAAAGAGGGTTCAGTTCAGTTCAGTTCAGTTCAGTCGCTCAGTCAGTCATGTCTGACTCTGCCACCCCATGAATCACAGCACGCCAGGCCTCCCTGTCCAACACCACCTCCTGGAGTTCACTCAAACTCATGTGCATCAAGCCGGTGATGCCATCCAGCCATCTCATCCCCTGTCGTCCCCTTCTCCTCCTGCCCCCAATCTCTCCCAGCATCAGGGTCTTTTCCGATGAGTCAACTCTTCCCATGAGGTGGCCAAAGTATTGGAGTTTCAGCCTCAGCACCAGTCCTTCAAATGAACACCCAGGACTGATCTCCTTTAGGATGGACTGGTTGGACTTCCTTGCAGTCCAAGGGACTCTCAAGAGTCTTCTCCAACACCACAGTTCAAAAGCATCAATTCTTCGACACTGGTACAATTGTGTAAACGCAGGTTGAGGAGTGCGTGGAGGGCAAGTGCAGACAACAGTAAGACAAAGTTCTTAAGAACTTCGGTTATTTATGGGAGCGGAGAGAGAAGGCAAGAATAAGAAGAGGAGATGGACTAAAAAGATGCCTTTTCAGCTTGAGAGGAGCTTGACCATGATGATGAGATGGGACCCAGGGAGAGAAATGTTGGTAATCTAGAAAGACAGCTGAAAAAGACTGGGGGAAATTGCAGAAATGTAGGCTGCCGCTGCCCCTGGAGAGGTCTGCACAGAACTCTTTACAAAGAAGCAAGAGCTTGAGCTGGAAATTGCAGGCAGTGCACTGGGATGGAATTAACATAAAAAAAAAAAAAAGTGGAGGGTGAGAAATCTGCAGCCCTGTCCTCAAAGAAAAGGCCTTGAAAAATGGCCAGATGGAGTAATGTCAGCTAAAATAGAACAATGTTCCATATATCTGCTCTGTGCTCAGTCGCTCAGTCATGTCCACTCTTTGAGACCCCATGGACTGTGGCCTGCCAGGCTCCTCTGTCCATGGGATTTTCCAGGCAAGAATCCTGGAGCAGGTTGCCATTTCCTCCTCCAGGGAATCTTCCTGACCCAGGGATTGAACCCAGGTCTCTTGTGTCTCCTGTATTTGCAGGTGGATTCTTTCCCACTGGGCCACCTGGGAAACTCATGTTACGTTTATATCACACACATATACAACTACATCTATGTAAATACGTATTTATGTGATAATAGATGCTCAGAAACCTGATAATGTTAATTATAATAAACACAAATTCCTCCCTTTGACTGACTGTCTCTGTTGATTAACCCACTGACATTTGCTCCAGGCATGCCAGCCTGGGGGTGGAGATTGTTCACTGAAACACCATAGGTTTGTACAAGCAGCTGGCGGAGGGTTGGTGAATGCAAGGGCTTTTTACTCAGAGGGGCCGGGTAGGGGGCACAGACCCAGTCCGGGGCACAGACCCAGTCTTTGATGGGAGGGTCCTCAGCACTGTCTGAGGCTGAGTTCAAGAAGAGATGGTAGTAGGGAGTTGCTGTGGTTGTCTGAGGACTTTGCTGGCTCTGAAGCTGGAAGATCCAGGACTCCTGCAAGACCAGCCTGTTCTGGCCACTGCCCTTGGAAGGGTTCTGTCTCTGAACTCTCAGGGGCCCGATCCTGCCTCCCTAACCCTGTTTCCTGCCACCATCACAGCCGAGGCTCAGTGGAGGTCTGGCCACCATGTGTAGGACTGAGGCTCCCAGCAGTCCAGATCTGCACACCTTTGGACTAGGAGGAGCCAGACACTCCGCTGTGGTCAGAGTTTCCCCAACAGCTGGACACCTGCAGCCCAGCCTAAGGTGAGCCAGGAGGCAGGTGTGGTTGCATGGCCTGGGGCTGACTGCTTCAGCAGGGCTCAGCTGGGATGTGGGTCGCTGCTCCCTGGGGCGTGAGCTGGCCTCACTTCCGTGTGTACAGCCAGTCAGGGGGCTGTCTGGGTGAACTGGCCACACTCCTATCGCCAAGCAAGGGGAGCCCTGGGCCTCTCTCCCTCCTCACGGTTTTCACCTCCTGGCTCCTCACAAGGCAGCAGCATTCCAAAAGGGAGAGTGGAGGCTGCAACGTCTTGGAGGCCAAGGTCAAGCCACGCCATTTCTGTGGCTGTCTGTTGATCCAAACGCGTTACCCAGAAGTCCCAGATTTGGGAGAAGTGGGGAGACGCTTTGTGGTCATATTTAATCTATCAGGCAAGGAACCATCTCAAGACCCAGGGAGCTAGGGAGGAACCAAGTCACAGGGCCTCCTCCAACCTAACAGAGAAGCTTTGCAGGTGGGAGGGGCAAAGGCCGCCCTTGATGGAGGCGCTGAGAGGTTGCCATGGCAATGCCATGAACTTTACCCAGAGGTGCGATTTCCTGATCTCCACCGTGTCTCCTCCAGCTCTGAGGAGTAAAGCTGGGCTTCTGGTGCCCTAGGAGAATAATATACTTGAATAAACTACACCAAACCCTGGTATTCATTTTCCCTCTTCTTCCTCTGAAAACTCTCCATTTACAAACTGTAAAACTCCTTTTAAGAAAAATACTTTATGAAGAAAAAACAGGTAAATGCCTTTTAAGAATGTGTACTTAGAGAGAATCCATTTTTACTGCTTTGGATCCAGCCTTCTAAAGAGATTGCTGTTTTTTCATTCATAAATGTTTAATTACTATGTAGACTTCCTATCCATCCTATGCTGTGTGTTCTTGGGCCCTTTTAAATTTTATTTCTTTGTTAAATTGGTGGAGGAAACTAACCACCTGTGGATGTCTTTCTTCATGTTCAGAATAAAGGAAAGGTTTGACCTTAGAGAAGTTATAGGTAGAAATACCAATTACAAAAACAACAACAACAACAACAAAAAACACCAAAACCAAAACCCTACAGTAGATTAAGAAACTTTTAACTGATATTTGGAAAGTATCCTAGAAAATTCACACCAGGAACTGGTAAAACTATTTATCCTAAATGTCATTAAATTGAATATCATTGAGTGACCGATGTGTGAGATTTGTAGGTTGTCAATTTGGCACTAAATATCAAAGTTACATTTTCCCATTGTTTGGTTTTGGTTTCCATCACGTTTGTAGAGGAAGGCACAAAGGTAATGTCTCATTCTATTCTTTTGTAAAATGTCATAAATAACTACTTATGGGGTAAATGCCAAGGCCAGCAAAGATGGTCGTGTTGAATATTCCTGCTGTTTCTGTCTATTGCATTAATGTGTGGAGGGCGACTCAGGGGTATCCCATTTGGAAGCGGCTTGGACACTCCCTACTGGGATCTCTGGTAATTTAGGGTTGTAGCTTTAAAGGAACTGCTGCAGTTGGGATCATGTTCTCAGATGGCCGTGCTCGGCTAAGTGGAGACATCAACCGTTTGATTGATGGCAACTTAAGAATAAAGCCCAGGGAGATGTCTGGAAAGGGATGCGTGAGTTTCAGCCAGACCATCACTGTGTCTGGGTCCAGATGGGGCTTCATTTCTAGATACAGTGAGTCTTTATTCTTCAAGACATTGACAAGGGTCACCTCGGTCACCTGGGAGAGAAGTTTTCTGTGGCCTGTGCTGTGGTTCCATGTGGAGGCTACTCACCAGTGACCAAACTCTATTTCTCCTTCTTCTTGGGTACACATGTAATTCACCTTCCTCTCCTGCAATGAGAGAAGCCTCAGTCCTACCTGTGGAGGAGGAAATGGCAACCCACTCCAGTATTCTTGCCTGGGGACTCCCAAGAACAGAGGGGTCTGGTGGGCTACAGTCCCTGGGGTCACAGAGTCAGACACGACTTTCCTGGCAGAGTTCAAGAGAAGGGGTGAGTGCTATTTCCAAGCCAAGCCAACCTTCTTTCTAGTCTCATAAAGTCCTTATTCTTTCTTCATAGTTGAGAGTTAGTTTGACTGGGTATAGAATTGAATGTGGAAAATAGAACTTCAGAACTTTGAAGGTATTGTTCAACCAGCTTTCAGCAAGCAACGTTGCTCTTGAGATATTTGCTGCCAGTCTGGTATCTTTTTCCTCTGTAGGTATTAGTCCTCTGGTTTCATGGTGATGGTTTTCATATCTTATGAAAATGGCTGTCTTCAAACTTAGGACATTTTTCTTCAATTTTTGTTCACTGTTTTATTAATTTTCCTCTATTTTCTATGTTCTTTCATTCCACAACTGTCATTTTTGAAAGTTAGACTCGTTTTATACCATTCCTGTTTCTTGCTTTATTATTAGTCTATCAAATATTTTTCTTAGGAAAAAAATTCAAATTTATGTTCTAGTCTATTGCTTTCAAATCAATTCAGGAAATACATTTTTTAAAAAAACTTTATAAGAAATCCGTCTTGTTCTTTGCTCTTTCCTCATCCTACCCTGTCCTTGTTTTGTGGATTCAAGATCTCTATCACTCTGAGAGTATTGATTAATATCTGTACAATAATTTCTCTGATTTAATTGGAAATATCCATACTTTTTCTAGAGTCATGGCTTCTGTTTATCTTGGCTTATATTCTCTGTATTGTAGGATTTCGTTTGATGATTGTGTTTGTTCTAGTGAATTGCAGAGCATCTGTCTGGCAGACTTATCTGAATTGTCCCATTTTATGTTAAAGCAAGATGTAACAAATGACCAAGAGGTCACTGGGTGTCTGACAACTTCACTTTATGTTCGTTGGGAGAGAGGTCGGCTGTTAATTGGAGAAACTCTTGCCAAAATGGGAAGGGCTTATCTGTGGTCACTAGTATCTGTACAGTTGCTTGGTTTACCCAAAACAATTCATTTACACTCTTTAGAGGAACACCTTCAAGTCTTGTAGATAAATGTCTTGCAGTTAGGTGTTCTGCTCCTAGAAGTGGGCGTTTGAGAATGAATCCCCTTTTCTTCTTCAGCCTTTACCATCGTGTTGTGTTTAGATCTGTAGGAGCTCCACGGGTACATTGGTTCCTTTGCAGCCAATTCGTGTATTTTATAAGCTTTGCTTTCCCCTGTTTTTGTAGCTGCTATTTCTTGATCTTTTTTTTTGGTCTTCCAGAACTCTGTTGAAATTGCTTATTTGCTGATAATCTTCCTGTATGTCTCTTCACTGTTGGGTTTTAATACAGATTTCAGTTCCCTCTCAGCAGGGAGAGAAGATGCACGTGTCCCATTTTGAACTGGAAGCTCCCACTATTTATTATTATTATTATGCAATAGATTTAGTGTTTTTGGCTTGTAATTATGAGTGAAAGCAAATTCAAGCTAGACCCTCATGAAACCGCATGTGTTTATTTTGAAGAATCTACCTGACACCCTGCATTGGAATCCTAATTGTATCCAAAAATGTGAAATGTGAATGTCAGTTTTGAACAAGAGCTGAGCTTGGGAGACCTGAGCTGGGTGCTCGTGTGTGGAGCCCTTGTAAGAGGGCAGAGGGTGAATTTTGTCCTTCTGTGTCTCACAGGCATCTTAAGCTGAGAACTAGGGTCCTTCTGGGAGATGATTGGACTCAGGAGGGAGCATTAGCTCTCAACGCGCATTATGATGAGAAACACAGCTCCTGCTGGATTTGTGTCCAAGGTTCCTGGGCCCAGCTGATTTCCTGTCTGACGCTTATTGTGTGAGGTGTGGGGAAAGACGGGTCCTGACCCTTATCTATGGGATTCTAGGTTAGCTAGGTGACAAGCCTCAGTCGTTTCTCCTGCCTCCTGGGACGGCTGTTCCTGACTGAGGCTCCTGCTCTTTCCCTGTCTCTCAGCCCTTCGTGCTCCTGGGCCGTTCTGCCTGCTGTCTGCCATCTTGGGCAACCCCGGTCCGAGAACTGCCCAGTGAACCACCCATGCCAGGCCCAGCAGAGGAGAGCTTGGGCCCCTGTGTGGTGGATTTAGCTGATGGCTACACTGTATAGATGGGGCAGCTAACAGAGTTTTATCCTGGCAAGAGTAATTCAATGAATTGGCCATTAAATGAAGGTCCGTTCATGTCACCAGATGACAGGCTAACCTCCAGACTGTGTTTCAAAGACCTCCACTTCTGGGTGTAATTTTAACATGGCACTCCAGGCCCTTGTGTTTAAAGGTTCTTATTCCCCACGTGGACTTTGGGCCAAGCAGTGCTCATTTGTTAGCAAAGACTCTGTTCTTTCCTCTGCAAGGAAATTTCCCCTAAAAGCAGAGACAGGCACTTCTCTCCTGAGGGTCCCATGGGCAGGAGTGTTTTCGCTTTTGTGGGGTCATCTTTCCTTCACTGGGGCCACTCCTAGCTGGTTTGCTCTGGGCTGGCATCTTGATGTATCCTCTTAGGGACACCTAGACATGATGCCCCTGGAGTTAGTGCCAAGGTAACCGAGAACAAGGAAGGACTGGGACTTCTTGGTCCTTGACTGGAGGGCAGCATTCAAGCCCAGGCCCTTGGCTGAGACTCCAAAGGGGTCTCAGCCTTTCAACTCAAGTCCCTCAGGCTGGAAGCCCAGCCCCATGAGGTCTGCAGAAAATTCTGTAATCTGCAATGAGGTGACAGTCTGTAGCTGCCTGCCTATCACATTTGCTCAAACGTCTGCCTCCTATCTTTCCATGGACTTTATTTCAGTTTATCTGAAGTTCATGCTCAAGAAAGAACACAGTGAAGCAGGCGGCCTGACCCCTACACCTGCTCACATGCCCTCACTCAACAAGGCAGGTGTGGATGTGGTTCCCAGTTCCCTCTCGTCCACATTGCAATCTGTAGACCTACGTTCTCACTCTAAGGTGTGCACCTTTGGGTACCTTTTGCCCATTTTGTCGGTCACCTCTGAACCACTCACAGCTCCACATACTTGATTTGGTGGATACAGTGTATTACAAAGATGAAATTAATGTCATATTTTCTAAAACTGAGACTCGTAGAAGGGCCATTTATCTGTCATCTGATCTGATTTCAACTTATTTCTACATCTCTTCATTTCCATGTATTTGACTACATTTATTTTTAAGGCATTAGGTGCTTATGAACTCATTATATGATGCTTTGAGAGATGCTCGTGCTCTTGGTGCCTCAAAGAGTGAGAATCTGTCCTTGTGACTCTGGATTTATTCATTCCTCATGGCTACTGTTGACTGTCTTTGGCGTAATTAATTCTGATAACATGAAGTTTTTATGTTTTTGTTTCTGAAACAGCAACTTCGCAGTTAGCAGATAATCTAAGACACAAAGTTCTGCACATATTTGTCGTCATTATATAATTAAAAGGCGACAAAGATGTGCCACTTTCAAAAAAATTCTAGCTAGTTACTGAATTTTTATCCACTGAATGGGTGTCCTCAATCCTCCCATCAAACCCTCACCATTTAGAATTTCCCACCTTTCTGAGATTTTTATGACTTTACAAATATGATTATTATTCTGGTAAGATTCCAGAAAATCAAAGCCATGTCCCCCCAGGGGCACGAGACTCTGGCCCAAGTACGGCCCGTGTGACGGGGAACAGATCAAGCGGGGCGTCTGGAGACGGCGCGTGGTTATCAGTCACCTTGAATAGCAGGCCTGACAGCACGTCGGGGGAGGCACCTGGAGCCACTCATTGACTCCCAATGACAAAGCCGTTCTGCATATTGCATTTCTGCTCATCAACCGAGCCTCCGTGGTGGCTCACACATCAAGGCTGGCTCTCAGAGGAGGCGCGGGGAGGGAGGTGTGAAGGAGACAGCCGAGGGGCCGGCGTGACCCAACACGCAGTGGAGCGAGCTGGGCCCCCTCACGCATCCAGCTCCGCCAGCAGCAGGGGCCCCCTGCCTTCCCCCTCCCTGGTCAGGGGTAGAGGCCTCCCTGTTCACCACCTGGGCCTGGTACCTCCTACTTAGAGCAATGGACCCCTGCCTACATTGGCCCTGAGATATGTGTATTTGGCTCTTCAACCCCTTTTGGTGTTTTCCTTAAAAATTTTTCTTGAAGTGTTGCTATTTGACAATGTTGTGTTGTTCTCTTCTGTATATAGCAAACAGCTATCCATATATGTATAAAGTGAAAAGTGAAAGTGAAGTCGCTCACTCGTGTCTGACTCTTTGCGACTCCATGGACTGTAGCCCACCAGGCTTCTCCACTCGTGGGGGTTTCCAGGCAAGAATACGGAGTGGTTGCCATTTCCTTCTCCAGGGGATCTTCCCCACCCAGGGATCGAACCCAGGTCTCCTGCATTGCAGGCAGATGATTTGCCCTCCGAGCTACCATGTATATCCCCTCTCTATTAGATTTCCTTCCCATTTAGATCCTCATAGAGCACTGAGTAGATGCAACCCCTGTGCTAGAAGATAGGTTCCCTTTGGCTATCTGTTTTTACTCAGTAGTGTATATACGTCAATCCCTCTCTCCCAATTCACCCCACCCTCTCTTTATCCGCTTGGTGTGCATGGGTTTGTTCTCTCTGTCTGTGTCGCTATTCTTGCTTTGCAGATAGGACCATCTGTAGCATTTTCCTAGATTCAAAATACACGTGTTAATACACGACATTTGTGTTTTTTTCTGTTTCTGACTCACTTCATTTGTATGGCGTCTCCAGGTCCACCCATGTCTCTGCAAATGCCACGACTGTGTCCCTTTCTACGGCTGTCATAGTCCATTGGGTATCTGTGCTACATCTTTATCCATTCATCTGTTGCTGGGCGTTTAGGTTGTTCCCATGTCCTGGCTATTGTCAACAGGGCTGCAATTCAGGGAAGCTGGTTTTCTCTGGGATTCCTGGGTCGCATGATAGCTTTATTCTTTGTTTTTTGAGGAATTTCCATATGTCTCCCTAGTGGCTCTATCAGTTACATTCCCACAACAGGGCAGGAGGGTTCCCCTTTCTCCACACCCCCTCTGGCATTTACTGTTGTAGGGTTTTTGATGATGGCCATTCTGACCAATGTGGGGTGATACCTCCTTGCAGTTCTGATTTGCATTTCTCTAGTAATTAGCGATGCTGAGCATCTTTTTGCGTGCCTCTTGGTCATCTGTATGTCTTCTCTGGAGACATGCCTGTCTGTGCCACCCTCCTTTGCCCACGGTGCATCGTCTCCATCCGCCTTTGTGCCTCAAAACCTATCTGTGCGCCCCGGGATGCATGGACTTCATTGCTCTGCCCGAGCACTGGCTGGTATCTGAGACTGTAAAGCATGACAGAAGGAGAGGAACTCTTCCGTATGAACACGCCAGGCAACATATGAGGCTTGAAAGAGTGGGCTGGAGACATCTCAGTGGTGATGACCTACATTGCTCGTCTAAGTGCAGCTCCCTACGCCCCAGACCTCCGGCAGCTGACAGTCAGCTGGGTCACCGCTCCCATTACTTCTGAGCTCTCGAGGCTAATTCTGGTTGAGCTGCTGCTCCACGGTGGGGTCCGGATTTGACCACAGAAGGTTCGTGAATACAATAGAGGGGCAAGATGAGGATTGTCAGTGGCAGGCTAGGTTGAGCTGCAGTGAGCGTGCTTGGCAACCTGTCAGAGGATGTGTGGGGAGGGGCACAGGCTGGAGGCTCAGAGTTCGTGCTATCCTTTCAACAGAGGCCTTTCCAGTTTCCTGCGCTGTACGCCTTTCTCTGATGGCCCTCAAAACACATCGTCTCTGCCTTAAAATTGGAGTCTTGTTAAATTATGCTAGAAAGAAAGATCATTAGATGAATAGAGGCTCACAAACAAGTCTCAAGATGTCTTCACATAGGATTTTATATCATGAGAGTTGAATGCAGCCGACTATAGTAAACTATAATGAATTGAAGTAAACATTGACTAAATGAATGAGGGCGTTCTGTGTGCCCAGCGCTGTACCAGACACGTGGGTCATGAAGGGAAATGAAAATGTCTCTAAGCCTCTTGAGGGCGAGACCTCTGGGGAGCTCCCTGGATAGGGAGCTCCGAGAGGCAGAGGTGGAGTCAGGCTGAAGACCAGCCTGTTCTTAGAAGGCCATTTTCAGACCTTTGTAAGCTTCTTTGGTATGGAAGAAGGATGCTTTGACTTCTCAGCGTCCGGAAGAACAAAAGCCTTCCCAGTGGCTCATCCCTTAGGTACTCACATTTTGGTAATAAAAAATGATTATACAAGCAGATTATATAATTCCACATTGTTGTGTGCCCAACAGCCCTTCTTCCTTTTAGTTAGGATATCACATCCTGCTGCTTATGGGAAATGCTCCCCAGATCTCTCCCTATATCCCCAACCTACCACAGATGTTCTAGTCTGTTGCTCAGAAATGGGAACAGCCACCTCCTCCCAGGCTACTGGACTGGGTCTAATTGTATCAGAGACATGGGTGCCCACATTTGGGTTTTCTTGCTGCTGCAGTTTTTGTCCATTCTGAATTGCTGATCTCCCCCTCTTTAGTCTGGAAGCTGCTTCAGAGCACAGACCTTCTCTGTCTGGTTCAATCCCCTGTGCCCACCGCCAGGCATATGTCTGGCATACTGGGTATACTCAGTCAGTGTTTGAATGAAAGAATGGCTGAACTCACTTCCTGTCTGAAGGAATAAATGGACTCTTAGTCCAAACTGAGAACTTCCCTAGGACTTTTCTGATAGCCTTATGTGAGAGGCTTCTCTTTCCATTTGTCATAAAACTGCAAGGAGAATTGCAGCAGAGAATCCTGTGGCCACAACACCCTGCTGGACCAGCTGGAAAGAGGAGGCTGGCATGGTACGAGGCAAGCTGAACGGGGAGATGGGGGAGGGTCCTGGCTCCAGCTGCCTGCCAGCCCACCAACACTTCTTCCCTCTCCAGCAACAAGACCCAGAAAGCCCCCCTTTTAGATGAATGGGTTTTTGTCACAGGCCACCAAGGAAGCCTGATAATTCAAGTCGGGAGCAAAAAAGATTTGCTTTCAGTGCCATGAACTCAGAATTTTCTTTTCCTTGCTAAAGGTAGTATCTACTTTCTTTAAGTGTTGTGTGTTAGTCACGCAGTTGTGTCTGACTCTTTATGGCCCCATGGACTGCAGCCCATCAGGCTCCTCTGTCCATGGAATTCTCCAGGCAAGAATACTGGAGTGGGTTGCTATTTCCTTCTCCTTCTTTAAGGGTGTTTATAAAAGGCCATGTTAGATCAGAGGGTGAAAACGCTCTGCAAACTTTAGTCTGAGGTGAGTGTAGACTACTATGTTTTGCTCTGAGACCTTAGAAAAATCTCTTAGTCGAACCTGCACGTGAGGTCTAGTCTGCGGAACAGGAGCACTTTGCGGAGGCTTTGTCCCTCCAGCTCCTCCCCGCCCACCCCTGTTTTCTGACTTTCCCGCCTTCTTAGGTCAACGCCGCCCCTCAGTCACTGGACCAGAGGGAGGCCAAGCCCTCCTCCCCCATGCCTGCCTTAGGTGCCACGGGGCCCACTTCTCCCGAGTCCTCCCCCTGCCCACCTTCCTCGGATGCTCTCGTGGCCCCGTCTCTTCCTGCCTGCTGCTCCAGGGCCTAGGGTCAGAGACTCCTGCAGTACAGGGACCTGGCCAGGTCTCCGTCCAGCCTCCAGTCAGCACTGTGTTTTGTTTTTCCCTTTCCTGGCCAACACTGATGCTTCCTGAATCGCCTTCTGCTCCCTCCCAGCTCCCTTGCAATGGGGATTCCACTCCTGCTTCACTCCTGAGCCACAGGACTGCCGGAGGTCTGCTGATTGATAGTGCGTGTGTGTATCCATGTACGACCGTGGATTTGTGTGAGAGTGGGGATGTGCCTGTGGGTGTGTGCCCCTCGAGTTCTCTGTTGCACCCACGCTCTCAGGCCAAGCTGGATTCGTCCATCTGTGTGCAGCACCCCCAACCCCCTGCTGGGCCATGGGCCTCCCCTCCCCCAGCCCACGCTGGTCCCTGGCCCCTAACTCAGACCCACTCCATCATCAATCCTCACTCAGCCCTCGTCCACCTGACTCACCATGTGCCAAGTTCAAGGCCTGGGACCAGGCTGCTGAGACAGAATTAAAAAAAAAAAAAAAAAAAAACGCTCGTTCTGAATTTATCCTGTCCTGGGTCTGTTCCGTGTCTTGTTTTAAATAATCTTCAACACTTGTGGCTGAAGCCTCCAGCAAAACCTCTCTTGCCATCAAAATGTGCGGAAAAACCAGCGGGGCTGGTCCCCTTCCCACAAGGCCCAGACAAGGGCCTCAGTGTTAATTGCATGTAGCCTACTGCAGCCTCGCAGTTTTTCTTTATACAATAACTGATTCGTAAACTGTGATCACACTTGGGAATTACTTCCATTTAAATTCTAGTTTTGAGACCCAGCATGTGAGAGAGCCATGGCCCCTTCATTAACAGACCTGCCATGCCGGGTGCTGGCCTGGTTCTTCTTTTTGAAGTGAGTCACGCTGGCAAAGGGGGCATAGGACTCAGCTGACAGTGGGGTGGGGCCTGTGATAACAGCCATGGTGAGCAGGTAATTAAAGGGAAACCAGTTCTGGTGCCATGGGGAAAAGTTGAACTTTCAGGCGGTAATAATAACAATTTTCATCCTGATAAAATTTGCCATGAGTGTTTCATGAGAAACACTGGGCTGGATGAAGCACAAGCTGGAATCAAGATTGCTGGGAGAAATAGCAATAACCTCAGATATGCAGATGACACCACCCTTACGGCAGAAAGTGAAGAAGAACTAAAGAGCTTCTGGATGAAAGTGAAACAGGAAAGTGAAACAGTTGGCTTAAAGCTCAACATTCAGAAAACTAAGATCATGGCAGCCCGTCCCATCATCTCATGGCAAATAGATGGGGAAACAGTGGAAACAGTGGCTGACTTTATATTTTTGGTCTCCAAAATCACTGCAGATGGTAACTGCAGCCATGAAATGAAAAGACGCTTACTCCCTGGAAGAAAAGCTATGACCAACCTAGATAGCATATTCAAAAGCAGAGACATTGCTTTGCCAACAAAGGTCCATCTAGTCAAGACTATGGTTTTTCCAGTGGTCATGTATGGATGTAAGAGTTGGACTATAAAGAAAGCTGAGCTCTGAAGAATTGATGCTTTTGAACTATGGTGTTGGAGAAGGTTCTTGAGAGTCCCTTGGACAGCAAGGAGATCCAACCAGTCCATCCTAAAGGAGATCAGTCCTGAATATTCATTAGAAGGACTGATGCTGAAGCTGAAACTCCAATACTTCGGCCACCTGAAGGGAAGAACTGACTCATTGGAAAAGACCCTGATGCTGGGAAAGATTGAAGGCGGGAGGAGAAGGGGACGACAGAGGATGAGATGGTTGGAGGGCATCACCAACTCAATGGACATGATTTTGAGTAAACTCTGGGAGTTGGTGAGGGACAGGGAGGCCTGGTGTGTTGCAGTCCATGGGGTCGCAGAGTCGAACACGACTGAACTGAACTGAAAGTGTGCCCCTGTTGGATCTCCTGCACAGCAGTGCCCGGGTAAATGTCAGCACCCGTGGCTGCGATGCCATGCCTGCCTTCTCCGCACTCAGACACAGTCTCCTCAAGCTCATCAAAGCTGCCATCTTGACGGACTCATGAGACAGCATGACAAGGTCAAAGGTCAGTGCCAGGTGTGCCTTGTGTGGCTCAGCCCTGCTCAGAGCTGGACTTGAGCACCAGCAAGCATGGAGAAGGAGCTGGCTTCTCTTCTTCCTTGATTACAGGTTCCCTAGTGAAGTCCATGGGCCCCTATTCGGCAACACAGAATCACCGTGGACAGGAAGTGGACTTGGAGAGGGTGGTGTGCCTGGTGCTAGGAGACTAGGAGCCCAGAGGAGAAGCGCCTCATGCTGGGCCCACCTACAGATACGAGGGACGCCACCTTCACACCCAGAGCTGCTCAGACAACACGGCCTGTGTGAAGACGTCGGGGTGTGAAGACTGGCCTGTGCCCAGTCTCTGCAGAGGGTCTCCTGCCAGCTCCTGGGCCTGCACTGAGAAGCCTTCAGTGGGGAGGGGACGTGCCTGGTGGAGGAATCCTCCCCTTCCTCCTTGACTCTCAGCTCCCCCCACCGCCCACTACCTACCCGTGACCCCCACTCACTTTTTGGGCATCACCCCGTCTGCCCCCTGGCTTCAGGAAGCCGGGAATGCTCCGTCACGTGTGCCTCCGCTCTAGATGTTTTACTCGCTGGGAGGATTCCTGGAGAAACCAGCGAGCTGCTTGGAAGGTACGGAGCTCACAGCCCCAGGTTGGGCCCACCCGGCTCCCCAGGGCGAGGATGCCCTTTGCCCTCCCTGGCTTCAGCTCCTGTAACACGAGCTCTGACTTCCAGGCAGCTGCGGTGAGGCCACCTTCCGCCTGGCTGTTGGGGACCCCGCAGGAGGCCCCGAGCTGAAGCCCCGAGCAGTCCGATTCCAGCGTGGAACCTGCCTAGGCTCACCTCTCTGGGTGGGTCTCCATCTCTGCCCCTCAGTCCCTCACCCCTGAGGCCATGGGCAGAATATGTTTGTCTTCCTGGGCGTGCCCTTTCTCACCTGGTCCGGTGTCGCTTCTCTCAGCAGCATTTTCAGCCTTTCTGCTCAACAGTGTGGGGGAAAGAGCTCAATGGCCCCAAATACCCTGAGGATACATTTGCAACCCTTGATCTTGACCCTGAGGTCTTTGAGCAGGGACTCTGCTGTGTTTATCCTTGAAACCCCAAGCCTGGAGCTGGGCCAGGAATGAGGTTAATTCTGTCTGCTCAGCTATGGCTGCTCAGACTGCTTTGTGGGCACCCCTTTTCTTCAGTGGCGCTTCCATGTCCCTGGTCCTTCTCCTGGGTCTGATGCCCAGGGGATGCAGGCTCCTGATGCTTCTGCAGCCAAGAGCATGCTGGCTGGACAGTGCTTCCTGACGACTGCCCAGGTGGGGCGGCCTCTCAGGCCAGGCTCGCCAAGGTCTGGAGCCCACTGGTGGGAACTGCTGCTCTCTGGCCAGTAACACTGTCCCCACTGGGCTCCTCGGGAGGGGTGGGTTTGTGCCTCATGGTTTAGGGGATGGAGCTCAGTGGCCCGAAACACCCTTGGGATATATTTCCTACTGTTGACCTTGATCATGAGCTCTTTGGACAAGGGCTATACTGTGTTTATCTTTGAATTCCTCAAGTCTGGATGCGCATTCTCATTCAACAACTAATGGTTACTGTGACCAGGATTTCCATCCAGAGAAACAAAATACAATTTTTTTCTTCTTTGAAAAAGTGGATGGGAGCTAGTTGTCCTGATATTGTTTATTTCCCTTGGTCAAACCATGCAAAACCCCCCTAAACTCACAACGGAGCAACTTCCATTTCAGATCAGTTTCTCCTCCTCTAACATGGTCTATTTGTTTTTATTGGTTTGTTTCTCATTAAATCCTTCAATTACTCTGCAGTGTAAAATGCTGAAATTATCGGCATGTGCCACCTTCATCATGTATCTGAGTTTGCTTATTACTCTTGCAGAAAATGCCTGAATGGTATTTGGTTCTGTTGTGGATTGAGACAGAGTTAATAAATATTATTTGGTGTTTTTTTTTTTTTTTTCCCTGAGAAGCACTGCTTTTCTTGATTGTTTTTTACAGTTGGATTGGGAATATTGATTTATTCACCGCTGTTACAATAATTGTATACAAGGAACAAAAAATGCAGAGGTAACATTTCATCAGCTCCAGCAGATTAATTAGTTGTAGTAGATTAGGTACAGTGTTGCAGGGGAGATTTGCATTTAGAGGAAGAAAAAGTTTCTTCTTCTGGTTTTGATCTTAAAAAGGACAAGAGAATTTAATAGAGATGTTTTACCCAAATCTGCTTCACTCATTAGTTAGTCAGTATTTCTGATGAGTCTAAAGGAACACAGTGAACAGGATCTCTGCCTCCTAAAAGAAGATGATTGATGAATTATTGTGGGAAAAGGGCATGCAAAACCAAGAGAGTTTCTTACAGAGGAAATTTTAAAAATTAGGAGAGTTTGAATACATCAATGCCCCAGCAAGAGTTCCTTCCACGGATTTTCATGAGGGTTTCGGTATTCAAGAAACAAGAAGATTCCTTTGTATTTTTGTAACCAAACCCCATGCATCATAGTAGTTTTATTTGCACTTATTCTACCAAAGTGCAAAGCAGCCTGAAGATGCAGAGATTCCGTTTCCTTCGCAGTTTCTCAGGTGGGAAAACCTTCAAGTATCCTGCCTGCAAAAACCTTAGTTTACCCCGGGTAAAACCAGAGGCAGCTGAGAGGAGCGCAGTGAAGTCTAGGCACGTCTCATGTTCCTGATCCGGGCTGATCCAACTGAACAAGAAGTGTTTCCAGGATTGGACCGGAGGCGTTAAAGAGACTCCACACCTCCATTCTCTCACATCTCTGAACAGGAGGCTCTGTTCCTCCTCCGATGGACTCCCAAGGGCTGAACCTCCTGCATCACGGTTGCTAAGGTCTTGGGTCATGGCAGGAGGCGTTTCTAACTAAGATAGAGCGGAAAAGTGCAGCAGAGCTGGGGAAGGAGAGTTAAGGGGGTGGAAAAGGGGGGTAGGAAGCAAAGGAAGGGGAGACAGACCCTGACGGTGTGTGCGGGCAGGGAGGGGAGGACATAGGTTTCCTGTGCAGGTGCCAGGTTCAGAGTGAGGCATCAGCTAGACAGCTCCGGGTGCCCACGCTGTAGACTGCGGTGCTGACCGGAGAGGAGGGCTGGACCGCCTGCTTGTGCTGGAGGACGTGGGAATTACCTGAATCCCAGCATCTCCATTTTCCAGGGACAATGCGTCCATCACTATTTGTGCAGGCCCTCCTGGGAATTCAAGCAGGGATGGCGAGCACGGACGGCTTTGAGACTGCAGGGGAGGTGCATACCTGGCTGCTGTGGTCCCCTTAGGCTGGCTCCCTGGACATGGGATCCCCCAAGGGTAAAGCACGCCTTTGTGTCTCATGCCCTAGACTTCAGCTGGCTTCTTCTGTCTGCTCCAATGTCACTCTCGTTTCTCTTTTTACTTAACCGCTTGCTGAGCATGTTGCAAGAATGATTTTTTTTTTTTAAGTTTTCAGATCTCTAAAGCACATTCCCCATTTACTTCTTGTGATTCAGAAATACAAGATAAGAACATTAGGTTACAATTCTGCCACGAAATAGAATTAAAACTTAAAGTAGCAAACATGGGTTCTAACATTTATCAGAATAGCCATATGTACTCTTGTCAGCTTAAAAATGTCCTCAGGGTTATCAATCAAGCAAGTGTAGGGTATAATAGCTATTATCTCCTCTTCAAAACACCAAATCTGCCATCACTGCTGTGAACTAAAGAAGATTTAGTCCAGAATACGGAAGGTTATGGTTAGTAGGTATTGTCCAAAGCTGAATCACTAAGAACTTTAAAACAAAACTTAGAGTTGGAGTGGTCTTGGGATGTTGAAAAGTTCTGTCTTTGGCTGGACATTGGTGGTGTGATCCCAAGAGTCAAATTCCATATGCTCCCCCACCCAAGGCCACTGGATGCCTTCATGTTGAAGCTGCTGTTGACGGTCACAGAGAACCCACAGCCTCCCACTCAGCTCTCTGCTATGATGAAGCTCAGTTGGGATAAGACGTGGGCATCCCAGCATACTTTTTCTGTTGTTAGAACAGGGACGCATGGCCATCTGAAGTTTCCTTTGAAAGGACAAAACCAAGATCCTTCAATACGGATCCTGCCTGTGGGGTGGCCTCTACTCTGAAACTGTCCTTCTGAAGTCCAATTCTGAACTGTGTAACTTCCCTCCAATTTTCACCTAAAAAAAAAAGTCAAGGTAGGGGACAACTTGAAAGAAGAGAACAAAGAGCTTTGTCCACGCTTTGCCTGGGGCTGCATCTTCGTGTGCGTGCGTATGTGTGCCTTCTGAATCCCCCCAAACACTGGAGCACACATCTCCTAAGAGCAAGGGCACAAACACAGCGCTGTATATTGCTGGGGAAATTGAACCCTGACATAGCAGGTCAAATACGTAGGCTTTAGTCAGGTTTCCCCAACTGTTTTAACTGTCGCTGTTGTTCCGTCCTGTCTGACTCTTTGAGACCCTGAGGACTGTGGCATGCCAGGCTTTCCTGTCCTTCACTATCTCCCAGAGTTTGTTCAGACTCATATCCGTTGAATTGGTGATGTCATCCAGCCAGCTTGTCCTGCCATCTCCTTCTCCTCCTGCCCTCAGTCTTTCCCAGTATCGGGGTCTTTTCCAGTGAGGCAGCTCTTTGCATCAGGTGGCCAAAAGATTCGAGCTTCAGCTTCAGTATCAGTCCTTCCAATGAATATTCGAGGCTGATTTCCTTTGGGAGTGATAGGTTTGATCTCCTGGCTGTCCAACAGACTCTCAAGAGTCTTCCACAACACCAAAGTTTGAAAGCATCAATTCTTCAGTGCTCAACCTTTCTGGTCCAACGCTCATATCCGTACATGACTATTGGAAAAACCATAGCTTTGGCTATATGGACCTTTGTCAGCAAAGTCATGTCTCTGCTTTAAAATACACTGTCTGGGTTTGTCATAACTTTTCTTCTAAGGAGCAAGCCTCTTTTAATTTCATGGCTGCGGTCACTGCCTGCAGTGATTTTAGAGCCCCAAGAAAATAAATATTATTAAATTGTTTTAATAATATGAAATAAACCTCACCTCAGACCTAATGGAGGATAACTTAGTACATTTGGTGGTTATTCACTTTTATAACTTTAAAGGAAATAACCATTTTATTAATTTAATGGTGAACCATAGCTCTTTAGTGCATAGTAGGCATTTCAAGTTTGGTGATGAGTTGATGCTTGGATGAGAAAAGTCCTTCCCTTCCCATGAGACGAGTTTGGCGCAGCTTCCTTTGTCAGTGGGTTGAATTTCTTCGGTGAGCTTGTTCAAGGGGTCCCCATGGAGAAGAGGCACTGTTGCTGTGCAGACTTGGAAATTTTTGTCCGCAAACTTGGTGCTATGCTCCCCTCTTGGAGAGCTGCATGCTGTCATGTAGAAGAGTGAAGGGGCTATAAGAAAGGGCCCCCTGCCGCTGTGCAGCTGTCCCCCACTCATTCTGCCGAGGAGCCCCCACTTGGCAGGCCCTCCCGTGCCAGGGGGCCAGTTGCAAGTGGATTAATGCCTATTGTTGTTTAGTCGCTCAGTCGTGTCTGACTCTTTGTGATGCCATAGAAGGTAGCCCGCCAGGCTTCTCTGTCCATGGGATTTTCCAGGCAAGAGTACTGGAATGGGTTGCCATCTCGTTTACCAGGGGATCTTCCTGACCCAGGGGTCGAACCTGCCTCTCCTGCATTGGCAGGTGGATTCTTCACCACTGAGCCACCAGGGAAGCCCTGCCAACCTTTGCAATTCCACCGAATTCTGCGAAGGCAGTTTGAGGATGCCCTTGACCTTGTGAGCTGGTCTTCCCCTAAGATAGCTGCACTGTTCTCTGCACGCAACACCCTGGCTTGGGGCTCCTGACAGTGGTCACGGTGGGGCCGCCTGACTGAAGCCTCTTTCCTGATGCACTCGGTTGCTCGGTTCCCATAAGCAAGTTCTGAACTATCTCGGAGCCTAACATTTTGGGATGTAGAGCTTCCTTCTGGACAATGACCCAAGGAATGCCCAGATAGCTTTCCAGCCCTTTGGATAAAATGAATAGATGTTGATTAAAGCATTCTTCACTGACATGATGAGTCATTCACATACCCACTCTGCCTCTCTGCAGAACCCAATAAAATAATTCCAGATCTCTTCAGCGCAGAAGAGAGCACTGCCCTTGTTTAGGACAAGGCCTCTGGAAGGCCCACAGGGAGTCCTCAGGTGAGGCTGGCCTGCAGGCTGCTGGGCCCCCCACGTCCTGTCTGGCAAAGTGGCTGCCCGTCGTCTGCAGCTGGTCATCCCTCTCTGGTACCCGCTGGTCCAGCGTCTTGACCTGGACCCTGGAGAAGGGCTTGTTTCCTGAGCTCCTGGGTGCAGGGCTCTGCTGGGGTCTAGAGTGAAGGTTTGAGGACCTACGATGATGTCCTTATTTGTCTGCCTGCCGTCATCCGTGGCTTCCCAGCAGGACGCTTGGCTGGGGATCCTCAGTGTCCCCGGGCCAGGCTTCCCTCCTGCCTCCGCCACTTGCCAGCTTCGGCACTTTGACTTTCTTACTAAATGCTCTTCCCAAGTCTGTTTTTCTCCTGAGTTAAATAGGAAGAAACCTGTCCTTATAAAACTCCTCTTGGTCTAAATAAGCTCCTGTTTGTGAAGCCGCTGCCGCTCACATGCTGTTTAGTAATTGTATACTCCCTCCCTGCAGCTCAGATGCTCAGGGCTCAGCGGGTCCTGTGGAAGGAGGCACGCTCTCGGTGTCATCATGGGCACTGCAGCTCTAAGGGGCAGGGTGGCACCACTGGCCAAGGTCTCCAGCCTCACCGGAGGGCCCTTGCTTTGGAGATGGAGACGCCAGCCAGTCTTCCCCGGCTCCTCACGAATTGCCCCAAGCGTGGGTGACTCTGAGAAGCCACTGGGTCACGTGGGCTGAGCATGTCTCCACTTCTTCCCTGTAGAGGGGATGCTTCAATGTTGGCATCCTTGGTCTGAGGACCCTTCTCGTCAATGGAAGAGGGTATAAGGAAGCCCCCTGATCGAGAAGAATCAGACCCTCCCCTCCACTTCTCAACTGGACAGGGGAGAGGAATATAGCCCAGGGCCCCTGGGGGGGTATCCTTGGGGGCACCTGTGGATGGAGACACTGAGGACAGACCAGGCGGAACCAGACTGAGTCGGGCAGGATGCCAGGAGAATCTAACTGGGCTGGGTGGCTTTTCAGAGCTTGCTTCCAGGGCCCCCTCCAGAAAGGATTTCAATTCAAATTTCCTGCCAGGTTCTGAAGCATCAGTTCATTTCCTTTCCTTTCTATTCGGCTCAAAGTTCTGAGTCTTTGCTAGCCTTCACGGCATCTGCGGATACGCTGAAGACTCAGCCTCGTGGAGGCAATCGATAGTCTAATAGGGACTTCACAGCACAGCTCTGATGAAGCAAAACCCATTTCTGTCCAAGCCAGCTGGGGACGGAGGGAGGAAGCCTACAGAATAAATCCTGGAGAGCAGCTCTAGTGGAATCGCTTTCTGCCTCTAACTGATCTTCCACTTTCTCAAGGAAAAGGAAATTAACAACCAGTGTGTGGTTTTCCTAAGAAAACCTGTGCTTCCCCAAGCAGAAGCCACAAGCCTGCATGGCTGGCCTGCGGCTCCTGCTCAGCCAGGACATACTGTTGGCATTTACTAGAAACTAGCTTCCAGCTGAACACCTGGGTACCCACAGGGCACACCCCCTAAGCCCGCTGCCCTCCTCTGAGAGGCTGAGCAGATCTGGAGCAGGGTTCCACCTATTCCAGCACAGGGGTCCCCAATAGGGTGCACCCCAGGGGCAATCTTGCCAGTAGAGAGACCAGAGCCGCGGCCTCCATTCAGAACCTCGGAATCTTCTGCCTGGACCAAACCCTGCCTGCACTCCACCACAGGCAAACATGAAATAAACTGTTTTAAAGAAAGCAAACTCACTAAGATGTATATGTTAAGTGTGAGAAATTCTGTGTATCAGCTGTATCTAAATAATATCCCTGGTGGCTCAGAAGGTAAAGAATCCGCCTGCAATATGGGAGAGCTGGGTTCAATCCCTGAGTTGGGAAGATCCCCTGGAGAAGGGAACAGCTACCCACTCCAGTATTCTTGCCTGGAGAATTCCATGGACAGAGGAGCCTAATGGGCTATGGTCTATGGGGTCACAAAGAGTGGGATGCAACTGAGCGACTTTCACTTTTCATATCTGAATAAAGCTTAAAAAAATCTGTATTGCTTTCACTTAAAAAATACATATAGTGGGCTTCCCAGGTGGGTCAGTGGGTAAAGAATGCACCTGAACTGCAGGAGAGGCAGGACATGTGTGTTCAGTCCCCGAGGCAGGAAGATCCCCTGGAGGAGGACACGGCAACCCTCTCCAGTGTTCTTGCCTAGAGAATCCTATGGACAGAGGAGCCTGGTGGGCTCCAGTCCTTGGCGTCGCAAAGAGCTGGACACGACTGAAGGGACTGAGCATGCGTGCAAGAGCTGTATAGCACAGGGAACTCTGTTCCCATTTGGGAGCAGCCCAAACGGGAACAGAATCTGAAAAGGAATTGGCACTCGTTTGTGGATAACTGAATCATTTTGCTGTGTTCCTGAAAGTAGCATGACATTGTTCAGCAACTACACTCCAATATAGAATAAAAAGCAAAAACCCCACAAAACTATTTATATATATATATATATACATGCTGAAATTAAGCTTTAGACTTTTCTGATAGAAACTTCTGCACCAGCCATCCCAGGGTGAGTGTGTGTGTGTGTGTGTGTGTGTGTGACCTGTGCATTGTGTAGAGTGTGTGTGTGGTGTGTATAGCAGGTGAGTATGTGAACGTATATGTGTGTTTGTGACTTGTGTGTTGTGTAGAGTGTGTCTGATGTGTGTAGAGTGTGTCTGATGTGTGTAGAGTGTGTGCGATGTGTGTATTATGTAGAATGTGTGTGGTGTGTATAGCAGGTGAGTGTGTGAGTGTATATGTGCATTTGTGACCTGCGTATTGCATAGAGTGTGAGTATATGTGTGTGTGAGTGTGAGTATAGTTGGTGAGTGTGTGAGTATATGTGTGTGTGTGTGAGATGTGTGTTGTGTAGAGTGTGTGTGATGTGAGTGTTGTGTAGAATGTGTATGGTGTGTGTGGTGGGTGTGTATGTGGGGGGGTGGTGGCTAGGTGTGTGTTCCCTACAGTTTCTCTGATGTCCAGAGCTCTGCACCCTAGCGGGCGCCCCTTCTGTAAAGGTGGAATGCTGGGGGGCTCACGGAAGGGGCGCTGAGATGGAAGTGGCCGTGACTCGGCAAAGAGACAGCAGTGCTGGTCTGTGCGGGCTGGGGTGCCACGGTGGCTCCGACGGCGGGGCTGCAGCCCATGGGTAATCACACAGGGCTGTCCCCTCGCCTCCCCCGTGGTGACGGCTCTCGGTGACACGGCCAGGCCTGCTGCCGGAGGAGTGGCTGCTGAGCCCCTGACTCACTGCTCTCGCGGGGGGCTCAGCTCAGGGCCCAGCTCGTACACGTGCCCCTCTGCTCCTGGAGGGGCCCTGAGCGGCTTGTCATTAGCCTGACTTCCCGCAGGAGGTGGTGGGCCTGGCGTCAGACAGCCAGCCCAGCCCTGGTCCCCTCCAGGCCCGCCCCCTGCCCCGTCTGTGAGACGCGGTAACAGCATCGCCTGGGGAAGGGTGCTCAGGATGAAACAGGCCTGGAGCAGCGTGAGCAGGAAGGCGTGGGAGCTGTGGGTGCTTTTGACTTTGTGATGACCTTTAGGTGACTTGGGCTTCCCTGGTGGCTCAGATGGCAAAGCGTTTGCCTGCAATGCAGGAGAACTGGGTTCGATCTCTGGGCTGGGAAGATTCCCTGGAGAAGGAAATGGCCACACACTCCAGTACTCTTGCCTGGAAAATTCCACGGACAGAGGAGCCTGGTAGGCTACAGTCCAAGGGGTCGTGAAGAGTCGGGCATGACTGAGCGACTTCACTCACTCACTCAGGTGACTCGATGGGAGAGTTTTGTGTGAAGTCACGGAACCCGACTCAGGATGCTTACCTTCTGACATGGCTGCATGTACGCAGCGCGGGTGACCAGGTGGAAGGCTGCCCCGAAGAAGCCAACTGGTAGGTGAAGTGTTTCCTGCCAGCGTGAAGCTGGGTGCATGAGCCTGGGATGAGCCCCAGAGCCCGGGTGCCACGGTCATGCCCGCAGCCTCCGTGGCGATGTCGGGTCTGAACGACGTGACGGAGGCAGAGGCTGTGGCTCTCAGGTGTGATGACCCCAGCCTTTCGCTTGGCTGGGAAGCGGCCCTTTTACTGACTCTTCTGTGCAAAGTTCAATCAAGGGCACGTTTCTCTTATCAGTCAGATGAGGGGCTACGGTTATTGCAGGAGAGCGCGGCCCGGCAGGGTGGGACCAGCCCGGCTGCCTCTGGAAGGCTGGAAGTTCAGACACGGACGGATGCTGAGCCGGGTCCCCAGGAGGCCAGCGGAGCAGTGTGGGGTGACCACTCTGACACTCAGCCTGCCCCCGAGGAGATGTCTGTCTGTCTGTCTCCTGCGGGACTCAGACTGCGTTTGGAATCAGATCAACAACAGCTTTGGGTTTCAGTTTCCTGCTGATGGACAGAAAAATGAGATCTCAAAAAAAAAAAAAAAAACCTTCAGTCTACAGGAAGAATCCGGGGGAAATAAAAAGGCTTGGGGGGAAGATAGATAGGCCCCTGCGAGTGCTACACTAACGGTCATGAAAAGGCTTGGAAACTGCAGCAAGGAATTTTGGAGAGCTGCGTGGAGGAAAAGTGTGCGTTCAGCAGAACCCAGCACTGCGGCTGCCGCGGAATAGTTTTAAATGCCTTTTCCCTCATAACGAGATTATTCAGTACAATGTCATTGCCGCCACTGACATTTTCTTTAAAGTCATAAAGGCCTACCTAGTAATAAAAGGGCTCGGAATAAAATTAGGAATACCGTGTATAAATTATCTTTAACCTTAGCTTCGTTTGGATGGTGACTTTTTAGACCTGATCAATTTTCATGAAACTATCCACATAAAACTGTGAAAAAATATTTGATCCCCGGCTCTCGTGAAGGCAGCGGTAACACGGTGGCAGCTTTGCCTCCACTTAACGGGGCTGTTGGTGCCAGTCTCTGTGGGCGACGTGGGGAGACGGGATAATTCTGAAATTTAATGTGATTTCTCAGAACGTTGTCAGGGAAAACATCTCCGCTGATATGCATATTTTATGTAAGCGCTGCATATTCAAGGACATTCAGCAACTTAACACATTTTCTGCTTAGTTGGAAAAGCATTCACTCACACAGCTCGGACTTTGCCTGGCCTTGCAAGGGTAAATTCCTTGGGTGAAGTTATCACGCTGTCCCTCCACCGATTACCTGCTTCATGGGCTCCCCTGCAAAACCCTCTCAGTGTGGACTGGGGAAGGAGGTGGGAGGCATGACCAGGAGACCCTCTGTCCCCAAACATCCTGTCCCGGGCTGGCCCGTCTAGACCCGTGGAGAATCTGATGACTCACAGGAAATCTGGCAACTCCAGCAAAGGCTCTCTAAGAGGTGTTTGTTCCTGCAGCTGAGTGGACAGCACTGCTTCCTCGGCTCTGGAGGGGAGGGCCAGCTTAGAAAGCCTCACAGTAGGAAGGGAGGGCTTCTGCGTGTGTGTAGGGAATGGCAAACCACTTCAGTATTCCTGCCTTGAGAACCCCATGAGCAGTCTGAAAAGGCAAAAAGATAGGACCCTGAAAGATGAACTCCTCAGGTCTGTAGGTGTCCCATATGCTACTGGAGGTCAGTGGAGAAATAACTCCAGAAAGAATGAAGAGATGGAGCCAAAGCAAAAACAACATCCAGGTGTGGATGTGACTGGTGATGGAAGCAAGGTCGAGTGCTGGAAAGAGCAATATTGCATAGGAACCTGGAATATTAGGTCCATGAATCAAGGCAAATTGGAAGTGATCAAACAGGAAAGAAGCTTACTGACGATTAATTCCTGAATTTCTGGACAATATGAGGGCCCGGCTAGAACCCTTTCTTGGCGATCCAGAATTTCTGGAGAGCCTTGTTCAGCTCTCCTGACTCAGTCCTTTCTCTCCATCAGTGGGTCCTCTCTGCAAGTGGTGATGGGGGACCCCGGTGGGAGTGGAGTACCTATGGCTCCCGCCTGGGTCCCTGCCTCAGGGGTGAAGGCTGTGCCTGCCCAGCAGACCACCCTCCCCCTCCCCAAAAGTCCCCTGTGGAGGCTGAGGTCAGCAGGTGCAAGGCGAATGGAATATCAGCCATTACTCTCCTCGTAATCTGGACATTACGTTTATAGACCTTTCGTCTCGACGGTTCCCAGAGGACGTTTGCAAATTTAACAAACTGTGCCCGAGAAGTCCGGCGACCTCTCAGGCAAGCGAAGGGAATCATTGCAGCAGTCCACCTCCCAGGCTCTGCCTGGGATGCTGGAACCCAAGTCCAAAGCAGGGTCTTCTGTGAGCCCGTGGAGTCCAGCTCATGCCCAAGTTCCTTCCAAAGGCCCCGGCCTGGGCAGAGCAGCTGTGACCCGTCAACCCCTCAGCCGTTTGAAGCCACCACCCTGATTCCCATCCCAAGACAGCAGAAAGACGTCCCTCCCCAAGAGGGCTGTGCGCCCACCTTCCCGGGCACAGACTCTCCTCCTTGCACTCAGCTCTCTGGGGTGCGCCTTCCAACCCGACCTGGGGGCGCCGCCCCCAGCAGAACACAGTGCGGTGCAGAGTCCCCTGCGGCTCCGGGGACCCCACCCAGAGACGGCACTGGCCGGGAGGTGAGATCCGTTTGCTGTCCCTGAGAGACACAGCCCTTTGAAGAAGGCTCCATGCTGTGAGCACCCTGGAAGCTGCACTCAGAATGTGGGAGGGGCTTGGGGGGCCGCTGAGCACGCGGACCGAGGGCCACCCTCAGCCCCGACCTCCCACTCCCCACGCTTGATGGTTCTTGGTTGCCTGCTTCCCCCAGGATGTCTGCCAAAGTGACGCCATTCCAGCTAGACCTCCTCACGGGGATCCTTCTCAGAAGAGACCCCGGGGCAGAAACCAGTGCTGGGAAAGGCCTCTCACACCCTGCCCTTAGGTGTGAGAGGACCGCCCGGGGGCGGGGGTCTCACTCACTCTGGTCTTCTGGGAGGGGATGGGTCCCAGGCGTCCCCTTGCTACCTGCTTGTTTCTTCTGAAGGCAAAGCCTGGCTGTGCCCTGGGGCCTGTGAGGTGGTCTCACACACACACGCACACACACACACACACGCACACACATGCACACACGCACATGCACACACATGCATGCACACACGCACTCACACACTCATGCACTCACACACATGCACACACGCATATACAAACTCACACGCACACACGCATGCATGCACACCAGTCTCCACCTGAGCCTGAGTGCAGTGGCCGATGTTGCTCCAGACTCTGCCAGAAGGTGAGAAGCCCCTTCCAGGCACAGGCAACCCCAGACCCGAGGGCCTTCCCTTGAGACGAGCGCAGCCTGGAAGGCCTGTCCACGCAGAAGCTTGGGCTCCGAAGACGCAGAGGAGCCAGGGGAGGCTGCAGGTTCATGGTCATGGTTGGGTCGCCTCTGGCTCAGGCCTGACAGCCTGATGGAAGGTGGGCGGCAGCTGGGAGTCCGCGGGGCCTCAGCCCATCTGAGTGTCTTATCCACGTAGCACAGGAAATCCAGGCTCAAGGAGAGATAGTCCCCAGTGATGGGAGCAGCCTGAAGTGGCCGATAGGGCCTCAGGACGGAGTGGGGCCCTGTGGGGCCTCTTGGGGGGCACCCTGGAGCCAGACCCAGCCACGGCTCCTCCGTCCTTCCAACCTTCCCACTCAGTCTGGCCAGGTCCTTCAGGAAAGGCTGAGAGCTCTGAGACCACGGTCCTCGCCCCCCACCCCGACTGCACAGTAACGGAGATGCAGAGGCCCTGGCTGCAGCTCCTGCCACCAGACAGGCCCCCAGGCAGCCGCGCTGCGCCTCTGGTCGCACAGCCCAGACCCAAGCCCTCTGTTTTCTGACCCTCAAACTGGGAATACGGTTTTTCCTGGCACCGCGTGTGAGTGAGAGCAGCACTAGCCACACGGGGGTCATCACAGCCCCCGTTTCCAAGCCCTGGTCATCTGTCACCCGCAAAGGTATGCTGCCTTAGTCATAGAAAGAAAGGGGGCTTCCCTTGTGGCTCAGCTGGTAAAGAAAGAAAAAGTGAAGTTGCTCAGTCGTGTCTGACTCTTTGCGACCCCCATGGACTATAGCCTTCCAGGTTCCTCGTTTCATGGAAATTTTCCAGTCAAGAATACTGGAGTGGGTTTTCCTGACCCAGGGATCGAACCCAGATTTCCCGACTTGCAGCTGTAGTCATAGGACTCTCCGAAGAAAGCTGACTTTGTTGCCCTGTCCTGGTGAGATGGGTGATTTGGTGGAAGGGTGGGCCGCTGCTGGTGTCCGGGGGACAGGGACTGCCCTTCTGGGTGGGTGGGGCCGTGTGCTGGCAGAACCCTGTAGCAGAAGCCCACAGGACCCTGCTCGAGGATTCTGGCTCCTCCCCACACGATGCAAGGGGGGTGGAAGCAACCTGGGTGGTGGCTTACATTCTGGATTTAATCTTCCTTAAAATTGTTCCATTCTGGGGCGGTATTTCTCCAGACTCGGGCTGTCCTTGAAGAGGGGACCCCACAACCTCACATCTGCCTGATGCATAAAAGCTGCCAGCCCCTCCCAAACCCCCCACCCCTGTGCTGCAGACCCGCCCAGCCTGTCTGAGGAACCAGATGACGCGGTCTAGACAGGCCTCCTCCCTGGCTCCAAGTTCCTCTTCCTCTTCCTGCCCTACCGTCGGCCCCACCAAACTTCAGAGGAGTTTCTCTAGGAGAGGAGCTAGTTAGCGCTAACTGTGCCCCCCTCTCGTGCTCAGGGGCACCCTGATCCTCACCCTCCCAGCCCGGGCAGCCTGCCTGACTCAACCTGATCCCTCATTCCTTCTGGGTGGGTCTCAGCCTCTGAGGCCCAGCGCTGGGGGCAGGGCGTCAATCCTGCAGGACAGGCCTGAGCTCCATGCAGGCTCTTGTGAAACCAAGTCTGTGGATGCGGGAATGTCCGCCACTGTGAGATCCTTGTGATGTAACTGCTTCTGCTACTCACAGATGCGTGGCCTCAGTCTCCCCTCTGCCCTCTCTCTGGCCCTGCCTTCTTCTGGAAACGTCTGCTCTCTGGCCATTCAGGCACATATGTCTGGGGGCGCTGGGCTGGACCCAGGACCCCAGCTCCGTGAGTCTGAGATCCAGGTGCCTGGGCTCAGGAAAGGGTTTCCCAGGAAGTTGGCTTTGAAACTGGAACCTGGAGCTGCACAATGTTAGCCTGGAGATTGGAGCGTCTGGAGGATGTAGGGGGTGGGGCAGGGTCCTGGAGGAAGGGCAATCGGGCAGCACCTCCGGATGGCTGAAGGTGAGAAGATACAGCCAGCACGTCTGAGGAGCCACAGAGGTCAGCAGATCAGGGGTGGGGTAGGGGCCTGACCCAGGAAGGCGGGGTGGGCTTCCAGGCATGGTGGAGAGGTTGGATGTGTTCTGGGAGCAGGGGCGCGTCTCCAGAGCATCTTCCCAAACACCCTCCCTTCCCTTGGTGGTCCAGCAGCTGCAGAAGCCCCCGTCTTCTTTTCAAGGGTCCACTGCCTGCAGAAGCAAGGTGAGCACAGAGCCCCGTGTTCTCTGTTCTGTCCTCCTGCCCCGGGGAGGGAGCTGGCAGGCTAGTCCAGCATGATGCCCAGGGAAGTGGGGCCACTTTTCCTCCAGGGAGTTGGGACTTCACTCAGCAGCAGAGCCCAGCTCTTGCCTCTCCCAGCCAAGACCCCTGCAACTCGGAGATAGCAGTAGTCACTCTGTTTCCTCCTACAGCTCAGGACAGACCTGGATTTTATTTACTTCTTTTCCTGTCTGCCCTGGACTTAGCTCCACTTACTCCTCCTCTCCCAAAGAGGGTCACCCATTGGGCATCCAGTGCATCCTTGAGAAGGTTGCAATTTGTAGAAAGTGCTGTAACGTTGCTTTGTGGACCATGGTGAGAAGCTCTGGCTGCACATCAGAGATACCTGTGACCCTTCTGATAAGTGCAGATTTCCTGGCCACACCCTCAGTTTCCAGCTGCAACCTCGTGCTGTCTTTTGAGAAAGTCATGCCAACTTGATGTGGGAAAACTTCTTGTGGTCTGAAGCCAACTGCTTCTCTGAAATAGGATCATTTCTTTCGGGTAAGAAGGACCATTGAATGAGCAAATAGAATGCCCTTGATTTCTCCCTGGTGTCCCAAAGCTAAACACTAGTCATTGGCCAGTGATTTTTCTGGGAGACACAGTGACATCATCAATGATGTTGGGGTCAGAGCAGAGAAATAAAAGCCATGTTAATTTCAAGCTCCATTAAAACTCTAGTTTTAAAAAAATCAATATTTTCTGAACATAAATGAGAAAAAAATTGGTAGGACACGGAATTCCATTTCAAGCTTTTAAGTCTATGACCAGCAAGGGATAAAAATATTGGCAAAAAAAAAGTTTGAGTATTTGATAATCTCCATCGGAAATGCTAGGTACAAGCATAGATTATTTTAGATAATTGTTTATTGAAGCAAATTGATGTCGCAGGCATTGGATTTTGACAGAAAGTCAACTTTGCCAATGGAAACATCTAATACCCTAGAACCTGTGAGCAAATCAGGGGATGTTCTCTCGAAGAGGGCTCTGCTCTTCAGAGAGGATGAAATAGACTTCTGTCCAACCCTCTCATTCTTCCCACAGCAATCAAATAACACCTTCTTGAAGGGACAGGAAAATCAATGATGGACCAGAAGCAAACGTCCTGGAGGATTTCCATCTGTTTGGAAGAAAACTGCAGTGAAGCTCCCCTGCAGGGTTTGATAAGTCCTTTATTGCATCCCTCTGGTTGTTTTCCTTGTGTGATGAGAACACACAGCCCTGTGGAAGGGCTGGGGGGCTCTATACCCTGCCCTTGGGCAGCCTAGGCTAACCCCCTCCCCAGGACCAGGCAAGGACGCAGTCAGGACTCAGTGATGTGTGGGATCAGCCAACAGAGGAAATGTTAATTTCTGTGCACAGCTCATAACCCTAAGAGTTACGAATTTCAACTCCAAATGCCTGCTTGAGAAAAAGCTAAAACTATCTCTCATCATTCAGTTTTCCTTTTTCTATTTTCTGAAATGGAAACAAGGTATGTTTATTTCAATAAGTCTATAGAGCAAGTTAATGCTTTAAATAGTTGATTCCTATTCTTAAAATAATTTACTAGGTGTGTTCCATCTGTGGTCACATTGTGTCACTGGAAAGAAAAAATTACCACGCCAACCACTGCTGATTTCAGTCTTGTTGGATCATGCATGGTGTCTGGCATGGGTTTTCCATTCTCTAGTGGTGTTAGGAACCTAAAGCCAAAATTTCCTGGTGCCTGGGTTTGCAGGGGACTTCCAGGAGCCTCTTTTCTCCTCTGATAGGTGATCTCTAGTCAAAAACATATCTGTTTCAATCAGTCTGTCCTACCATTTCGGGAACTAGATGGCAGCTTTGCCCAAAGAGATTAGATCCACAGTTTACATCCAGAAGAATGAGCCAAGTTCAGGATCATAACAGCACATTCTCCTGCCTTTGTTCTGGCAAGTATTTCCTGTCGCCGTGTGTGGCGGTCAGCCCTTGTGTGATCTACTTGATTCAGGCTGAGTTGGCCGGTTTATTGGAGCGGCAAGAGACCTCTTTGCTGGCAGGTTTGGACTTTTTTTAGAAAGAGCCCCCAGCCAAGATGGGTGGAGCAGTTTCTTGGTGGAGCCCCGGCTTCATTTTCTCTTTAAGGGTTGCTGGTTCCAGACCAACAATCATTGCTTGTCCAGGTGGACTTGGATCCCCCTGAGTTTTCCACCTGCATCAGTTTTATTTCCCTCTTTGAGCCACCCACCTCCAAATCCCCGTTGCTGTTCTTCAGTCTCTCAGCTGTGTCTGACTCTTTTCGACCCCATGGACCGCAGCTTGCCGGGCTTCCCTGTCCTTCATCAGCTCCCAGAATTTGCTCAAACTCGTGTCCGTTGAGTTGACGATGCCGTCCACCGTCTCACCCTCGGTCAATCATCTTCTCAATCTGCCTTCAGTGTTTCCCAGCATCAGCTCTTTTCCAGATCCCCGTGGGTTTGTCCAGATCCCTTTGCCTCCCCTGGGTTGGCAGGGCCTCTCCGCCCAGTATTTGCATCAGTCGGAACATGAGAGCTCTAGCGAGTTGCCCACACATCTTTCCAATCAGAAGAATTTGGTTTGGTTTTCTTTGGAATTTTGTGTTTGTCACCACGAGTTTCAACAGCTGAACATCCAGGGCGAGGCTGGGCTCCATCGTCCCTGACGCCAGGAAGAGTCGGAGAGGACATGCCAGAGGCAGCGAGCGCTAATTGCTCCAACCCTCCGCCTTCCCTGGGAGGGAGAAGCCCCCTGCTCTCTTGGGTTTCCTTTAAGGCTCGTCTTAGACATTCTAGAGGACGGACATTCTAGCCATGCTTAGATTTTGAGGAGCAGATGTTTTTGAAC
The DNA here is from genome assembly GCF_001704415.2 of Capra hircus. NCBI lineage: Eukaryota > Metazoa > Chordata > Mammalia > Artiodactyla > Bovidae > Capra > Capra hircus. The sequence continues at coordinate 3,700,617 of NC_030833.1, forward strand.
AATTCTCTCCAAATGGTAATCCTGGACTTTGATAATTACGTGCAGATGATAAACTTTCACATTAGAGGCCGTGTCTTTTACTATCCTTGAATTTTAGTCTGTGGAGTCTGTGCATTTCTCTGCACCCAGATTGCTTGAGAAGTGAGGGGCTCACCCCCTGACAAAGGGGAGGGACAAGAAGATGAAAAGAAAAGACTGATTTTTCAAAGCCAATTACATCCCTGTCTCTGAGATGCAAACCAAAGTTTGGAGAGAAAAGAAGTGGTGTGTGTGGGCGTGGATGGGATTTTCTTAATCTGGGAAGCTGGTTCGGCCCATGAAACATTTCATCAAAAGCTAATGTGAAACTGATGTGCTCATCAATATTTATGTCCTCCCGGCTGGCTGTGGGGCCCTCAGCCCCCTCCCTTCCCTTGCCAGGCCATTCAAATACTTCGACAAAGGAAAACAGTGGAGCCAAATAGTACAGTTCGGCTCAGAAGTGTTTCCTTCCTGTAAACATGCTGTCTCCCTTCCTTTTAGCTATTTATTTTTCACTTGAAAGCTCTGGCTCCCTCCTCAAACCTGGAAACACTTACTGAGTATCTGCAGTGCAGGCTGCATTTGGTCCAGGCCCTCCAACCCCTACATGGCTAAAGTTCACAAGAAGGAAAGTGGGAGGAAGAGGCGACCTTTGGAGTCCACGGGCCTTCTCTTGTCTAATGTCGCAGTAGCTCTGAGAAGCAGGGGCGAGGATGGTCACCATCTACAGGCGAGGAAATGGAGGTTCTGAAAGCATCAGTAACTGTCGTACCAACTGGGAGCAGGTCTGGACTTTTTGGAAGAAGTCAGAGCCATCCCCTTGTCCCCAGGCTTCCTGGTGGTTCACGACTGGCCTGTGGCGGCCTTGGGTAGCTCAGCCTGCCTTCAGAGCTTGGGGTATACTTCCTCAGCAAAGAGGGCTCAGAACCTCCCTGAGACCAGCAGGAACTTCTCCCATTGCCCCAGAAGTGAAACAGCTACTTGGACATCTTCCTTGGTAGACCATGTGTCCTAGAGAGCAGGGCAAGGTTGAGTCTAAGCGATGTCTATGGCTGAGTATCCCTCCTGCACCCAAGCACCAAGGAGCCCCTGGGAGAACATTAGCTATGCAAGGAAGGTGAAGGGACGGGGAAGACGTGGCAGGAGGCAGCCACTCTCCTCCACAGGCCCGGGTCATCTGGAATTTCACCGTAAAAGATTAGTTGCATCCAGAGCCAGAGTCATATGAATGCGTGTCGTTCTGAGCTTGTCCCCAGGAAGGAATTGCTTCCTTTAGAAGTCACCGCTTTTGCCTTGTTTTACACCATCTCCATCATCCCAGAACTTCTGAGCTTGATTTTATAAACCTAGGAGGGGAAAAGGCCCAGCCAAACCTGAGGCTCATTACTCATAGAAACTAATGTTTAAATACACAACCCTAGCATAAATTTACATATAAAGAAGGATGTTGGTTGGAAAAAAAAACCTGTTATCATAACATTGTGGTTGGCATACAAAACCGCAGGAGGCACATATGCAGAAGTTAGGGTTGCTCGGCAACCGTAATTGCCCAGTTTAATGCCTAAGCAGATAGACTGATGGTTGAAATGCAGTGTGGGGAAGACCCCACATCTTCCACCACCCACTGGGGTGGTAGGTGAGGGTGCAGGGAGGGTAGCGCTTAGATGAAGACCTGTCCAGAGGTCTACTCTGCACCTGAGACAATGGCCGTGCCCACCGTCAGAACCTTTCCATCCGGCCTACCCTTGTCGTGATCCATTTCTCAGCTCTGCAGAATTAACGGCACACAGGCTTGCTCTGCCCTCTGGGGTGGCAAGACTGGGGGCTGGAACTTGCTGGCAACCACCATCTTGTGCATGGTGGAAGACCCTGGAAGGTCTTGGAGACAATGTGACTGGGATGAGCTGGGACAATGGTTTGCATTCTCAGTTGGGAACAAGCTCAGGGAAGAAGGGACAGCAGAGTGAGCCACCGATGCCAGGATCAGCCCCCACTCCCCTGCCAAATCCCCTTTCAGTCCGAGATCGTCAATGGCACGTTATGGTCTTAGAGACAAACTCTGAACATCAGTCAGTGTGCTGACCATATAGTCCTGCAACGAGGCTCCACACGGCAGACTATTCCTTCTCGTCCGCATTGTAAACGCACCCCGCTCTCTTGTGGGAGAGATATAATCTAACAGGGAAGATGCCCAAATATTGGCTTGATTGCTCGGCAGTGTGAGCAGCCCCCTCTGTCTGTGGGGACTGGGTTTCTGGGAACCCACAAGCTGACGGGAATGAAAGCGCACTCCCATGCCCTCCACTCAAGACCACTGCCACTCTGCAGGGACCAGCAGGAGGCCTGGGGTCCGTGGCAGAGCCCCGAGAGCTTTCCAGAACCTCCAGATCTGCTCTGCCATTTAGCACAGGGGTCACCGACCTGCTCGGAACCTCAGTTTCGTCATCTGTTTTGTGAATTCTCTCACTATAAATCAAGCACGGTGTACAAAAAAAATGAGGCAAAGAGAGAAATTTAAAGAAAAACCATCACCTCAGTATGCTTACCTATTAACCACTGCTCATCCCAAGCCTGGAGGAGGGCATGGCAACCCACTCCAGTATTCTTGCCTGGAGAATCCCGTGGACAGAGGAGCCTGGTGGGCTACAGTCCATGGGTCACAGAGTCGGACACGACTGAACACATCCCAAGCCTGGATCTTACTAGTGAAGAGTGTTATGGGTGCTGTGCCTAGTGGTGTGGGCTGTTTGCTGTAGCATTGACCCTGATCCACCTGCCTTCTCCGAGCATCATCTCCAGTGGGGGCAGGGTGGGGGATGGCCGCTGAGGGCCTTGTCTCATCCTTGTCGGTGCGTTGGGATTAGAGGAAGCAGTGAACTGTACGCCTCCTTGGTCCTAAGTAGCAGCACTGACTTGCCAATGGGTCAGGGTGACTGTAGGGGCCGCGTAGGGAGCCGGCACTGTTCCTGATGCCCTTAAGATAGCGTCATTTTGGGGAGTGGGTGGGGAGCTCTGTGTCAGGTACGACTCAGGAAGGAAAGAGTGGAGCATCACTGAAGAATGGTTTCAGTGCTCAAGTATTTATTCATGATGGACAGGTGTATTTTAAAGTTAATCCCCATCTCTGGCTGGGCTCCCCATTAATAATGAAAAAGGAAAAAGCTAAAAGCATAGAACCACCTGGAAGAGATTTGAATATTCTCAGGCTGAAAGACCTGCCCTAGTCTTGGTTTTGCTAAAATAGCTTGTTCATGAGTCTATATGAACTCATGAACTCAAGTCTATAGGCTTCTTATATGGAGCCTATCACACTGAACCAGTAATTTTCTCCAATAGAACAATGTAAAGGTTTAGAAAATCTACTAAAAAGGAATAAATTCAATTCATCTGCTATTCTACTTCAATTATTTGGGAATAATCACCATAAATACTCTGCACTTGCCCCTGCATCTTCTTATAGCTAGAATTCAAAATTCTGTTTTTCTTCTCCATGTTCTTTTTAATTTTATCATGAAATCGTATTTCCTTATTTGAAATTTGTTAATATTATCTTTAATTTTTAAAGTTGATTGGGCTTCCCAGGTGGCTCAGATGGTAAAGAATCTGCCTGCAGTGTAGGAGACCTGGATTCAATCCCTGGGTGGGGAAGATCCCCTGGAGAAGGGAATGGCGACCCTCTTCAGTATTCTTGACTAAGTAGGTTACCATCACAGCTATTCAAAGAAGATTCTAGGGGAGTCTTTTCAAGTGACCTTCCTGTTTTAATTTTATTAATATCATTATTAATTTTTAAAATCATTTATTTGGCTGTACCGGGTCTTGTTAAGGCACGCAGGATCTTTAGTTGCAGCATGTGAACTCAGCTGTGGCATGTGGGGTCTAGTTTCCTGGTCAGGGATCAAACCTGGGGCCCCTGCATTGGGGGCATGCAGTCTTAGCCACTGGAGCACCAGGGAAGTGCCGGTTTTATTTTCAACTTTATTAAAAGTTGGTTTACAATGCAGAGTTGATTTAAAATGTTGCATTAGTTTCAAGCGACTGAGTTGTACATACGCACATACAAATACTCGTCTCTTTCACGTTCTGTTCTCATACAGGTTATCACAGAACGTCAAGCAGAGTACCCTGCGCTATACAGTAGGTCCCTGTGGCTTATCTGCCTTCTGTATAGCAGCGTGCGTATGTGAGTCCCAAGCCCCTGCTTTATCCCTCTCCCTTTCTTTTCCATTTTACAGTGAACTTTCCAATGGCACAGACCCTCTCTATGTGCAGGGGTCCATAAATCTCCTGTTAGAGGCCTAAGTGCAGGTGCCCGTTAGTTTTTATCAGAGTTCCCCTCCACTGTGCCAGCTGAGGTTTCCAGGGTTCCAGCGTGGAAAAAGGCACATGGTTACAGCATCCATCAGGGATGGCACGAGGAAAGGCTTCTCGCAACCAGGGCGATAAGTATTATCTAAACAGTGTGCACTTAGCTCACTGGCCACAGCACTTGGCTTCTTTTATGGCAGAGAGACTTAGTATGCAGTCCGAGCTGAAGGCCGCTTATCAGCACCGCCGCTCCGTCACCCACCGGAGTGGTTACATTTATTATGAAAACATTGTTCAACTTTATCACAAGTTAAAATGCGTGTACATTCTGCCCAGAGGGTGCAGGCAGAAAAGCCTGCAATTTCTCCTATCTGGATGCTGTCTCTAAGTGGGATCTTATTCTGATAACTGAGCATTTTGAGCTCCATCCCTGGCCCTGTGAGTTAGATTCTTCTCAAATTCCTTCTTGGCATGAGGTGGAATACAAATAAACAGACCCATAAACAGCCTTGCAAACATCTGAGCTCCAGTTCCATGATGGATGCCACAGAAACCGCTGATCTAAAATCTTGCTATTTACATGCAGATATATATGTGTAATTTGGGGGGAGGGGGGAGGCAAATGAAAGTGTAGCCCACGGGACTGAACTGATGGTACAGTGGTTGACTTCAGTCTTCAGATCTCGAGTCTCCCTTTGAAATCGTCACTCCTGGAGCTTGATAAGATCCCAAATGCCATACTGCTCCCCGCTTCACTCGAGAAACGTTCCCAGCGTGAGGCACGCTGACTTCCTGGAATTCTCTGGGGTCCTGGACTCAGGCCTTGCCCGTGACCTGCTCCGCCTTCCCAGGTGCTCTCGGGTTTAGCGGCGCTTTCTCCTGGTCTTGCCAGCCTCCTTCTGACCTTCTGCCTCTTCTGGCCGCTTCCTGAGGCTCACCAGCTGTGCTCCCCATGCTCTTCAGCACCCCGCCCCAGGCTGCAGAAACCGGGGGAGCAGGCCGCTAGCTGGGGAGCAGGGCAGCCCCATTTCCCTTTGGCTGAGGCTGGCCGGGGAGGCTCTCAGACCCTGCCCTGCCTCTTTGGTGTAGATTGGAATTCCAACCTGCAGTGTCCTTAGAGGCCCGTCGGAACTCCTGCATTTTTCAGAGGAGAAAACTGTCAGCCCATTGACTCATTCATAAACATTTACCGAGTGCAACCCACGTTCTCAGACTAGCTCCAAAATCTACCTAGATGAAGCAAATAACACAATTCCTGGTGGGGAGCTGGAGGGTTCTATCTATTCGCTGAGGTCAGTTCGGGAGCCTGTTCACAAATATCTACTTTTGCACCTGTGAGTTTCTTTTCCTTTATTTTCAGACAGTCTCTGCGTCCATAAAGTTCCATCCGGGGCTGTCTGTCCCCTAAAACGACACCTTCTCTTGTTGTTTGCAGGTCTGCGCACAGCTGCCTTCATCTCCAAGGCCAGCTGCCTCGAGAAATAACATCACATTTCCCTGTGGGCCTCACTTCTCCTGCGCATGAGTCACACCAGGAGAAGAGGTGAGTCATTTAAGTACTTTTTCTTCTTCCTGGGTTTTAAGTTTTTATGTTGCTTTTGCAAAATGCAATGAGGGCTGGGAGTTAGATGTAAAGGGTGCAGATGCGTCCAGAAGCTATGGTTCAGAGCAGAGACTCTCTGGGCCGGGAGAGAAAATAAAGGGAAACTCAGGAGATAATGCCGGAGACAGATCGTCAATAGCATGTGGAAAGGCCACTTCACTTGATCAGCAGGGCTGTTTGGAGCAGAATTTTGATTAAAGAAGACATCCCGGGCAGAGCTGGTGTGGACAGGCCGTCTGAACTACAACTGCTCAAAATGAATAAATGTGAACCTCAGTGCGTGAGACCACAGCGAAGTGCATCTGTGGGGGGAGGGGGTCCCCACACTTCCTACAGTTACCAGCTCAAGGTTTGCCTGGACCAGCAGCCCCGTGGAAGTTATCCAAGGAGCCCATGAATCCGAGAAAAAAAGGCAGAAAGCTTTTGACCGATTTCATGACACTGGCAGGTCTGGGGACTAGGAACCGGGTGGTCTTCCCTCCACAGTCTCGGGCTGGTGGCCAAAGCCTTCACTGTGCCAGCTCTGTACTAGCTCCTACCGGCGCTTCTCAGACCCCTCCCCCTGCCCGCCCACCCCCCAAACACGGGCAACTAAAGCATCTCAGTGGAAGAAATACTTGGAAATGTTTAAGTTACCATCCCATGGAAACTTCTAGAAAAAAAATTTTTGTTTGCAGTCTGTGGTCCCAATGTAAATTTCCTCTCCCTTTGGCCCACTGGACCCTGGAAAGTGGAAGTTGCATCCATATAGGATCGGACAGGTGCTCGCTGAGGAAGGGTACCCGAGAGCTGAGCTGTGCATCCCTGCCTCCCAGCCCCCAGGTGACCCTCTGGGCCCCTCTGGCTGTCCCCACCCCAGGTGCTTCCCTTGATCCTTGTCATCTTACCTAATGTTAGCCGCTAGGTCTTGCCCGACTCTTTGTAGCCCCCCAGGCTCCTCTGACCATGTGATTCTCCAGGCAAGAATACTGGAGTGGATTACCATTTCCAATTCCAGGGTATCTTCCCGACCTAGGGGTTGAGCCCGGGTCTCCTGAATTGGCAGGTGGATTTTTTGCTGTCTAAGCCCGCAGGGAAGCCCCATCTCACCCAGGAAGGTGACCCTTTCCAGGATCGTGTGGAGAGACGCACTGAGAAGTCTCCAGATTCTGCCTGGCCAGCCTGCTGCAGCCGCGTATGGATCTGGGGCTGGGTTTGTGGCTTCCTGGTGAGAAGAGCGTGTATATCACTAACAAACACCACAGTTTCTCAGGGAGGGGTTTGGGGGCTTCCATCCCTGTAACAGGGTCTGCCCACAGTGATCGCCAGACGCCCTCCCAGTCCATAGCCCATTCCCGTGTTCTGCTCGGCAGTTTGGCTGAAGAGCTAGGTCATGGCCACGGGAAGGCTTGTGGCTGAGGGCCTGTGTGTGGCTGTGGGGAGAAGCGTGGGGAGCTGGGCCCTTTCCTGGCCCCTGACTCCTGCTATGTCCTGCCCATCCCAGGCTGGGCCCCGCCCTTTTCTCTCCACGGTTCCCGACAGCCTGGCCCCTCTGCACTCCTCTCCTTCTGGGCTTGGGTGACAGGTAGAGAATGTGCGGCTGATTTACACTCCGCGGGCCCCAGATGTCACTGTGCTGACCCCTCCAAGGAGCACTTCGCCTTTTACCCAGAACCTCAGGGAGAATTGGTCGAGGGGGACAGGGACTGTGGGATGAGCCTGCAGGTGGCTCTGAGCACTTTCAAAATGGCACTGCCAAGCTTAGCCAAGGCTCTGAAAACATTCAACTTAAAGCTGGAAAGGCAGGCTGTGCTCATTTCTGTGCACAGCCCTCTGGGTTTGTGGTCTAACGAGTCTTGGACTGCACACCCTAGAACCCAGGCCCACGTTTTGAAGCAGGCATGAAATTTGCTGAAATAAGATTTTTTGGGAATGACCTTCCTGAGTCTTGTGCATTATGGCTAACATGAGTTCTAGAGCTGTGGGGGAGATTCCGGCGTGCCCCAGGGTGTAGGATGCATGCGTGAGCCCCCTTCCCTGCAAGGTTCTCCCAGGTCACTTTCACCAGCTACTCCCACCCACCACAGGAGCAGCAGCATCTTGGGACCACCTTCCACTGATGAACTCCTACATAGGCTACCCAGAACCCACAGGGCACCTTGGAGATGTTTCTCCCAAAGCGTGATCCGGGCTCCCCTAACCTGCTGTCCCAACAACAGACTGACCCCAAACGGGTTGCCGAGAAGGAAGGCACGAGGCAGCCACTTCTGGGCCAGGGAGAGAAATTAGGACAATTTATTATTTCCCTGTTGCATGGAGCAAATAGACTTCAAGATAAATTATTGGTGCCCACAGCCTGCTTGATGCAAAACCCTTAAGTGAAAGCAGACTCTAATGAACATATGCTGGCCCGCCCTCCCCTTCTCACTTCAAGTCCGCTATTAACTTTCTATGCACTCGGGACCTTTGGCTCACGGCCTAAATAATAGAAGAATAATTAGAATAATTACTAGCGAAGGCCAGGTCAAATATCTAAGGATCCTCTTTTAACTATTTGGTCATCTTTATTAAAAAAAAATGTTTTATATTAACCAAACACTGTTGCTCTGCACCTAGAATATTTATTTTCTATGAAAGAAAATCATTGCTCTGCATCAGGGGCAGCTCACAAAATGATAACCGCCGTAGTTAACGATCTTGGGGTCCAGGCAAATGTAGATGAACCTTTCACGCCAGTTCTGGGTCCTTTTTTCCAAGTCAGGCTCCACTCCATGGTAACTGGGAAGGTGGAATGCAAATGAATCCAGCTCACCTGAGGAGCTCACGAGGGCACAGGGACTTGGGTCAATTTTTTTGTCTTTCACGTAGTTGTTCTCACCCGGGGAGGCAAGGAGAGCTCAAGTCCAGGAGGAGGAGCCCTGCCAAGCGGCTTCTCTGTGGCCGGAGGGCTGCAGGAAGCGGGACCCTCGAGAGAGGGTGACAGGGCACCTGGGCCCGGCTCAGGGCCAGTCCTCACTGAGTGGGGGATCTGGGATGCTACCCCACACCTGCACTCATGACTCCAGCGTAGTGTCCATTCTCCCCTGATCTCTGCGCAGACAGAGCCAGGCAGTGGCGGGGCTCAGGGCTCCGGTCCCCACCTGGGACCTGTTAGGCCCGATGCCCAGGGCACAGACACCCTTGAGCGCTGGCCACTCTGTTTCCTCGTGCGTCAAGTTGGAGATGGTAATACTACCCCCTCCGTGCTGGGTTGCGCAGCTGCTGTTGATGTTTTTACTGAAATGCCCCAAATAAAGGGCAGATTCATGACATCCCGTTGCTTTGATTCCATCTCCGCATAACTGCTAAATAAAGTGAAGAAATAGGGAAAGATCACCCATGCGCCGCTCTGGGTGAGGCCCTTGGTCTCATGCCTTGTCTGTGCATTCAAGGCCTTGGTCCTATTTCTTCTCACCTCCAGTTTAAGGGTCTGGGTATAACTCTGTGGGAAGCAGATACGAAAGGGGTGGTTAGAGGAGCAATGGTTGAGAATACAATTTCCCTTTAAAACATGAGACCAAGCACACTGACTGAGAATGGCCGCCCCAAGAGCCAGGTTGCATGGAATCAACAAGTCCCTTGATGCAATCTCTGCCTTAGGAAGACGCCGAAGACACGTCGACTGCGCCTGCCTCCCAGGAGCCCTGGAGGAGAGGCAGAGGCCTTGGGGGACCAGGTCTTTGTGCCAGGCGCAGCTAGCAGCTGGTTCCCAGGGCAGAGGCTGCAGAGCCCAGTGCGAGTGGGAGGTTCCAGAATGGGGAGCACTCTCCACACAGCCTACCCACCGCCTGGGTGGCCATCCTGCCGTCAGGGAGGTCTGCAGTCGGGGGTTGCCCTGCGGCCAGGGGCAACTCAGGGAGACTCCCGTGCTGATGCTAGGGCTTCTGGAGAACAGCCGTCCCCGTGGACAGAGGACTGGGGGCAATCCTGGCCGTGGGCTCCTCTGCAAAGCCAAGGGCGTGCCTCACGGCCCTGCCTCAGTGGGCTTCCCCACAGCCAGGCGGCCATTCAGCTTGTCACCCCCGTCTTTATATATTCCTCCTCCTCATTTTTGATAATTAATAATCCACATCAATAACACCAGGCTTCAAACTCGAATCTACTGGAAACTTGACAGATTCCCACCATCTCTCCGTTGGGTTTATTTTCACCCTGAAAGCATCAGGGACTCTGGTGAAGGGCCACCGTGAGGGAAACGAGGGCGGGAGAGGCAGGGCTTTGGCTGCCTGGTGGGCACCGAGTTAGCGTCGAGGCCCGGTCCCATCCTGGCCAGAGCTCCTAAGAACAGCTGAAATCGCTCCTCCCACCTGGGCAGGTGGTTGCCTCCTCGAGTATCCCTAAGACACTGATGAGTTTGCGAAGGTCACGACGTGAGCAACGTTGAGTCTGAAATCTCCACATGCAAGCCTGCCCCCCGTGTCCATGGCACAGCCCCCCATCCCTTTAAGACTTGCTCACTCATGCAGAGAGCGCTCCAACTCCAGAATCGCAGTGTGTAAAGCCGGCCCCATCCCTCCTGCGTTAGGAGAGATTCCTAAATGAGAACTTATTATCAAGCTGTCAGTCTTCCGTAATTACCCACAGCCAGGATGCTTTTGGCTGTTTCCATATCATCCAGAATGACACAGACCAGATATTACCCTTGTCTGGGTATCGCGTGCAGGGCCTTTGCAGGAGGTACTCGCCCATTTGCATTGCGAAAGAGGCAGGGTCCTGACAGAGGATTTTTTGAGCTATTAGGAGGCACTTATTAGTAGAGATGGAACCATCCCCCCACATCGTTTCCTTGTTCGTAATCATTATTCCTACAAATTTTCTGCACCTTCCAAAAATTCTAGGGCATGCTTGTCTAAAAAGATGGCCTGCCGCTGAAAGCATTATTCATTTGAGTTAATACAGCTCCAAATCTGGACGGTTTCTTCCTCAACATTTTCCAGAGATCAGTGAAGGAGCACCTGGAGGGAAAACCACTCTGTACGTTGCTGGGATGCCGACCCACGTGTGTGCATGTGTCCACGTGTGTGTGCGTGTGTCTATGTAAATGATCAGAAATCGTGGGTGTGATGCGAACACAAAATACAGGGAAAAATGTGTCGCACAGATGTGTGGGGTGCACACAAGATCCAAGAAAAATGTGTGTGGGGAGGTCAACACGCATCACATGTGTGTGTCCGTGTATCTCTGTGTACATAGGTGTGCTTATTTGTATCTGTACATGGATATGTACTTATGTGTATACACACACCTTAAACACTGAGTCAGTGAGCCTGCTGCTTAGCAGGTGTTTAAATTTGCCTCCCAAAGCAAATTCTATACTTAAAAAAAGCTCCATTGTGGTACAGAGAGCATGGAGGGTTCAGCGTGTTCTCAGCCCCTCTGCACTCAACCCTTCCTTATGTAATTAGCCATTTTCGTTCTGTTTAAAAATTCCTTGGTGTCAAGTGGGTGCTCAGACGCTCCCCTTGTTCTCAGAACAACACAAAGAGCAGCTTCTGGAATCTGAGCATCACCTCCTCCGCCCTCTGCTTCCACAGCCTCCATGTTCCTTTCCTTTCCCTTCCTTGTTCAGCTTTTCGGCTCCTTCCCTGTGGACACAGAGCGGTCTCCGAGCTAGCCTCGCCAGGACCTCTTTTGTCTTTCCGAGTGTCCCTTGCTGCCCCTTCTCCTCATCAGGGCCCAGCCGGGTGTGGCGCCTGTCCTCAGGAGACCCAGGGAGAAGCGTCGAGAGCATTTCCCCTTAGAGATGGGCTGGCCTCTGCAACCTCTCCCCACAGTCGTGAGCAACCTTCGCTTAGGGGCCACTGGGCATGGTGGCTGGGGACTGGTCTGCACATCACCCCCCTGCTCCCATCTGCTGCCCAGAGGACGGAGCTGTGGGCGGAGGCTGCCCTGCTGAGCCTCGGTGCCCAGTGCCCTTCCTTGGGCTCCAGCAGGGTAGATGAGGCCTATGGGGATGCAGGCTGCCCCCCGGGTGGAAGAAGCCAGAGCAGGGACCCCGAGGATGTTCGCAGCGAAGACCCGGGGAATGTCCCAGGGAACGTGGAATTAAATTTCAGTATCATCATTATTATCAATTATTATTTATTGTGCGCCCACCGGCGGCCCTCGCGCGCTCCAGGTTTAATGTTTCAATAAGACCTTATTTGTACAGTTCCCACCAGGGTCCCGAATTTCAGTCCTCGTTCACATCGCCTTCCTCATGAAGCTTTAGTGGCGTTTGGATTCCTGGATTAAGCCTCTCCTGTCTCACCTTTTCCCGTGTCTTTATGTCTCTCCTGCCAGCACTAGGGTGCTCTGTTTTAGTTTCCCTGTAGGCATTGCCTCTTTCCGGGCTCCTCTCCCTTTTAATTCGTTCTCCTTTCCCCTTTTTGTCCTTTCCTTTTGCTGGCAGGTGCAGCCGTGCACCCTTCACCTGCTCCAGGCCACCCTTTCGGCTGAGAGCATGTGCCTTCTTTCTGCCCTCTGTAGCCAGCGCCTGTGCTGGGTGGTGTGTCCTCCAGCCTGGCATGGAAGCCAGTGGGGCTCCCCGCCTGTATTCCACAGAGTGTTTGGGGGGCTGTGATGAGCCTGGATAGGGAAAGGCTTGAGAGGCTGGAATGGGAGAGCAGCCAGGCAGGGGTGCCGTCTATACTGGGAGAGGGGCTCTGCCTGCCTTGGGGTGCCAGCTGGCGCCTTTGGTGCCTGAGCATCGCTTTCTGATATGGTATGAGAAATCTTCACTTGAATTTCAGCCAATTCGGCCTAACGTGAATCAATAACCATTTCCGAGTTCATTAAGGAGTTGGCGGGCACTGTTTTATGAACCTTTATTGTTCAGGAGAATCCGGTGCTCCTCTCTGTGAATGACTCCAGTACTGTGACCCAAACGCACGTGTTTATTAGACTTCGTAGATGAAGGCTAGGATACAATTTTAGATATAGTTTCTTTATCACTAAGAGAGAAAGAGAGAGAGGGAGGGAAGAAGGAAGAAAGGAGAAAAGAAAGAAGAAGGAGGGAGGGAGGCAGGATCCTGCTGCTGGAAAAGCAGGGCACGGTGCTGCAGCTGCAGCCCCATCCTTCAGTTTCTGTCTTTGGAAAACTTCGTCTAAATCAAGCAAAGACAAGCTGACTGCAAATTATGCTGAACCGCAGCGAGGTGAGGTCGGTGCAGCCCCGTTCCGGGGAGCGTTTATCAAACACCACAAACTGACATCCGTTTTCTTCAGATCTGATAGATCACACGATACGAGCCAGAAGAATCGTGGCATCAAACAAACACCCACCCCCACCATCACTTTTTGGAATGAAATGCGGACGAGGAGCCCCTCTCTGCACTAGCTCTATAATCCCCCTAAACTACGGCTGCCCTTGGGAGCGGTACACTCAGGCTTCAGAGAAAAAAGAATTAGTGTTTCATTTTCCAGGACTGTCACACCCCACCTTAATGAGCACTTAAAAGAGATGAATGTGCCGAGAATGAAAAGATTTATTTGAGATATTTAAATAATCTCTCTCAGCGATAACTAAGCTGACACCCTCGGCTCTCGCAATGATATTTTTCTGTTATTTTTGACAATATCCAAGAGAAGTTAGTTGCTTCTCTTGCCTTTGTGTAGACCATGCCCGGCGTTCTTCTAGGGTGAGAGGGTTCTTCTAGGGGGAGAGGAGGAAATGACACCCACCAAGATGCTTTCCTGCTCCACGCCGAGCACGCCAGCGAAGATGGTTAATTACATTTCCGAATGCAAACAGCTAAACAAATATCTCGTTAATTTTCTTAAAAAAAAATGAATAGTACAACAGATCTTCAACACTTTACAGCCCACTAAAAATCCTTGTGAGAGTTATGGCGCCGTCCGTTACAATCAGCCATGAAGTACATCACAAAGGTAATGTGGGTTTAAGAAGGGACTACGGCAGAAGGTATATTTTCATTATCAAAAACGTTAAGCCATTTATCCTGAGGAGTCAGAATAATCATTAATGGCTGGGAATTTATGGTGCCAGATCTTAAACTAATGTGAATGATTCCAGGTGTTACTAATGGCTTCAGCGAAATGTGCCAGGATCTACATCTCCTACTAAATCTGAGGTAATAGTCGGACGCTTAATCTCGACAGATGAGCAGCAATTTAACTGACACATTGATTGGATTCTGGAGGCTGAAATGGCACCCATTGTGAAGGGGCATGGTCAAACAGCAGTCCGAGGGCGACTTAGAAGTCATTGCCTGTCCGGGCGCCCCTGTGCCGTGGGAGGCAGGGAGGGCAGGGAACCTTCTTGCAAATGACGATATCTTCAGTGCGAGCTGACTTTTTGTGTGGCATTTGCGATGGCGGAGTTTGAGAGGCTTCTGCCAGCCTTGAAGCCTTCTCTCTGAAATCTTGGGGCCACTCTTCCAGGTAGTGACCTGGCAGAGCAGCTGATGGGAGAGGTCAAGCCAGGTGACTGTGTAAATGGAGACCCACACATGCCAGTTCAGTGCAGCCCTAGGAACAAGCTTTGTCCCGCTGTGTGTGGTGTCGCTCCCATCCCAGCCTCCTTTCTGCTAGATGCCTTCGCTGAATGAAACTAGGGGCTCCCCATCTGCCTCTGGGTCAGGACCATAAGCATGCATGGAATTGGACCTTGGAGGTGCCGGGGACCCCAGATCTGGAGACGCGTGGAGCTGGGTGCCCCTCCAGCCTCGCGCTCATTAACAGTGACCGCTGGCGCCGCCGGACCCAGTCCCCTGCACACGCCGAGGGCACGCTGGACCTTCCTGACTGCTGTCAACATCCTTTGAAAGCGCATAAAAATAAATTATCCATAGGTTTACCTGTCGGGAAGATAGATTCGGTGCATCCGACTGTTGCAGGCATTTCGAGTGACAGGGTGCCTGTCACGTTGCCGTAATAGGGTCAAACAGCTGGACGGGGATTTAACGCTCGGCGAGGCCAGAAGGGCTGAGCACTTGTAGGGGAGGATGGATGGAGTGACGGGAGGCAGCGGGACCTGTTTATTACGGCGTTTTTCTGCTCCACTGCAGACCCGTAATGATTGCCACAGCGCCTGGAGTGCGAGTGACGGCTGCCCTCTCTCTTCCAGCGCCCCGAGGAGCACGGGCGAAGGCAGAGGACCCCCATCTTCCCCGCTGACCTACAGCTCTGCTCCATTGAGGGCGCAATTTACTCCTCCTGACAAGCATCTGGGAACGGGTGCTGGCTGCGCTGGATCAGTCCGTGCAGGTCAAATAAAAATTAGTTCAATGAGTGCTTCAAAGTGCCTTGCCGGGATCAGGTATTCTAATCAAGGAACAGGAGCTCCATATGCCCAGGGCCCCTTCCTTCGATGCCCTTCGTGGGGGTCCATGTGGCCGTTAGCCTCTGAAGAGAATGGGAAGAGGTAATGTCTGAGTTGATGCTCGCTAGGGTTCTGAAAAGCTTGCGTGATTTCTGCAAGAGGAGGCAGGCTAACATGGACCTGAAAGCAGGCCGCCTGTGGTCACAAGGTTCACGTGGGGCTGACCTGGTGACTCCCTTCTCAAGCTAAGGACGGCCAAGCTGCACCAGGTCACCCTGTCCCCAGGGGCCGGCACTCTGAGCCAGGTTTGTCCCATCAGGGTTTGCTGCAGGCCTTCCACAAACCCTGGACACCGAGGGCGTTTGGCTTGAGCTGGGTTTTGCCTGTTGGCCCCTTCGCGGCTCCAGTTTAAAC
Source organism: Capra hircus (assembly GCF_001704415.2). NCBI lineage: Eukaryota > Metazoa > Chordata > Mammalia > Artiodactyla > Bovidae > Capra > Capra hircus. The sequence goes on from NC_030833.1 coordinate 3,716,243, forward strand.
TGGGACCCACGGGATAATTCTTATTTATTCCATAATATCAGGCAAGGTTCTGTTTCATTCTATTCCATGGAAACATAAAGCGCCTCTCACTGACTAAATAAGAATTTGATAAGAATTTGAGCAAACTTCGGGAGATGGTAATTATGGATGGGGGGCCTGGCGTGCTGCAGTCCATGGGGTCACGAAGAGTCAGACATGACTGAGCGACTGAACAGCAACATCTCTGTGGCAGGAATGGAGGCACCGCCGCCCTGGGGCTCACAGACGGAGGGGGTGCAGGGAGCCACGGAGACCAGGTCAGGGGTCGGGGAGAGCAGGCGGCAAGGCCAGCTCCAAGCTGGGCATCCCACGGCTTTTCCAGCCCTTGAGCTGACGCCTCGATGGCTTCCTCGCGGGGGCGCGGCTGCCCGGAGGCCACGAGAGGAGCCGTGAGGACTCTCAGTGCATCTGAGGCAGGAGTGAAGAGGCGCTCCAACCGCCGGTCTGACCGAAATCCCAGGTGGACAGGGGTCCGGGTCTCACCTCAAAGGCACGCACCACCAATTGCCCACTTCTTCGTTTCTCCGCTTTAGCAAAAGGCGAGGGGAGCCTTGGACCCCTGGAGCCAGAGCCCAGTGCATTCCAAGGAAGGAAAAAACTGCCATTTCACCCTCACAGCATCGATCGAAAGTGGGGTTCCACACTGGCAGGCGAGTCATACTGCTTGTGCGGCAGGAACTAGGACTGTATTTCTAAGTGACGAAATAGCAAGTTCATGCCATGTCCTTGCTGCAGATGCTTATTTTTCCTGTGCCATCTCCTGCCACCACCACCAGAGGGTCAGGTTCAAAGGGAAAGTTGTGAAACACCACGAAAGCACCCAAATGCTTCTCCGTTGGGAGAAGACTATGGTGAAGCTGCACGTTCGGGCTTGGAGCCCAGTCCTTGAAAGGCTCACAGCACAGCGCCAGGGGCACATGCTTCCCAGAGCACAGGTCAGACCCCTGCTTGGTGGCAGGGTGGGCTTCGGAGGCCCTGGGTTCAGGCCCAAGAAGGTGGAAAGTTTGTTTCATGAAAGCGGATGGTCCTGTGTGGGCGGCCTTTGTGAGCTTCCAAAGGCGGTAGGTTGCTTGACCCTGTCCAGTGTTTGGAACCAGGCCTCATTCTCTGCTGGTCACAGATTGGACATCCTGAGCTGCCGTGTCTCTTGGTGAAAGTTTAAGCTTGTGCAGACATTCAGGGCAGTGATCCGGCGATAAGTAGCGAAATCAGATCTGTGTGTCCAGTGGCTCATGGTGGCCCCGTCCACTGCAGGGGACACTTTCCTTACAGGCTCTTCTGCCTTAGCAAGGGGGCAGGGGAGGTGAGCATCTCTAGGGTGTTGAATAAATGTACTGTGGGTGAAAAGGAATGGACAGACTCACAAAAAGCAAGATGGACAAGTATTTAAAATATGCCACGTAGTGAAATACCTAAGACGCAGAGTGCAATCTGTAACACCGTCAGTTCAGTCCAGTCGCTCAGTCGTGTCTGACTCTGCGACCCCATAGACTGCAGCACATCAGGCTTCCCTGTCCATCACCAACGCCCAGAGCCCACTCAAACTCATGTCCATCATATCACTATATAAATTAAAATCATATCCATTCACAAAACAATGTATAAAGCTGGGTACCTGTAAAATGCACACAGACAGAACACGTTGGAATGGACCCTTTTGGGACTGGGGGTGGAGAGGGAGTAGAAATAGGAGGAGAAGAGACAGATGTTTAATTACATGAAACAAAGGTGAGGTCTGGCATGAACAATGGCAAGTCGGTGCCAGGCACTGAGCTGTGATGAACGCAGCCCCACCCATCTGAGGGGCAGCTGAAGACAGGTGAACACGGGGACCGATGGAGGGTCCCCCCGGGATGTGATCCGCAGCGCGGGTCAGGGGAAGCAGTGTCCGCATGCTTGCTCAAAGCAGGCGCGTCGGCGTTTCACAGAGCAGGGGTTGCTGAGGATGGGCTCTGTCTGCTCACCCACCCCGGTTTTGGGGTCTCAGCACAGTGAACAGCACTGAGCTGGGGGTGAGTCCATGCTTTCAAATGAGCCTTGATCTAGTTGCTTACATGCAACGTCTTCCTCTCTGCTTATGATTGTAAAAGCTATGTATATCTGGTAAAAATGTTCTAACACCATGAAAGGGTGCACAATGCTGAGACCCTCTCCTGCTCTTAGCCCCCAGAAGCTCCCCCAGAGATAAACATCATGGGCTTTATATACACTATTGCCAGTTTCTGGGCACATACACCCAGGCAGGATGACATTGTCCTAATAACTGCTCAATATTCATTGAAAGGACTGATGCTGAGGCTGAGAAACTCCAGTACTTTGGCCACCTGATGCAAAGAACTGACTCATTGGAAAAGACTCTGATGCTGGGAATGATTGAAGATGGGAGCAGAAGGGGACAACAGAGGATGAGATGGTTGGATGGCATCACCAACTCAATGGGCGCGAGTTTGAATAAGCTTCAGGAGTTGGTGATGGACAGGGAGGCCTGGCGTGCTGTAGTCCATGGGGTTGCACAGAGTCAGACACAACTGAGCGAATGAACTGAACTGGACTGATTGATTGTAATGATGAAGATAACCTTTATGTGAGAGGAGCACCGTGTAATTGATGGAGAATGCCCCCACTGATGAAGCTGTACCCAGGACCAGGCCTGTCTTCAGTTTTATACCCAAGGATGCTAAGGCTCGAGGTGGAGCATCTCTTGCTCCCATGCACAACGCTGGAGTAGGACCCAGGCACCCTTTCCGGCATCTCTCAGGTGTGACTGCGGTCTGGCCCAGAGTCAACACTCCCTCTGTGATGCTGGCTCCCTCCCTCTTCCCCGTGCCTGCTTCCCCTGCACCTCAGCTCTCAGTTTCCCATCTTTAAAAGGAGCCAATTGGAAAAGATAACACCTGTGTCTGCCATCCTGTGGTCTGGGTCCTGAGACAGGGCATCACGCAGCATTTGCAAAAGCTCGACATTTCCCAGTAAATCAGAGCATGGCCTTTAGGAGACCAGGCTGGGTAGCCCAAATGCACCAGGATTACAAAGAGAAGATGGGACGTGAACTTATAAGATGATAACTGTAGGGGACAGTTTGTGGTCCTCTAAGACAGTCTTTCCCTCATTCCCAAACCTAGTAAAACTATTGAATTCAGATCCATTTAAAAACAGACTCCTCGCTTGCGTGGAGCATAAATGGGTCTGAATTCAATAGAGAAAAAGACACCCCTTTATGTACAAATACACCCAAGAGGTATTTATATATGTATGTATGTGAAAGTCGCTCAGTGGTGTCCAACTCTTCGTGACCTCATGGACTGTAGCCCACCAGGCTCCTCTGTCCATGGAATTCTCCAGGCCAGGATATTGGAGTGAACAGCCGTTTCCTTCTCCAGGGGATCTTCCCAATCCAGGGATTGAATTCAGGTCTCTTTCGTTGCAGGCAGATTCTTTACTGTCTGAGCCACCAGGGAGGCCTAAGCATGCTGGAATGGGTAGCCTGTCCCTTCTCCAGTGGATCTTCCTGACCTAGGAATTGAATCGGGGTCTTCTGCCTTGCAGGGGAGTTCTCTACCAGCTGAACCCTTGGGGAAGCCCATGTATTTATACATATATGTATATAACACACTAATTATTATTTGCTATCAATGATAAAATATATATAACACCATAAATTCAAAATAAAAGATTAAATAAAACACAGTCAGTAGTACTGTATTATGCACTTTAAAATTTGTAGAGATCATGTAAAGTGTTCTTATCACTAAAAAAAAACCCCAAAACAGAAATAAAGGGACACTGATTATTTCACAATGTTGAATCACCATTCTGTACATCTACAGTACTAATTACATAATGTTATATGTCAATTATATACTAATTAAAAAAAACACAAAAGTACACAAGAAAACTTGGAGGTGATAGGTATGTCTGTTCCCTTAGCTGTGGCAATGATTTAAAGATGTATTAATAGGTAAAGTTCATCCAATTGTATACACAAATATGTGCAGTTTATTTTATATGGATTATTAAATTTGGCCTTGGACTATGGAATGAAGCAGGGCAAAGGCTAATAGAGTTTTCCCAAGAGAATACACTGGTCATAGCAAACGCCCTCTTCCAATAACACAAGAGAAGACTCTACGCATGGACATCACCAGATGGTCAACACCAAAATCAGATTGATTATATTGTTTTCAGCCAAAGAACGAGAAACGCTATACAGTCAGCAAAAACAAGACCGGGAGCTGACTGTGGCTCAGATCATGAACTCCTTATTGCCAAATTCAGGTTTAAATTGAAGAAAGTAGGGAAAACCACTAGACCATTCAGGTATGACCTAAATCAAATCCCTTTTGATTATATAGTGGAAGTGAGAAATAGATTTAAGGGACTAGACCTGATAGATAGAGTACCTGATGAACTGTGGACTGAAGTTCATGACATTGTACGGGAGATAGGGATCAAGACCATCCCCATGGAAAAGAAATGCAAAAAAGCAAAAGGGCTGTCTGGGGAGGCCTTACAAATAGCTGTGAAAAGAAGAGAAGCGAAAAGCACAGAGTTCCAAAGAATAGCAAGGAGAGATAAGAAAGCCTTCCTCAGCAATCAATGCAAAGAAATAGAGGAAAAGAACAGAATGGGAAAGACTAGAGATCTCTTCAAGAAACTGAGAGATACCAAGGAAACATTTCATGCAAAGATGGGCTCGATAAAGGACAGAAATGGTATGGACCTAACAGAAGCAGAAGATATTAAGAAGAGGTGGCAAGAATACACAGAAGAACTGTACAAGAAAGATCTTCATGACCCAGATAATCATGATGGTGTGATTATTAATCTAGAGCCAGACATCCTGGAATGTGAAGTCAAGTGGGCCTTAGAAAGCGTCACTATGAACAAAGCTAGTGGAGGTGATGAAATTCCAGTTGAGCTATTTCAAATCCTAAAAGATGATGCTGTCCTGCACTCAATATGCCAACAAATTTGGAAAACTCAGCAGTGGCCACAGGACTGGAAAAGGTCAGTTTTCATTCCAATTCCAAAGAAAGGCAATGCCAAAGAATGCTCAAACTACCGCACAATTGCACTCATCTCACACGCTAGTAAAGTAATGCTCAAAATTCTCCAAGCCAGGCTTCAGCAATACGTGAACTGAGAACTTCCAGATGTTCAAGCTGGTTTTAGGAAACGTGAGGAACCAGAGATCAAATTGCCAACATCTGCTGGATCATCAATAAAGCAAGAGAGTTCCAGAAAAACATCCATTGCTGCTTTATTGACTATGCCAAAGCCTTTGACTGTGTGGATCACAATAAACAGTGGATAATTCTGAAAGAGATGGGAATACCAGACCACCTGACCTGCCTCTTGAGAAACCTATATGCAGGTCAGGAAGCAATAGTTAGAACTGGACATGGAACAACAGACTGGTTCCAAATAGGAAAAGGAGTATGTCAAGGCTGTATATTGTCACCCTACTTATTTAACTTATATGCAGAGTACATCATGAGAAATGCTAGGCTCAAGGAAGCACAGACTGGAATCAAGATTGCCAGGAGAAATATCAGTAACCTCAGATATGCAGATGACACCACCCTTATGGCAGAAAGTGAAGAGGAACTCAAAAGCCTCTTGATGAAAGCGAAAGAGGAGAGTGAAACAGTTGGCTTAAAGCTCAACATTCAGAAAACTAAGATTATGGCATTGGGTCCCATCACTTCATGGGAAATAGATGGGGAAACAGTGGAAACAGTGTCAAACTTCATTTTTGGGGGTCTCCAAAATCACTGCAGATGGTGACTGCAGCCATGAAATTAAAAGACGCTTACTCCTTGGAAGGAAAGTTGTGACCAATCTAGATAGCATATTGAAAAGCAGAGACATTATTTTGCCAAAAATGTCTGTCTAGTCAAGGCTGTGGTTTTTCCAGTGGTCATGTATGGATGTGAGAGTTGGACTATGAAGAAAGCTGAGCACTGAAGAATTGATGCTTTTGAACTGTGGTGTTGGAAAAAACTCTTGAGAGTCCCTTGGACTGCAAGGAGGTCCAACCAGTCCATCCTAAAGGAGACAGTCCTGGGTGTTCATTGGAAAGACTGATTCCGAGGCTGAAACTCCAATACTTTTGCCACCTCATGGGAAGAGTTGACTCAATGGAAAAGACCCTGATGCTGGGAGGGATTGGGGGCAGGAGGAGAAGGGGACAACAGAGTATGAGATGGCTGGATGGCATCCCCGACTTGATGGACGTGAGTCTGAGTGAACTCTGGGAGCTGGTGATGGACAGGGAGGCCTGGCGTGCTGCGATTCATGGGGTCGCAAAGAGTCAGACACGACTGAGAGACTGAACTGAACTGATTCCTCAATAAATCTATAAGGATATCTCGTTTGTGCAAAGAGACACAGGCACCAGCCAGAATGAGTTCCCAATAGCCAAAGCAACAAAACAAATAAGCAGCGTCTCATTATAATAAAGCATACAATGGATATCCATTGAGTCTGTACTCATATAAATAAGTGGTGGAATAAATAGACAGGGCATGACAGAGAAATCTCCAACGTTAAACATTTCCAAATACTTCTGCAGCTGCTCTGCCTTCAGGGAGGTAGAGTGTCCCCCAGCCCTCGAGTGTCGGCTGCCTGTGGTGACTTCCAGGGAGGAGAGCGCAGGGGAGGAGGACAGCTGGCGGTGGGGACAGCCAGCAACCAGGATCTTAGCCAAGTGACCAAGGCCACCATCAACCGGACAGGGCGTGCTGACACCTTGCACCCATGATAGGATGAGATGACAACTTTACCTCTGTGATCTTCCTCCTAAAGGCACATGACCCCAATATAATAATTAGAGGAAGACATCAAGCAAAGCTCAGTTGAGGGACATTGTAGAAAATACTTGACTAGCACTCCTCCGAACACTCAAGTTCATCAGATATAAGGGAGAGTCTGAGAAACCATCCCAGCCCGGAGGAGTCTCAGGAGACAGGAAGATTAAATGCTATGTGGAATCGTGGATAGAATCCTGGGACAGAAAATGGCATTAGGTAAAATCCAAGAAAATTTGAATATAGTGTGAAACTCTGAAGAGAAGGGAAGTGAAAGTCACTCAGTCGTGTCCAGCTCTCTGCGACCCCATGGACTTTACAGTCCGTGGAATTCTCCAGGCCAGAATACTGGAGTGGGTAGCCTTTCCCTTCTCCAGGGGATTGTCCCAACTCAGGGATCGAACCCAGGTCTCCCGCATTGCAGGCGGATTCTTCACCAGCTGAGCCACAATAGAAGCCTGTATGGATCTTAGTTAATAACAAGGTTTCAGGAATTCCCTGGCTGTCCAGTGCTTAGGGCTCAGCGCTTTCACTGCCAGAACCCAGGTTCAATCCCTGGTCCAGAACTAATATCCCACAAGCCACATGGCAAGGCCATTAAAAAAAAAAAACAAAAAAACAAAAAACAAAAACAAGAAAGAACCTCAGAGCTGAGTAATTAAAAAATAACACTAGTGTTTCAACACTGGTTTATTGGTTGTAACACGTGGACCAGACTAATGTAAGATGTTAACTCCTGGGAAAATTGGGTGCAAGGCATGCGGAAACCCTCTCTATTATCTGCTCAATGGTTCTGCGGCTCTAAAGCTGTTCTAAAATCAGTGCATTTTAAAAATAAATGAAAAGGTATGCCCAAAGATGTTCTAATTGCCTCCATACGCCTCCTAGGCCGGGGAGGGGTCCCGCGTGTCCTGCACTCTCTGTGTGCCGTACAGAGGCACCCTCTCCATGGAGCGAGGGAAGTGAGTGAGTGAGCGAAAGTCGGTCAGTCGTGTCCGGCTCTTTGCAACCCCCATGATCTGTACAGTCCATTGAGTTCTCCAGGCCAGAATACTGGAGTGGTAGCCTTTCCCTTCTCCAGGAGATCCTCCTGATCCAGGGATCGAGCCAACCCAGTGGTTCAGAGGGAGCATGCCAGTAGCAGGTTAAGAGACTCAGGCCGGCTTCCTTTTCACAAGAGAAGCTTTGTTCCCTCCTGGTCTGCTTTGAAATTTGCTAGCAGCGTTCTCTCTCCAGGACAAGGCAGTTTCGTTCCGGGACTAAAAGCTAAGAGTCTCTTTCACAGTAAAGGGCAATATATTCTTTTACAGACAAAGAATCTGAGATTGAGTGTCTGTATTACTTCCTTAGAGGCACTGTAACAAATGGGTACCGCACATTAATAAACGTCTGTTGAATAAGTGAACAGCCGTGTATTCTGCCATGGTTCTGGAGGGCAGCAGGCTAATCGAGGTGTCAGCAGGGCCTCGTCCCCTCTGAAACCCACAGGAAGGATCCTTGCTGCCTTTTCTGGCTTGCTTGTTTGCCAACAATCCTTGGCTTGTGGGCGCATCCCCCAGTCTCCCGAATCACGTGGCCATCTTTTCCCTGTGTCTGTGACCTCGCGTGGCGGTCTTCTGTAAGAGGGTCTCTTTTCCTTCTAAGGACACTAGTTATGTAGGATTAAGGTCCATCCTGACCACCTCATCTCAACGTGACTACAACTGCCAAAGTCCTCTTTCCAAGCAAAGTCAGGTTGAGTGGTGCTGGGGTTTAGGACGGCAGCATGTCTCTTAGGGGACAGAGCTGAACCTGCAACAGCTGTGTGTATCACACCCACAATCATGGCTGCCGAGTGAAGGTCAGGAACCTAGTCTGTCAGTCCCTACCCACTGAGGCCTTCTGCTGCACCTCCCAGCGAGGATCCAAATTCAGTTTTTTGTACAGTTAGGCAGTTTTCTGCCCTCTCATCTGAAGTGGAGTAAACCTACAGGGTCAGAATCTGTCATGCAGCAAATAATATATCAATTTTTATGACTTTAGATATTACTGTACAATATTCCAGCGAAGTATTTGCCCAGTTTACGATGTCAAGTAACATGGGGACCTGAGTTCACTTTGCCAGACTCTAACCATCATCAGAGGCTGCCCTTTCTGCTAACCTGAAAAAAGGAAAAAACAAAACAAAACTAAACTAAACTAAAACCACACTGCTTAGCTTTTACTTCATTTCTTGATTCAAGGCCTTCACACGGGGCTATACACTTCATGAAGAAGAAATTATCTTTTGGGGCCACCATAAATGTTTGTGGACTGAATAAATGACAGATAAAAGTAAAGGCTTCTCAGGTGGTGCAGTGGTAAAGAATTAACCTGCCAATGCAGGAAACACAAGAGACGTGGCTTCAATCTCTGGGTTGGGAAGATCCCCTGGAGGAGGGCATGGCAACCCACTCCAGTGTTCTTTCCTGGAGAATCCCACGGACAGAGGAGCTGGTGGGCTTCAGTCCATGGGGTTGCAGAGAGTTGAACTCAACTGAACATGACGATGAGACAGATAAAGGCAAGAGTATAAGCACTGGTCCTAAGCTATTCACAGCATGTGTAGCGGGTACAACGTGGACCCCACGGGGCACCCAGATGCAGAAGGAAAGAGCACCTTTTGTGGTCTCACCCTGTGCTGGGCGCTGGGAGGGGAGATGCCTCTCAGCTCCATGGGCTCAGCTCTGTGATAGCCCCTTTCCACAGGTGAGGAGACTGAGGCCTTGGTCTCAGAGCCGGCCCAGGATCGACCCCAGAACCGGTGCTTTGGTCAGCCTGTACATTCTTCTCAGGCCATAGAAAATGACCTTTGATCATGGAGCAGGGATCACCCCCTGGAGATGACATGGTCCTGCAAGGAGGGTCCCCCGGGCGTCTGTAAACCCTGACATTCGTGCACGAGGTGTGTCCTCTCTCACGGGGCTCTCCTCCACCTGGGCCCACGGGTGACCTGAGGAGGCCAAGCGGTGCCTGGGGAAGGAATGGCCAAGAACAGACGAGGTTTTCTCATTAACCGGCCCTGGGAGTTGTCACCTCCCCTGAAAGCTGGGTAATTGCCATTTCTAATGGGGTTGATTTAGCAGCAGCAAATTTTTCAATTTTCCCCTTTCCCTGGGGCTGGCACCTGGGTCCCCACACACCTGGGAGACCCGGGGGGCTGAGGGGTCCCTCATCCCGGGCGCCGACTCCTCAGACCACCTGGGGCCTCGTTAGCCCCGCAGCCCCGGAGCCCCGAGCGCCGTGACAGGGGAACCTCCAGGCGCTGGCTTCCTGCGCCGGGCCCTCTTCTCCTGCGCCATGGCCGGGGTGGAGGCCTGAGCTATCGGGGGCGTGAATGAGGGTGCCGGAGATCCTGCTGTGACGGCAGCGGGCAGCCATCAAGGTCACCGCGACCTCGTCAGACAGCGTGGCAGGCTGGAAGAAACGGTGGAGCGTCTGCGGCTGGAGACGCCAGACGTCTTATCGCTTTAAATAGCACGCGTTTTAACACTTTCTATCTCTATTAAAGGAGGGACAGCTTCAGGAGAATGGAGGATTGGACCTCCAGGGACCCTGTGCCCCGTGACCTGTGGACTGCATTTCTGGAAGGTCACCTGAGCGGGGAGGGCGGGGACATCTTGCTGCAGGGAGGGGAGGGCCACGCTGCGTGTTCTCGGGGCAGGGGGTGATGGTGGGGGGCACATGGCCAAGTGGGCCCTGCTGCCCCTCCCCACGGCCCGGTGAAGGCACAGCCCCCACCCCTGGGCCATGCTCAGACTTGACACCCCAAAGCCTCTGGCCTCTGTTAGCATTTCTTGCCCTTAGGATTCCATGCAAGGCCCCTGGGGGCCCAGGGCACCTGGACCAGAGGCGGCCCAGCTGGGCCCGCCTGTGTCCTCTGAGGCCACCACCTTCAGGGTCTCTTCTCAGCTTCCTCTTGGGGGGCCGGGGGGCGGCCTTCCCACCTTGGCTGGAATAGGCGACGCCCCTTCCGATGGTCCCTCCAGGGGCGTGGGAAGCCGCTATGGGCCCTGGATGGGTCCTCTGGCCCCTTTTGCCTCTCAGAGGAGAAGTGCACGCTGGACGCTGCCCGTCAGGGAGGGAGTCGGTCTGCGAAGGCTCCAGGCGCAGGCAGCTGTCCCGTGGAGCACACGGAGACAGCTCGGCTGGGCACTTACACCCCCTGCCGCCCCGGGAAGGTTTCAGAGCATCTGATGGCCCCAGAAGCAGGGTCTGAGGCTGGATCCGGAAGTGTTAACCAGGCCAGAAGCCGCTAGGACAGCAGGGAACCCGTCTCCTCCTGGTGGTGACTGCGATGATCAGGGCAGGCCGACCCTGCCTGCTGGGGGCGTGGACCACGTGCCCGGTTCTCAGGCTCCTGAGCTGTGACGGCCACCACAGGAGTCCCTCTCATGTGACCACGTGCCTCCACTGGACCGCATCCCTCTGACCGAGCCGTCCCTCCCGCTGGGCCTTTCCGTGGCCTCTGGGCAGGGAGGGCGGGAAGGGGCAGTTTCCTGCTCTGGCCATAGCCAGCGGCCTGGGAAGAATCTATCAGCAGAGAAGGTCTGTTTCATCACCTTCCTTCCCCTCGTCCTAGCGGCCCCCGGGACTGGGCCTGGGCCAGCACCAAGCCGGGTCCCTCTTTCTGCAGAACCACCCATGGGGACCCTCGCTTTAAGGGGACCAGGTGTGCTCACCCCACGCCCCCCGGGGGTTGACTTTGGCATCTCCATGGCCCCATTTGCATTTCACAGACACTCACATCCTTGAAGCTAAGGCTATGCATGAAGAGCGTCTAAATGGGTCAAGGTTGAGGACCCCGTAGTTTGATGCTGTTGGTCTTGAACTGGGGGAACTCGGCCCAAGCCCTTGTAATCCGGGGCCCTCATGCAGGAATGAGGCCTCGCCGGCCTGGCACAGGAGCTGCTTTTGCCTTGACGAGAGCTTTCTGTGTCTTAGAGGCTAGAATTGCCCAGTTATTACTCCTGGCTGTAACCAGGCCCACCTTCTCAACATGAGGCTTTCCAGAGGCCCTCTCTGGCTCAGAGCTCCGTCTCATCACCTCGGCAGTGTACGACGCTTGGTCCCCAGGGACACAGGCCAGGGGTCAGGGAATCGAGCCCCTTCTTCCTGGCCCCAAGCTCTTGAGAACCTGTCACTTTGCCTGGCGGGTGGTGGAGTCTGGGGCCGTCCCACAGCCGTGGTCGGGGACTCTCCCCTCTGCCAGGGATGGCCAACGCTGGCCTCTCTGCAGGCAGGGAGCTGAGCGTCAGGGCAGACCCATGTCTCTTCCAACCTTCCTCCCAGAGAGAACCCCAGAGCCAGTAGACAGTCCATCCTCTGGGCGGGTCTTGCTGTGAGTGGTGGAACCATACACTCCCGCTCACTCTGGGTCCATGTTGCCTGTAGTTTTCAAAAGGGCGAGTTGGCATCAATTCTGAAAATGCACTCCGTCGCCTTGGGCGGGTCCTGCTCCTGTCATCTCCACCACTGACCTCAGCCAGGGTCAGGTCTAATGAGATCAGAAATAAGCCATGAGAACAGAAGAAGCACCAGGAGCTGCTTTTGCCTTGACGAGAGCTCTCTGTGTCTTAGAGGCTCAATTTTTTATTTCCATGAGAGAGTCCCATTAATGGGCCACACTCATTCCCTTTCTGATACCCACATTTTCCCGGCTTTGTATCTTGTCACCTGGTCTCTGGACGGGAGGACACTGCCATCGTCTTCTGCTGGTGTTTCCATAACACAGAAGGGGTGTCGGCAGACAGCGGACCATGGATCTGGGATGCAGACCAAGAGACCATCGCATCCTTAATCCCAGGAGTGGGAAAGCTCAGATCCAGGAGACCCAGTGACGCCTTGTGTCGCCCTGCTGGAGGCCACTGGAAGCCTGTTGTTGTCCCATAAAGACTGTCAACCACTTGTAATTGAATCCAATTAGAAGGAGATTGTCTAACTTTAAACAAATGGCGAACCAGCGAAGCGTTCTCCGGTGAGCTGCAAATTTGATGCCTTGGCACTTCCCAGCGCTGTCAGGCCGAGCACATACCCAGCTTGGAGCCAAATACACTAATGCCGAGAATTAGTCTAAAGGCACATGAGAGGCTGGGAAAAAGAGGATGAGTTTTTGGACTTAATATTAAAGGCCCCATTTGCTGTACTGGACTACATGCTCACAGGATCACCTGCCCATTTCACAATTAAACTATTCCAGGAGTTCTAATTTACGGGATATTAACTCCTTTGTACCAAACCTTACATCATGTGTCCTTCCTTTGCCCTAGTTTATTTTTTAAAAAAATTCTCCATGGAGACAGTAAATGTTTTTAATAAGAAGTTGACAATCCACTTTCTCCATACTTTAAAGTAACCAGGGTTAAGCCTTCTGATCATATTACTCGATGTGTTCCATTTGGTGCTTTTCTTCTCTTGCATCGTGAGCCAGAGACGTGAAGACAATTTATGAATTAGAGGCAGTGACATCATGCTGGCCTGTTTGAAAAAACATTCCATCATATGTGCATGCTGAAAGATGAGTCTGGGGTCCAGGAAGCTCGGGCCCAGGCGTTGCGGGGACAGAGCCGCACCCCAGGCTCCACTCCACTTAGAAACAGCAGTGCTGTGTAAACCATATGCATTCATACATCCTTCAGAAAGTGAATGGTTAGCCCAACTGTGGTACATCCATTCCAGGAAACACGACTCATAAGGAAAGGGAACAAATTACTTATGTTCACTGACACTTGGATGGATCTCCAAAGAATTCTGCTGAGTGAAAAATACGCCCATCTCTAAAGGTTAGATGCTGTCTCATTCTGTTTATAAAACATTCTTTTTGTTTTGGTTTGGTACATGTATAGATGCATTGCTGTTTATGATATTTATGCTATTATTTGCTGTTTGATACTTAACACTCTTGAAATGACGAAATTCCAAAAGCGAGAATAGATGAGTGGTCAGCAGTGGGTGGGAAGTGGAGGGTGGGGGTGGGGGTGGCCCAAGAGGTAGGATGTGAAAGGGCAGCCTGAGGGAGGGAGTGAGGGAAGCTGGGCCCTGGCCGTGGTGGTGGAGTCACAGATGTGATAAAGCCGTACAGACCAAACACGCACATGCACAAGAAACGAGTCCACACGGAGCGGGGAGCCATGTCACTTTCCTGCTGTTGATGTTGCAGCTTTTCCAGGCGATGCCACGGGGAAGCTGGGGATGGATGTATGGGATCTTCCAGTGTCATTCCTTGCAAATGCATGTGAATCTTCAGGTAATTCAAAATTTTAGAAAATCAATTAAAACAAAGCATCAGTCCAGGTTGTCTTGGAATTAGTGGAATAACACATGCCTGCAGTGACAGGATGGTGTCACGATCTGTTGCTGTTTCTCACTGATCTGTGGATCTTCCCGATGACTGCCAGCATTGCCAACAGGGAATCAGTGCTGGGCTTAATGCAGGCTCTCCAGCGTCTGCTGGTGCCCTGATGGGCTCCCCACCCTCTCCTGGGGCCTCAGGGGGAGCCCTGAGGTGGGTGGAGGGAGCCCACTGTGCCAGGCTGAGGAGCGGGGGGAGTTCTGAAAGGTCTGGCTGGAGCCTGGAGAGGCTGGGCCGGTGGGCTCCCTCCTGCCCTGGATGGAGGGTGGCCTGAGCTCTGGGCGCCGCCCCGTGGGCGCCGTGCTGATCCTGCTCAACTCAGAAGCCGGGCATCGACAGGCCTGGGCTCAAGGCTCCAGAGGGCCTGGCCAGCTCCTCCACGCTGCCTGGGGTCCCCAGTTCTCCCCCAGACATCTCTGCTCTGGGATGAATTTCTCTTCTTTTGGAAATGACAGCAAAAAGTTAAATGCATGTGTGTAAGGGTGTACATGAGTGTGTATGTCAGTGTATGCGTGTGTGTTTGTGAGGGTGTATGTGAGTGTGTCAGTGTACGTGTGTAAGTGTGTGCGTGAGGATGTATGTGACGGTGTGTGAGTATGCATAAGTGTGTGTGTGTGTGAGGGTGTATGTGAGGGTGAGTGTGTGTGTGTGTCTGTCTGAGGGTATGTGTGCATGAGAGGGTATGTGTGTGTGTGTGTCAGTGTATGTGTGTGAGTGTGTATGTGTTTGAGTGAGTGTGCGTGTGGGGATGTGAGTGGGTGTGTGTGTGTGTGTGAGAGTGTGTTTGTGAGTGTGTTTGTGTGTGCGCATACTACTGATCGACCTCCTCCATAATCCTTTGACTTGAACAAAGGGTTGAAAAATTTTTGAAATTAATAGAGTAAATAGAAGTTGCTGGAGGGACATTCTGCTATGTAATATCCTTTTTTAAAAGGAGATGTAAGCTGTAAGACCGGCCGCTCCGTCTGCGTCTGTCTGAACCGCTGAAATCTTTCATCCCTTTGCCCAGCTGACCCGAGGCCATGTCACTCAACCCGCCCTCAAATCCACTCACGGCCGTTCCTCAGGAAATATGTCTTAAAACCCACGCTGCGGGGGCGGGGGGCCCTGTCTGGGAATAAGTGGATCAGGGAAGAAATTCCTAAGGATTGCATTAGGAGGGATGACGAGAGAGTGTAACCGGCGAATAACATCTGTCTGCACGGTTCGGGATTTGCTGGAAACGGCTCCCTTTTTTCAGCTGCCCACCTGAAAAGAATTTTCTCTGATGACAAATGCAGTAGGTGTCAGCTGCTGCGGCAGGTGCAAAGAAGGCAGGAAGGGCCCTTTGCCTGCTCTCATGTCCCTTGATCCGCTTGCTGAAGCCTGCACTGCTCAGCGGCGACTGCAGAGACTTGTTTGTGGAGGGGGTGCCCATGGGCAGCCCTCTGCCTTTCTGCATGGAGATGCTTTCATTCTTCAGAGCGGCCCACCTTGCACCTGGAGGGCTGCGCCTGGCCTGGGAGTCCTCTCAGAAGGGTGTGATGTGACGACAGGGATGTGCGAGGCACCAGGAGTTGAGACCTGCGTCCTTCAGTGAGAGGCGTGGAGGACCCCACCGTGATGGGGGAGCTAGTCTCCCCTGCCCTCAGAGATTAGCAGTGCCTTTCAAAATTGCACAGGCTAATTGAAATTGTTTATTTGGGAAATACTTCTCCTTTTGTGGGCATTAATAAGTTTAATTCAAAGCAGACTTTTGAGTTCAGTGTGAGCTCCCAGTGAGTGTCTGTACCCTCGGTGGATGGGTGGATGATGAAGCTCTGAGCAGATTAGCCTGCTTGGCCCTGGGAACAGACTCCTAAGGTTGGCTTCCTGGAGAGAAAGGGCATCCACTGCTCTCTACTCTAGTGACAGTCTTGTCTAGTGACCATGGGCTTGGTGTTTAGAGTGGTGACTGTCTTCCAGCGCCCAAGCACCCTTCTACCTCCAGGACCTTGGACAGGCTGTGTAAGCTCTCTCATCCTCAGTTTCCCTGCCTAAAACTCCCTGTTCTCTAGGATCTCTGTAAGAAGTAGATGAGTCGATTCATCTAAAACGCCTTGCCTGGTACCTAGCAGATGCCTGAGACCAACTTTCAGGCAGAAGTACCTTCTACTACCGTTTGCCATCCCTAAAGGGGCACTTTGCATCTTTCATGTCTAGCTTTCCTAGTCTTTCCAGGATCAAGGATTTGTGTTTGTTTCAGCAAAAACTATCAGCCACCAGTGCCTAAAGGTAAGTCCCTTGCAGGTTGGGCTCACTGATTATCTAGTAGCTTATAATAATTGGTTGAAGGCATTCATCCTAGGGGTTTGATTAGCTGGAATCAGCTGAGCATTTTGTATTTCTTTACTGTAAGGCTTTTTGGAGGTAATTCCACCCATCATTAGAAAGGCAACTTGGCCTTCCACCAGGAACCTCTGCCAAGGCCATCTTTCCCAGCGGGAGACTGCTTGTGGCTGTGCCGGGGCAGGGAGAAGTCCCTCTGCGGGGTTCAACTTGGGGTGAGGACGCATGCCCACGTGTGCGAGTGTGCACACATGTGTGTACTTTTGAGAGAGACTTGGCAGGGCCTTGGATCTTCATGAAGACCAAGACAAGGGTATGGTTTTGGTCTTTGTTTGGGAGCACAGTTCTGTTGTATTCTGGATGCTTCCTCACTTAGACATTTGAGCCCCTTCTCGAGACAAGGAAAACGTCCTCAGCGTGAACAGCCTGTCCACAGGCACATCCCCCAGAAAAACCGGGGCTCTTTCCCTTTAAAACACCCACTTTTCTCCTGATGCAGGAGTCTGTGTCTTTAAGACAATAATTGCTGAATTGAAATTTGAGACTGTTATCTTAATAACCAATTACTCAAATAACTTTGAAATTGGCTTAAATTGGCTCGTCATGCTACATTTACCTGAATCTTTTTATGGGAAAGTTAGGAACAAGAGAAAAAAAAAAAATTCTTGGCGGTCTCATTTGTTTGGTTTCACTGAAGGGTCTTGTTTGCAACAAGCAAGGGGCTCTGGGTCTCCACGGCCCAGACCTCCGCCTCCTAGGATGGAGCCCACTCTGCTGCAGTCTTCTCCAAGGTCCACCCACCCACTGCCATAGCCCCTTCCTGCCTTCCCTGGGTCTTTCCAAAATAAGGCTCTCCCTGGGCGAGGGAGCAAACGTTGACACATGTCATGTCCGTGAAAGAAACTCCCCTCTTCTCTGCAAGACATTTCATGGGTTTTTTTTTTTTTTCCCCTTTTGGAAAATAATAGATGAGGCTACATAGCTCTAATTTTCTCCCTTCCAACAGCTATGAAAGCTTAAAGGTGAGAGTCCCAATCTTTTTTAAACTAAGGGAATTCACCATTTATTAGTGGTTTGAATGGACAAGGGCAAGTGCCTGGGAGCAGTGTACTCGGGTTTTATATTTAGCTATAAACCCAGTAATAGAATATTACATCTTTTTCTCTAATCTAGTCTTATATCCGGTCATTTTTCTTATAGTCTAAACTCAAGTAATGGGAATTCTTAATGCAATTCACAACCATGCTCTTTTTTTTTTCCCCTGCTCTGTTAAAGAAAAAATGTTGCTTCTGCAAACATTTTACTGATTTTGCAAAGACCCAATTCATTTTATTTTAGAAACTAGAGTAGAATGTTGAAGCACTTATGGATCATAACTTTGGGGACAAAAATAAGCTAACATAAGGGAATGAGGAAAATGGCACCAACTTTCAGGTCGGCCCCAAGGACCCGCTCAGCTCACAGGATCCCCCTCCCCTCCTCTCTGATACCTGAAGCCCCCAGCACTGGGTGGAAACTTGGAGCCTGGCTAGGGAGGGGGTGCTTTTGTTTACAGGTTGCCTTGGAAACGTTGCAAGTGAAAGTATTTTAAACTTAGCTTCTACTCCCTGACCACAGAGAGGCTGGAATTTTCATAACTGAATCACGACATGGATGGGCCTCTATTTTAAGGCATTGGAACAGAGACAGGAAAAGAACAAAGATGATTTCTAGGTTCCATATTGATCTCCAACTGTAAGAAGACAAATGACTCTTTCCAGACCCACCGCTGCTCCCTGGAGAAGGGGTGTTCAGAATGGTGGGATGTACGAGAAGCCGAGAGGCAAGGAGGCATGGGGGCTCTGAGCTGGGGACTCTCCCGTGTGACTCTACACGACCTGGCTATACACACCCATGGTGTATACGCACACGCGTGGTGTGCACACACTGTGGTGGGCTCCTGGGTGTCCAGCCCCCGTGTTCTCATCTATAACTTAAGATGAAGACTTTTAAACTTGCAGCCCCGTGATGGAGACACATGCTGGGAAGTGGGGGGGCGGGGTGGCAGGTGGGCAGAGCAGTGACCCCGAAACAGAAGCCCTTTTCCTGAGGGGTCCTAGCAAAGCCCTCGCTGCCTTGTCTCTGGATTTCTTATCTCTGGAGCCAAGAAAGATTAAGCTTCCCACCCTCCCCCACGTGTTTGAGAGAATGAAATGAGAAGAAGTACGAAATGGAGTCGGAAAATTGTAAAGCACTCTATATGAATATGAAATATTAGTGCTTTCATGATGCAACAAGATTTTCAACCTCATAATTTACCTCCAACTCCGGGAGGAAATCACCTTGTCATAAAAACATCTTGGAATGGTGAACCATTATTCTTCTATACTGGGAGAAAATTCAGAGAGGCTTCCAAAAGAACGAGATTATAAAACCGTAAAAGAATCTAAGTTCAAAAGCCCTTGGAAACTGCTGGACTGAGCCTTGATAATTCAAACAATTCAGCCAAAGTTTTTCTTTCTTATGGAATAAAACTTTTTTTTTTTTTTGACACACCAGATAACGTGTCATAAAGAGCTCAGGCAGGCTCCAGAAACGTGGACCCTGAGCTTCTCCCACTCCTGAGTTCCCTTTTGGATGCCTTGCCGGGTTTCCAGGAGGCTGGCGGTCCCCAGGGAGAGCTGCCCAGGCTGGGGCCCATCCCTGGCTTCCCTCACTGCCTTGCTCATGTCTACATCTTCCCTCCCTTGCTCCCCTCCCCTCCTCCTCTTCTTCCCTAGCTGATGTCACGTTTGTCCCATGACCTCATCCGGAAGAGGCCTTCCTGCTCCCTCTGCAACCCATCTCTTCCTGCTCAGAGCCTGGGTGGCAGGCATCAGCTAGAGATTCATCTCTGGGTGGGCTTGACCACCGCAGGGTCAGGGTCAAGAACTGGAGACTAGCAGAGCTTAGGGGGTTCCTGAGAATAGAAAAAGTGAGAGAAGAAGGGTGTTGGGAAAGCATTTCTGGCCTTTTCTACATTATTCTAATGATTTTGGCAATGCCTTGCTTGCTTAAGATTTGCAAGGGAGCACACTTTTTTTTTCTGGGAATATTTTAATATAAGAAATAGGTTTCCAATTTTATTTGTAATGCAAAAGGAGAAACTTAATATTCTGTATGCCATGGAGGAGGCTTCCAAAGAATCTGGGCAAATACAGTTTTTAGAACAAATAAATATCTCGTAATTTTTTTCTATCTACAGAAGTACTAGGATATTGAAATAAATGCTTGTATGTAGTAAAGTGGGCTTCCCAGGTGGCGCTAGTGGTAAAGAACCCACCGGCCAATTCAGGACACATAAGATGTGCAGGTTCAAAGTCTGAGTCAGGGAAGATCCCCTGGAGGAAGGCGTGGCAACCCACTCTAATATTCTTGCCTGGAGAACCCCGTGGACAAAGGACCCTGGCCGGCCACAGTCCACAGGATTGCAAACAGCAGGACACGGATGAAGCAGCTTAACAGGCACATGTATTAAAGTACAAAACCTTTTGTAGTTTTTGCTCTGGACTCAACTGGGGAAAGTTGGTTGAGTAGAACGTGGGGCTCCTGACTGGATGTCGTTAGCTCCGCCCATTTAGTTACAGGTGGAGTTTGGTACAAGAGAAAATAGCCAGTGATGCCACAATGGAAGGCCGGGAAGAGATAAGTAAGCATGTATGATTTTCTGATGTGCAAAGATGGAGCTGCTCTGCCGAGTCACAAGAAGCAGAGGGGGCCTTGGGAATCCCAGGGCCACTGTGGCTCCTGGCAGACTGGGGTCCAGCAGGCTGTGGTGCCAGCTGGCTGAGCTGGGATGGCTCCAGCCAAAGGTGAGACTGGGAGGCAGGTGACCAGAGGGCGTGCAGTGGGTTATGCAGCCGTTTTGCAGCTCAGCAACTGTGTGGTCCTTAGACCCCCAGGTGGGTGCCAGCAGTCACAAAACGGAAGTGTCAGAGGAAAAGAGGCAATGATACAATTTCATTTGTGTCCTTCTCACGAATGGGAACTGTGAAAATAATCAGGATTTTAGACTGATCCCTTGCATTCTTGAAGCTTGCACAGTGTCACAAGGCGTTGTCTCGATAATATTCGCTTGGTGTCATTCACCCTCCTCCACGTTATTTTATGGCACCTGGCATTATGTATCACGGCCACGCTTGCATACCCTGTGGTCGATTGAAAAAAAGCACGCACTGGATAAAATGCACAATGTGAGAGTTGTCAGTTAAGTTTTATTTGGGGCAAAATGAGGCAATAGCCTGGGAAACAGCATAACTCTGAGAAACTGCTCCAAAGAGGTAAGGGGGAAGGTCAGTATGTACATTACTTTAGGGAAGGGGGTGCAGTCGAGAATGCACTGTAACAGAGGCTGGCCCCTAGTCACGAGGAGCAGATGTCACTGTCAATGACCTTAGCACTTTTCTAGGTGTGAGAAGATGCAATAATTGGGCTCGCAAACTCATCTCCTGAAAATCTCTAACTCCCTGAAGACCTGTTCTGGCGGTTTCTCCCAGAGCACAGGGTGCCTCTTTCCTGATGTCCACCCCCAACTGTTTTAGGAAGTGTCGAAGCTCAGCAGCTACAGCGGCTCTTGACTTAATCTCTGTAAAGGCAGGGGGCAAGCGCCAGTTTGCAGTTGGCAGTGTTATGTTGAGGGCTTCCCTGGTGGCTCAAGTGGTAAAGAATCTGCCTGCAATGCAGAAGACACAGTTTTGACCCCTGGGTTGGGAAGATTCCCTGGAGAAGGGCCTGGTAACCCACTCCAGTATTCTTGCCTGGAGAATCCCATGGACAGAGGAGCCTGGTGGGCTGCAGTCCATGGGGTCGCAGAGAGCAGGGCATGACTGAAGCAACATGGCACACACACACACTGTTTTGCTCTAGTCAAATGATTTTTACAAAGCAAATACACCTCAAGTGTTCTACTGAAATCTAAAACTAGTGATGTAAGCGACCACCATTCAGAGTCACACCCTTCAATTCGAAAACCATGAGGAAGGATCCCAGCAGTAATTCTGCTGGGGAACTTGTATGCTTGGCTGCAAAGGTAATAGATCAGGACGTTGAATGAGCTCCTGGCCTCATTTGCCACCGTGGCATTGCTGGACCTTGCAGCCACTGTTCGGAAAGTTTCCAGCATGTGTGCAGAGCCGCTGCTACGGGGCTTTCTGGGTGGACAGACCCACTGAGGGCAGGAGGGTGTGATCTCTGTGGCAGGAAGTGCTCACAGCCCCCTCAGGTCATCTACATCTCTTCACAGCCAGTCAATGCTACCGCAGAGCAGATTTTTAATCCAGTTAATATTTACCTTGCAACCTGCGATCAGTGTAAAAGCATGCTTGGTGACAAGCCTTGGGATCACGTGGCACCTGAACACAGGGGATCGCACCTGGTGCAGTGCAGACCCTCTTGGTTCACAGAAGGGGCTGGTCAGCCCTGGGCCTCCCATCCGAGGAGTGAGAGCGGTGAGCACCCTCCGGGCAGTGCCCACACACCTGTCCTTTGGGCAGAGAGCACGCAGGACGCAGCTCCTCCCCACTGAAATGCTCAGGAGGCTGAGCGAGAAGGCTCGCGGAATTCCGGGATGTGGGATGAAGTTAGAACCGCTCTGCTTGACCTTGGACGTTCCCAAGGAACATCCACAGACCTCCTCTGGGGAGCTTACTCCAGAAACAAGTCTCAGCCAAGTATTCAGGTCTTGAATAGCCTGAACTTGGCATTTTGGGGTTGAAATATGATGTTTAAAATTCAAGCTCAAATGGTATTTTTTTTTTTTTCCCTTAGATGAAACTGTGGCTCAAACTCATTGAACAGTCAGAATTTTTCTTTTCTTACACTTGGTGATTTTATTACACATTGACATTATGAAATTGATTATCTAGTACTGGGAATTCTCCAAAACTGCAACCAAAGGCTGAAACAGCATAATGCTGTTTTGCTTTGTTTTTTTTCTACCCCAGAACCAAATACTACCAAACAATGGATTAAGAATCCATTCACTATTATCTCCCAAATTGAAAGATAATTCCACCTTCCAGCTGTTGAGGAAATTCTACATATCAAAGGCAACAGGCCGGGCAGCTCTGGTTTTCAGAGAGAAATTGCTTCATAATTTCTGGGCCAAATGTCCAATTCCGACAGTCTGCTATTGCAACAATCTATGGACAGAGCCGAGGTTTTCCACCTGGGTAGCCATTCCCAGGGATGGCGGAGCCTGGTGGGCTGCCATCTATGGGGTCGCACAGAGTCGGACGCGACTGAAGCGACTTAGCAGCAGCAGCAGCCAAAAATCAAGGTAGGAGACAGGCTGCCTCGAGCTCAAGTTCTCTACACTGATATCCCGAGTGTCTTCCTAAGAGGTTATAAACAGTAGTTTCCTCTCACTGATCCAGAACAGTTGTTTTAACTGTTAAATTAAAAGTGTTATGATAGAAGAAACCTATCCGGACGGGGACAGAAGATGGTAAAGTGGGGAAATCGTGGCCTGGCGTGTCTTCACCGCGAGGTTGCGTCTGAGTGGCCGACAGCAGAGCGTCTGCAGATGTCTGAGGTTCTTGGGAGAGAGGAGACGCAGTACCAAGGAAATTCTAATAATAATCTTGAAGCCAAGTAATAAATTACCCAGCAAGCCCGGGAACGAGTCGGGGGCTGTGAAAGGGGGAGATAAGTCATTCCCAGGCCTCGTCTGGGGACAAGAGGGTAGGGAAGCAATTGGGGGTCACCGCAGAAGTGGAGGGGTAGGATATCTTTGGGAGGAAGACTTAGAATCTGTTTTTCCATCATTTTAGAGAAATATTTGTCTGACGTTTCCCCGAGAAGGGGAGGTTTCTCAGCCCGTCCCAGCGGGAGGCAGAGGGCGCATTGCAGTTGGGACAAGCAGGGAAATCACAGGGTCCCTGGGGTCCGTGACTGTCTGCTGCCCCTGGCCCAGACGAGAAAAGGAGGGACCGGAGCCCGGGCACAGGACGGAGCAGTGGCCGGGGTGCGGAGGGACATGCTGGCAGGAGCTGAGTTCTTTCCCCAGGGGCTCCAGCCACCTCTGGGGGCTGCGGGTGGGAGGTGAGGGGCCACGTGCTGAGCACAGTCCCCTCCGGCGAGTTTCCATTGGATCCCCCATCGCCAGAAGCTAGTGCGACACCCAGAGTGGGGAAGCCTGAAGCTGTGTCCAGCTCAGCCCCTGGACAGAGGGCGGAGGACAGGGGCAGAGATGGGCTGGGGGCGACAGGAGGGTGCCCAAGACAGAAAGTGGCCAAGAGGGGGGTGAAAATGTACCGCAATGTGGCCAAGTTAATAAGGAGAGAGGGGTGGCTAGTAATGCAATCATATCAGTTAAAAAAAAAAAAAAAAAAGAAGGAACAACAATGGAAAAACACGTACAAGCGATAAATCCAAGTAAATCTGCCAGTGGGCTGAACTCTCCCGTGAACTGCAAGACCACCCCTGTATTTCAGTGTCCCCAGATCAAAGCCCTTACCTTCCCCCAGCTGGGGGCCCCCTCACGGGTACCCTACGCTACCTTTTTAAGCCTCGTACAGGGCCTGGCACACAGAGGGTTGCAGGGCACATGGGGATCAAATGGCCCCCTCCCCAAAGCTCTGGTCACAGAGTGGAGCCTTTGGCTGTAACCCCAGAAAAAATGAGCCTCCTGGGACTCCAGAATTCTGGCTCTTTTCCTGAGAGAGTCCTCTTCCCTACTGGCGGTTGTACCTGGTCAGGGAGAAAACACAGGGATCCACAGCTTGCTTGTTTGTGAAACTTTCCCAGAATTGACATACTGCATTTCATGTGGACAGAAACACAAAATCGCCTTATTTATAACTAATCCAGCATTGTTCACCACTACCCATCTATTGATTAGGAGAGAAAAGGGGAGCTAAATAACCTGGTATTATCTAGCCTGGTGTTGAGCTCATTCAGACCTGACGATTTACCGGGTCCCTTCAGGCAGTTCTCAGCTTTCTCCTGGAGAGAAGTGGTCACTCCTCGAGGCTGCCCTCCCCTCCCCTCCTACCCAGGGGTCTGCGCAGGGGTGTGGTGGGGAAGATTTGGGACCCTACTGTCCCTGTGTCCCAGGGCACCCTGTCTTCTCCACCTGGGGCCTTCCCATCAGCAGGGTCAGAGTTCTGTGGGTTGACCTCACTCAACTTTGCTGTGTTTGGAACCAAAACCTGTGCTAGGATCACTGGCGGCTACCTTCTGGGGTCTCAAACAGAGGAGAGAACAAGAACCCCTCTTGTCCTGGACTCAGTTATGCCCCAAATTCTTATGTTGAACCTTAACCCTCAGTAGGATGGTGCTGGGGGATGGGGCCTTTGGGAGGTGATTAGGTCTCGAGGGTGGAGCCTCACGAGTGGGACCAGTGTCTTTACAAGAAGAGACCCCAGAGAGCTCCCCCTCCCCTTCCTCCATGTGGAGACACAGCTGGAAGACAGCCCTCTGTGAACTAGAAGGGGAGGCCTCAGCAGATTCCGAATCTGCCAGCACCCTGATCTTAGGCTTCCAGAAGCCTGAGAAGGATGTTTCTGGTGTCTACAAGTGTTCCCTCCTCTGGAATTTTTGTTATAAGAACCCACACCAACTAAGATGCCTCCTCTGAGGTTTTCTCAGTAATTAAGACTAAGATTGGCCCACCCCTCCTCCTTCACCAGAGCTGGGGAGCAGGCTTACCTTTCCTCTGCTTTCCCTGAGTTACAACCCCTCCGGCCGCAGATGGCCTCGCCTGGCCACGGGCAGGTGGGTCACCACCCTCACGCTCAAGCTCAGGCTCATCGGCCACAGGGAGGTGATGGGAAATCTGGCAGATGCCCTCTCCCCACAGTGGTCTTGCTGGCAGAGTTCTTCCTTCAAGGACTTGCTTCTTCTTCTGTGCCTACACAGAGCTGGAAATCTCCCCACTCTGCTTTTTCTGGGTGACAAATCCCAGGGACCCATCAGGAAGTCTGGTCCTCTAGGCAACTCTGGCAAAGACAGAGGAATCACACGTGAACAATTTTCAGGATGTTGCCCCATTACAGCCAGGTTTGGGAACCCGTTGGCCTCTGTCTCTCTCAACATCACTCTCTGCCCGGCAGCATAATGGCTGTGGGCAGGTGCTGGGTTCATCCTTTGAAGTACCTGCTTTTAAACCAGGGTTGGCAGAGAATGAGAACTGGCAAACACAGGGCTTACATGGGTTAACCTGTAACTCCATGAGTGCCTGCAGCAGCGTCTTCAAGGTTAACGGTGAGTCAAGGGGAAGAAGCTGAAACGTGGCCAGAAGTGCAAGCACAGCCTCGACTCCTCAGACCCTAAGCAAAGCGGTCTCGAAACAAAGGCGGCATGTGTACCTTTGCGGGGACATGGATGTAGGTAGTTAAGAAACTCAAATGATGACCTTCCAGGGGTGGGAAGATGGAATGCTTGCCTTGTGTTAATTTGGAAGCAATGAACACAAGATTTTGCTGTTGTTTAAAAAGAGAGAGAGAGGGAAATTGAGATGAAGGTTTGCAGTGGGAGGAGGGAAGTTGTCTCAGAAATCCTGAGTGGTGGCAAATAATGAGAGATGGCACACGGTGGATCTAGAGCAGCCCTCCCTCACCGTGGGCTTTGATCTGTGCTGCAGCTTCGGGTGTGTTTTCTTTGTAAGCAAAAGCCTTCCACTCCGTGGGCCTCTGCAGCGCCCGCCACTGCATAATGGGCTCGCCACAGTAGCGCCAGCATCAGAGCCACCAGCATCCAGTGTCACAACACCTTGTCAATAACACTGATGCCCACGTCTGCAGCAGAGGCGCTCCGTGAGCCTTTAGCCAGGCTGGATTGCCACTTGTGGTCTTCCCCACCACCGCCCAGAACAGCCAGAGATGCTCACTTTCAAACAGGCAAACTCAAAGCACCTGTGTTTAATTTTCATCGGGAGCACCGTTTTCATTTCTGAGCTGCAAAACTTCCGTGCTCCTGGCCCCACTATGTCAAAAATGCACAGTGGCAGATTGGCATACTGGGCTATTAATAATTTGCTGTATGTGTTACAGATGTTGCCTAAATGAATGGTGTTCTATCACTGTTTCTTGACACTGGGGCCCTTGGGGTGGCAGGCTAAGACCCAGATCTGTCTACAACCTGCCTGTTCTGGAGAGAAAGGCGGGGGGGAAAAGTGGCCCCTCTGAGCAGAATCACATTCCAGCTTGCAAAGCCAATTTCTCAGATGTTCGCTCTGTCCTGTTCCTTGTTCTTCCACTCAAACCTCATCTGGCCACGATGAAAAATGATGTGATGCAATTTTTTATTCTACGCTTGACACTCTTATGGAAGGCAATGTGGTTCATTGATTCCAAACTCCAAAAAGGTCAAGAAATGAGGAACTAAATTTTTGGAAGCAGCCCAGAAAAAACTTTCAAGCCCAGGAAAACAAAACTGCTAATTATTACTCCTTCTGTCGCCATTAAGCTTCAGAGGAGCCCTGAACATATGTTTCATGAGCCTGTACTTTTATATTAAAACATTATTGAGCCACCAGGTGAAATGTACATTACGTGAAAACCAGCTGAAATGGACAGTAGGTTTAAATTTGACAGCAAACAGCTGTAGGCTCTCTAACTTTATTCAGATAATGAAACCAATAGGCTATGCTACAGTTTCAAGTGTCCCCAAACAAATTTATATGAAAAATGATATTAATTTATCTGAGATGACTTCTGCCAAGAAACGGATATTTCTCTGTTACTTCTGAAGGGTTGGGAGGAAAAAAAAAAACTGAACTATTATAAAACATGTAACTTGGATAGTTTAGGAATATCTAACAAACAAAAATGTGTCTTTTCAGTTTAGATTAATCACAGTTGCCCCGTTTACCCCTTCTGTGGCCACGATGATTTTTGAAATGCTAATAAATTAGGTCTTCTTTTCATCCCTCCCTGGAGTTTGGAAAATGGTTCTTTCCAAACAAAATACATGTGTGGGCAGCATGACCAAGTGTTTTATGTATATACATATACACTTTTACAAAATGCCACACAGCCGTGAGCCCTCCATTGAGTAATTCCAGTCTGAGTAAAACCTGGAGCTTGGTGATCCAAGTTTAAGCCAAATGGTGCCAGATAAAATTCCAATTTAGACACGGTTCCAATCCACACTGCTCTCAGCCTGAAACCTTCCTGGAACAGAGCAGATTTAATAGTGTCGCCAGCAGGGCACGCATAAATAGCAGCTTTTATTGGTCACTATTTTGGAAACGTCAAGAGGGCTACAATACAGTTCCGGGTTGTGTTCCGCTATCACTTTACACACCTCGCTGGAGCCTGGAAGACACTGTTTTCACAGTGACATATTCTAACGCCAAGTGAAGAAGTGTTTTCCCTTCTGATGTGGACTTGGCCGCGTGCTTCCTGGTAGTTCACCCACACTCGCTTGCTGGGGGTCCTCTTCCTTGGGCGTTACGCCTGGGATCCCCCAGGGACCCGGCTCCCGAGAGGCTCAGGGTCCGGGTGGAGAGACGAGATTTGTACCTGAAAGAGTGACTGTGGCGATAACTGCAAAACAGGGCTCTGGGGTTAAAGCAGACTTGGAAAAATTCAGGGCGGCCACGAGACAGGCTGAAGGCAGAGGGTGTGATGGGGACAAGGCAGGCAGGGCCTCCGAGTGAGGTGCGGTCAGCAAGAGCAAGGGCCCCGAGGCAGAAGAGGGCGCGCTCCTTTCAGCACCTCCACGAGGAACTCGGAAGCGGTTTGCCAAGGGGATCCTGAGTCATCGACGTGTATTCTGTTTGTGAGAGTCAGAAGCCACCGTCACTGGAAACATTTGCTTTTGGAGGTGCATTGAGCTCAGATTCCCTGGTGGGTCAGACAGCAAAGAATCTGCCTGCAAGGCAGGAAACCCCGGGTTCGAGCCCTGGGTTGGGAAGATCCCCTGGAGAAAGGAATGGCAACCCACTCCAGTTATTCGTGCCTGGAGAAGTCCATGGACAGAGGAGCCCAGTGGGCTACAGTCCTTGGGGTTGCAAAGAGTTAGACATGATTGAGTGACTCAAACTGTCACAGCTCAGATGCGCTGTTTTTAGCAATGTTGCAGCTTTGTTCAACATTCTACGATAAAGAAAGATCTCAGAATCCAGAGATGGGTGCCCATAATACACTTGTGGCTGTTCTGTTTCCCGGAAGGAGCATTTCAGACCCACCTCTGAGTGGAGGGAGCCCTGAGCTCTCTGAAAGCCCACGGTGGACACGGGGGTCTCTCAGGGGAAAAGTCTGCCCCTCTAGGCCATGCTGCGTCTTCCAGGTGGAGGTCCATCTTTTACTCCAGACAAATGATATCAGAGCAGTGTTGGAAAGGTTCTTCAATCAAGGATTTCCTTTCACACCGCTGCTCACGGGCGACCCACTTGATTATGTGCACGGTGAGAATGTTCTTGAGCCTGGGGCTGTGGGCAGGGCTGGCATGGGGTCCTGACAGCTGGTCTGGGGTCACTTTGTTCTTCCTGTGAGCTCACTGAGGGCCCAGCCCACTTTCTCCATTCAGCCTGCCGTGCCGGCCCTCAGCTGCCCAGCATCAGGGCAGTGGGCTCCCTGGAGGAGGAAGCAGGCAGCAAAAGCTGTCCCCTTCAGGCCTGGATGTAAGCAAGCTCCTAGAGGCCGTCTCAAATATAAAACCAATCTAGAAGGCCTGTCTTGTTTAAGGGAACTCGAGGGCTTTTTCCTCTCGCAAAGCCAGGCCGGTTCCTTCCCTCTTTCGTTCAGTGGTGACTTTAACAAATGTTTTAAACCAAATTCAGAACAACTGGCTTCCAGAAATTGCTGGAACATAAAGAAAAGGCTTCATTTGGTGCCATATCCTAAACAGGGGTCTAAATCTCAGCCTCTGAAGAAGTCTGGCCTCTGGAGGTTCTGGTGGTGGAAAAATTGCCCTTTGTTGAAAATAAATGGTGTAAACCTTGCTAAGTTGGATGACTATCTTCTGTGTATTTTCCAATGAGCACAATGAATTAATAGATGTCGTGTCTCTAGGACCTGGGTGATTTTCCTAAAATGTACACAGAGGCTGAGGCATGAAAAATGCCCTCGGGGAGAATGTGATGAGAAAAGTTTCTCAGACAAAGGAAGATACTTACACTCTCTTTTAAATAATAATAATAATGAC
The DNA here is from genome assembly GCF_001704415.2 of Capra hircus. Lineage (NCBI taxonomy): Eukaryota > Metazoa > Chordata > Mammalia > Artiodactyla > Bovidae > Capra > Capra hircus. The sequence goes on from NC_030833.1 coordinate 3,745,877, forward strand.
AAATTTCTACTTTGTGCTAGACGCAATCCTGGGGTTTTGTTTTTTTTTTTGTAATTTTTGCCTCAAATAAAAGTTATTTTTTTCACATTGTGCTCTCTGACTCTTTCTTCCTCCTTCTTAGAAGATACATTTTCAGTTTGCTTCTAGAATAAAGCAAACTAAAGCTTCCCAGATGGGCAGAGTTTTAATTCCAGAGGTGAACTCTCTGAGTCTGAAACTCGTCTTCCTTAAGTGCTGAGGAGGGTAGAGCCAGTCATGGCTTCTGGTTTTTATTAAAATAAAAAAGCCAGCTTGCGATCACAGAAGGGAAAGGATTTTGCCCCTGAATGTGATTTCTGATGGTATAATTCTGGTTTCTATTCCCCCAGCAGCACTTACTTGTTAATATGCCAGATATCAAGAAGCAGGGATCCCTGAAAACATGTTTATTAATGTATTAAACTCAGTGTCAGAACCCAGGGTCAACTTGGCTGGTCAGCTGGGCCCAGGCTGCTACGGGAGGCCACAGGCCATGGGCTGGGTGGCCCATCAAGGGCTTTGTCTAACAACCACCGTTTGAAGGCATGTAACATGCCTGCCTAAGGCCCACAGGGAAGTGCTAACTCATGGCATCCTGTGACCTTACTGGTTAAGCTGAGTCCCCTGGTGTGGGAAGCGCACAGGGCCCGGGGCACGCAGGCTGGTGGGAGGCCCGCATTCCTTGCGTCGGGTCACACCCGTGGATGGAGACACGCCCTGGGGTCAGTGGTCAGAACAGCTGTCCTAACAGCCAGGAACCACCCCCAGATGAGGGCCTGGGCTTTAGAGGCTTGGCATCGGAGGAAGCTCCACGGCATCTTTGTCTCCTGACTGAAACGGAAAAGCCAACTTTCAAATACTAAAGCAAAACAAAACGAAGCCCCAAGTCCCTCCACTTTATGGGCTTCCCAGGGGGCTCTGGGGTAAAGAATCCACCTGACAATGCAAGAGACGCGGGTTTGATCCCTGGGTTGGGAACATCCCTGGAGGGGAAAATGGCAACCACTCCAGTGTTCTTACCTCCCATGGACGGAGGAGCCTACAGTCCATGGGGTCGCAGAGCCAGACGCGACCGAGCGCACGTGCATTTGTTTGCTGCAGAGAGCCAGCACCTGCTGTTTTCCGCTTGTCTCAAGAACCTAAGGATTGCGCAGGGAAGGGGACAGCTTCGGGAGAGGGGCAGGGTTAGGCAACTTGCCCACGGCCACTCAGCTGGCCGAGGGGTACCCGGCTGGCAGCAGCCTTCTCCCTCACCCACCCAGAGGCCGCCCCCCGGCAGTCTCCCTCCTGTCCCCTTCAGGTCCCCAGGCTTACGCATATCTAAGCAACTGGAAAACACGACTTCTATCCCTCTGAGCAGGGTCTGTTCCAGCTCGGTTTTGAGGTCCCCTCCATCACCAAATGCTAAAGACAGTGGGGCTCCAGGTTTCTCTTAGAGGCCACTGGGGTCCACTCTTTGAAAGTGAAGAAGAACTAAAGAGCCTCTTGATGACAGTGAAAGAGGAGAGTGAAAAAATTGGCTTAAAGCTCAACATTCAGAAAACTAAGATCATGGCAACTGGTCCCATCACTTCATGGCAAATAGATGGGGAAACAGTGGAAACAGTGGTTGGCTTTATTTTTTGGGGCTCCAAAATCACTGCAGATGGTGATTGCAGCCATGAAATTAAAAGATGCTTACTCCTTGGAAGAAAAGTTATGACCAACCTAGACAGCATATTGAAAAGCAGAGACATTATTTTGTCAACAAAGGTCCATCTAGTCAAAGCTATGGTTTATCCAGTGGTCATGTATGGATGTGAGAGTTGGACTATAAAGAAAGCTGAGTGCCGAAGAATTGATGCTTTTGAACTGTGATGTTGGAGAAGACTCTCGAGAGTCCCTTGGACTACAAGGAGATCCAACCATTCCATACTAAAGGAGATCAGTCCTGGGTGTTCATTGGAAGGACTGATGTTGAAGCTGAAACTCCAATACTTTGGCCACCTGATGTGAAGAGCTGACTCATTTGAAAAGACCCTGATGCTGGGAAAGAGTGAAGGCAGGAGGAGAAGGGGATGACAGAGGATGAGATGGCTGGATGGCATCACCGACTCGATGCGCATGAGTTTGAGTGAAGTTGGTGATAGACAGGGAGGCCTGGCGTGCTGCGGTTCATGGAGTTGCAGAGTCAGACACGACTGAACTGAACTGAACTGCTGGGGTCCACTCTGCTGGATCCTATGAATTGCTGAGGTCCAGGTTTCTTGAATCGCTCACTGGTCTGGAGCAAGCCAGTGATCAAACTTCTGAGATGGTCTGAGCATGGCCTCCCTCCAGGCAGTCTGAAGCAGGTCTCGGTGTGGGCTGTGCCCTGAGCTGCTGCCAGCTGGCGCCACCAGCCCTGGGAATCCAGGAGACCCAGTGCCGGCCTGGATACAGGTTGAGGCACAGCCTCCCTCAAACACCTGTAGCCTCCGTCGTGCCTTTCACATGGATCAACGCAGAGAAACGCAGAGAGAACCACCAGGGACTGAAGGTGATCTGGACCTTTCCCTTCAGGCCTGCAGCTGAAATGAATAATGGAAATTTTTTTTCCATTATAATGGATGCTTTAGACATTGAAGTTTTATGAAATCTCACTGTCCTGTCTTAAAAACTTCCATCTCTATAAGCAAGCAGGCCTAAGCTCTTGAAACAATTGGAAAGGAGCCTTGAGGTCACAGGAACATAAAATACAGAGGCCGCACATATGTAAACTATCCCTGGACCAGGTCTTCCCACTTGGCTCTTTTAACACATACTTACTCAGCAGAGGACCTGCGGGAGGGACCCCATCCAAGCGCTCGCTTTGAGAGCAGACCGCCAACCTCATCTACCTGCGTGAACCTCCACCTCCTTTTAAGATGGAGAAGGGCCCCAAAGACCATTTCTCCATCACAGCCTCTGGAAAGAGCAGGCGTCCCAGGCCAATAAAGCTTCACGCAGCTGAGCCTGGTCTCAGGGTGTGCGAGCTGGTGTGGGGCCAGCTTGGCTGCTTTTACACCTGATTTAAGGGACCATATGGCTGGTGCTTAGCATAGAATGTTCTGGATGTTTATGTGGAAGGAGCTCTGAGGCCTCAGAAACCTGGGAATCTACTTGCAAAGCCCACTAGGGAAAGATTGATTTGTTTTCTCCTCTCCTAATCCATTTCATTGCCAAATAGCTAAAAATGTAATTTTGGTAAAGGATAGTAACTTTCTTTCCTTGGTTTCGATTTGGTAGACATTAAATACTGAAGGGCTTCCCCGGTGGCACAGGGGTGAAAGAATTCGCCTGCCAGAGTGGGAGCCCCAAGAGGCGTGGGTTCAATCCCTGGGCTCGGAAGATCCCCTGGAGAAGGGAATGGATGCCTACTCCAGTATTCTTGCCTGGGAAATCCTGTGGACAGAGGAGCCTGGTGGACTGCAGTCCGTGGGATCACAAAGAATCGGACACGACTGATTTTACCCACCTCGGACCCTCACCCAGACAAAGGACACAGGGACTGTAGATCAGAGAAACAGCACTGGGATAAAGCTTCTCTAGAAAGAGCGGTCACCACCACCCTGAGGGTCCTCTCCCTTCTGCTCTGTGGAGAGCCACCGGCTGGGGGCAGGGTTGGGGGGGACAGCTGCTGCTCCTCTGCCCACCACCCTACTCTCCGCAGTCAACCCCTGGGGCTCCTGGCGCCAGAGGCAGAATCCTTGCAAATAGGGAAGGGATTTCAGCCTGGGGTCCAGGAGTCCGTTGCCTAGAGCTCTGGACTGGTGGGCAGTAGGAGCCGGCCTGGGGTGGACTGACAGAAGATCATAAGCTAAGGAGGGCCAGGGGCGGGAGGCTTTGGCACAGAGCCCTCCCAAGACTCTGGTCCAGGGAGTGGTTCTGAGAACGCCATGATCTGCCAGTCACTGAACAGGGGAGGGCACAGGGATCTCTCCATCAGGATCTCAAATGTCCTGACCAAGCGGTTGCCAGCGTGTCGGTGTGCGTGCGTGCATGAGAGATAGAAACGCGCGTTATGCGTTCCTGTCCCATATCCTGGAGAAGGAAATGGCAACCCACCCCAGTCCTCTTGCCTGGAAAATCCCATGGACTGAGGAGCCTGGAAGGCTACAGTCCCTGGGGTCGCAAAGAGTCGGACACGACTGAGCAACTTCACTTCACTTCATCCCATATCATGGCAAACATTATGTCGTTGTTCAGTCGCCAAGTTGAGTCCAACTCTTTGCCACCCCATGGACTGCAGCACGCCAGGCTTCCCTGTCCCTCACCGTCTCCTGCATTTTGCCCTAGCTCACGTCCATTGAGTCGGTGCTGCCATCCAACCATCTCATCCTTTGTCACTCCCTTCTCTTTCTGCCTTTAATCTTACCCAGCATCACCTCAGGGCTTATGAGATCTTAGTCCCCTGACCAGGTATTGAACCGTCACCCTCTGGAGTGGAAGTGCCGAATCTTAACCACTGGAAAGTGAAAGTTGCTCAGTCATGTCTGACTCTGCGAAACCCCATGGATTGTAGCCCACCAGGTTCCTCTGTCCATGGAATTCTCCAGCCCAGAATACGAGAGTGGGCAGATCCCCTTGTCCAGGGGATCTTCCCAACCCAGTGATCGAACCCAGGTCTCCCACATTGCAGGCGGATTCTTTACCAGCTGAGCTATCAGGAAGGCCCTTTAACCACTGGACCATCAAGGAAGTCTGGCATATTCTATAGATAGATAGCAAATACAGAACGCATGGGTTCACCCAGGGAAGGACACGTGAATTGTTTCCGATACTCAGTTTTTATAAATAAAGCTTCTATGAACACGTATGTCCAGATAGGGTGGACAGATATCCTCATTTCTCTGTGATACGTGGTCAGCACTGTGATTGCTGGTCATATAACTAGATGCCTAGATTTTTAAGAAGCTGCCAAACTATTTTCTGGAGAACTTGCCCCATTTGTATTTCCCACAGAAGTGTATTAAAAATCCTTGATAGGGTCTGGTATTGTCAGAATTTTTAATTTTGGTTGTTCTAAGATGTGTAGTAATATCTCATTGCGGTTCTGGTATGCATTTCCCTAACACATGAAGGTGTTGCCAGTATTTTATTCTGCCCGCTTGCCATCACCAACGTGATGGACATGAGTTTGAATAGGCTCCAGGCGTTGGTGATGGACGGAGAGGCCTGGAGTGCTGCAGTCCATGGGGTGACAGAGTCAGACAGGACTGAGCGACTGAACTGGCTCGCCATCTATGTATCCTCTTTGCTGAAGGATCTGTCTTTTGACCATTTTCTACTTGAATTATTAGTACTTTTATGTTGAAGGTTTTTTTTTTAAGTCTTTATTGAATTTGCTACAATATTGCATCTGCTGTATTTTTTTGTTTTTGTTTTTGTTTTTGTTTTGGTGTTTTGGCCACAAGGCATGTGGAATCTGAGCTCCCTGACGAGGGATCAAACCTGCACCCCTTGCATGGGAGGACCGAGCGTCAGCCGCTGGACCACCAGGGACATGCCTTACTGTCAAAGTTGGAGAATTCCTTGTGAGTCCCTTGTCAGGTATGTGTTGTGTAAATATATCCAATATATCCTCCCAGTCTGTATCTTGATGTTTCATCCTCTTATCAGGGTCTTTTGTGGAGCCAAAATTTTAAGTTTAGATCAAGTCTAATTTATAAAAAATTTCACTTGAGGATCATGGCTTATGGTAATATCTAAACAACTCTTTTGCTGGCTTTTTTTTTTTTTGGCTAGAGAAAACAAGATTTTCTTAGGTTTTAAAAATGGTATCAGCTGTTGTTTGGGGACTGCAAGCCTTTTTAGTGCCTCACTCAGGATATGCAGGCCGCAAAAGGGAAACTCTGGCACTCACCACGAAGCTGTTTTCCGAGGACCTGGTTTCCTAGCCAGTTGTGTTTCTTTTGCTTCCATCCACAGTCATATGATTATTTTATATACAATGTCTGTGTTTTTCATCTGTACTTAGTGGGGGTGAGGGCGTTAGAAAGATGTCTGTCTGTTCCATTTTGTCTGGAACCGGAGTTGGTTTATAGCATTTTGATTCTGCTGTTTCATCCGTACATTCTTTATTTGGCAATACTTTAAAAAAATGGTTCATGTTCTTGGCCATGCCATACAACATGTGGAATCTTAGCTCCCCAACCAGGGATCAAACCCATGTCCCTTGCATTGGAAGCCCAGAGTCTTAGCCACTCGATTATCCGGGAAGTCTCAATATTCTGGAAATACTTTGATAACATTTTAAGAATGATAATATTTGAAGCAGAATTATATCAACACTGAGTTTTTGTGGAGAAAGTATTTTCTGGAGCAAATCTGATTAAATTTATTTAAAATTAAAATAGAAACACTTGAAGCAATAAGCTTCCATACAGCAAGTTGGTCAAGGAAGTATTTAAGCAAAATTATTTTCATCAATTCTCTCCCAAGTAAAATTTGCAGTCAAGCTTTGACTCACAGACCAGTTTTCTTTTGTCACTATATTCTTAAAATTAATTTTAGTGTTTGCTAGTGTATACTTCTTATTGCTACCTTCATAACTTCCAATTCTGATACTTTCTAGATCATTTTTACAGATGTAGTTCTGCCAAGAAATTTTGATTCTTTTGGCGATTTGACCATATGCCTTTTAGCCACTGTCACTTTTATTTTGGGCTCATTTGTTTCTGCCATAAGACTCATTACAAATAGAATGAAGTGTCAGTCTCTCATCTTTATTTGTTAGTTGATTCCTGAGGAAAAAATATTTCCCCAGGTAGGGGTGACCTAGGTCTGAGTGTGGAGCCAGCTGTGAGGGTGAGTGGCCGCCTGGGTGAGGAGGAAGGAGGTAGGGATGGTGCCGACCTCTAAGTCAGCGGGGAAGGGGCCAGAGGGGTGGCGGTGGCGGAGCAGGAGCCAGGGAGGAGGTGGGCCTTTCTCTGAGGAGCACCTCGTGCGCTGGCAGGAAGCTGGTGCCTTTGACAACATGGGGAAACCCACACTTGCAGAGTCACTTTCTCCACCCCCAGCCTCCTCTCCCACAGCATCTTCAGCGAGGTGCTCACATGCCTTCCCTTTCCAGAGGTGCGTCCCTTGCTGCACCACGACACTGTCCTGTGGCCTGTGACTCCAGGGGGGTCGCTTCAAGTCCTTATTATCCATATCTTCCCTGGTGGCTCAGGTGGTAAATTGTCCGCCCTCAATGTGGGAGACCTGGGTTCGATCCCTGGGTTGGGAAGATCCCCTGGAGAAGAAAATGGCAACCCACTCCAGCATTCTTGCCTGGAGGATCCCATGGACAGAGGAGCCTGATAGGCTACAGTCCATGAGGTTGTAAAGAGTCAGACACGACTGAGCGACTTCACTTTCACTTTCATGCCTTCACCCAGGAGGCAGGTCAGCTCTTACGGCAGCCTCAGAAGCTTCTGGAACAGAGTTGGGGACTTCTCTGCACTTGGGGAACCTTTCAGTCTAATCAAAAGGGGATGTCTCTATCTATGAGCAATGTTGCCCACGGACATTTCCCTGGCAGAGCCGCTGTGATGGTCAGCAGAGCTGCCCAGTGGCTCATCAGAGGAGGGCTCCTCTGCCACATGCTCGCTGGGCAGAAGCGCCCTCCCAGGGTGACTAGTGCCAAGGAAGAGGAGGCGCCCTGCAGAACAAGGACGCGGCCAACAACATGTGAGCTTCCCGCAGGCCACTGACACTGAACCATGATCGAACCATCTCTGCCAACCTGGCCAAAAGAGGCAGGCGGTTTCAAAGGCCAGAGCTCCCTTGAAGAAGTGCTCTCGCTCGCTTGTGTGTTTTTTCCTTGCACAGTGGATGAGCTGCCTGAGACAGAAGGAGGCAAGGCCAGGTGTGAAGAGACAGACCCAGCAAGTTCTCCTCAAGGTGCCTCTGTGAGCTGAATCATGGCAGTAGCAGCCAAGTTCCTGAACTCCAGGAATGGGGGATGCTTGCTGAGGGTGAACACTTTCGGGGCCCACACAGCAATGCGCGGCTTTCCTGCCCTTTGGTCGAAAGGAAAACAGAGGCCACCCCTGGGCTCCTTTGATGAGGTTGGAGAAGCAGGGTTAGGGTCCTGGTGTCGGCAGAGACCCAGGGACCATTTCTGGGATGGTCTGCTGCCCAGCGTGGGGCGGTCTAGAGTGGAGACAGAAGCCGTGAGGAGACGGGAAGCCCTGGGCTCAGCCCCTAGTGCTAAATTGCACAGTTGAGTGCCTCACGCTTATTTCTTTCACCTCCACTTCCTTATCTGAGAAATGGGAATAATAACCCCTGCTTTCCTTCCCAGAGTTATGAGAATCCAATGAGAAAATATGGGCAGCTGTAAAAATATAAAACCGTCATATTTGCATTCTCCAATTCCTTAAGGAAATGGGGCCAGAGTTGAGGGGCAGGCCAGACACTCTTCCACAGAGAACTTTACAATCCAGTCCTAAGACCATGATGTGTCTCAAACATTATGAATTTAGGAAATGCCTTTTCAATCTGGTGAAGAAAATAAGGCTCTGGTGATGGTAAAAGCTGAGGCCACAGCCGCAGAGCCGGCGACAGCTTTCGGTTGAAAAACAAACCACCCGAGCGCTTCCCACCGAGACCCTGACGTGGAAACAGCCAGCGCAGGAGAGATGATAAATGCCTCTGGGGTTTCACAGCCTGGGGGAGTCGGCCTTGCTAGGGCTCATAAAAGCCTCCTTAACCTGGAGAAGGAAGCTGGGGCTCATGTGTGTTTCCTGAAAGAGTCCTCTGGCCCCACCTCCCCACTCACTGGTGTGAACTCACGACCACACCAGAAACTTTCCCAGGAAAAGAAACACGGGGGCCTCCGTGACTGGCCGTCCTGCAGTACGACCCTCGTCCACCGGGGACCCTGGTGGAGCCGGAGCCCTGCCGGCCCGCAGCGTGGGCCTGGGAGAGAGACAGGACCCCACCAGTCACAGCCCCGCCTCCGCTCAGAAGAGGAGGCCGCAGGTGCGCCCCAGCCATCAGGCCAGTGACACACACCAGCACATGCAGTGTGGCCCCCGTGTGAGCAAAGCGACCAGGTACCCCACGGCTCTGAGCTGAGCTTCTGAGAGTGCTCGGAAAAGAGCTCTTCCCCGGGAAGGGAAGGTGTTGGTCCTGGTCCCCTCCTGCCTTGGCAGCATCCTTGTTAGCTTGGGGCTTATTGAAGGTGTGCTCTTAACCTTTTTCCCTACTACTCCATTTAAATTAAGAATACCGGCTTGCTGCCAGACTCTACGGGAACGTTCTGGGCCACGTTTAATAACAGGAAGATCAACTTTGACCCTGATGACTTCATGAGTGTTTCTTACAAACACGCTTCCAGGGTCCAGATATGGCCTCCTTCCTGCTGTGAATGTTTATTAGCAACCTGCCAGGGAGTTGGACGTTGTTTCTCAGGGAGCGGCTGGGATGTCTTGGCGTTTGTCCCTGTGCCAGCCCAGAAACGCCTCTGGGTGGGGGGCTGGGGATGATGGCACCAAGCTACCTCGGGTCTGCGGTGCCCGCCTCCCTCCCAAGCTCCAGCACTATCACTGCCCCTGAGGACCTAGCCAGGCTACACCTCTCCATAGCCGCGCCTGCCACCCTGCTTGCGGCAGGGATAAAATCAGCAGGCTCGAAACTGACTTTCTTTAGCATTAGATTGTTTTTGCCCCAAATATCTTCCTGGGAATTTTGCTGAAAATCATTTCATCCTGTATTAAAAGAAAGGAAACAAGATAAAACAAAACCCCCCAAACTCTCAGAACCTGACTGCTCCTGGCAGACTTGGGTATTTTAATTTAGGACTGAATGGAGGGGTCTGCATTCTAAATTGGTATGGAGCAGGATATATTTATAAATCAGATTTAAAATGTGGGTGCTTTGTTCCCAGATATGAATGAACAACTTAAAACTCAAGACAATCAGAAAGAAACACCAAAGCGCTTAAGGCTTTTGCTGTTTGCTCTGACAGGACACAGTATGAAAAGTGAAAGTGAAATTCGCTTAGTTGTGTCTGACTCTTTGTGACCCCATGGACTATACTGTCCGTGGTATTCTCCAGGCCAGAATCCTGGAGTGGGTAGCCTTTCCCTTCTCCAGGGGATCTTCCCAACCCAGGGATCAAACTCAGGTCTCCCACATTGCAGGCAGATTCTTTACCAGCTGAACCACAAGGGAAGCCCAAGAATACCGGAGTGGGTAGCCTATCCCTTCTCCAGTGGATCTTCCCGACCCAGGAATCCATCTGGGGTCTCCTGCATTGCAGGCAGATTCTTTACCAGCTGAACTATCAGTATACAGTCACCTTAAACGTGGAGGACAGCTGCTCCGGTCAGCATTGGGCCTTTTTGCTTTTCTCTAAATCCTGCAGCTTCGCCTCTCCGTAGCTTTCCAGCTGGTTCGATGGTAAAGAACCCATCTGCTAATGCAGGAGATGGAGGGGACCTGGGTTTGATCCCTGAGTTGGGAAGGTCCCCTGGAGGAGGGTCTGGGAGCCTACTCCAGTATTCTTGCTGGGAAATCCCATGAAGAGAGGTGGCCTACAGTCCATGGGGTCGCAGAGGGTCAGACTCTACTGAGCATGTACTCACACTCCTCCTGCCTCTCCCTAAGCTCCCATTCGCTTGCCACCCCCCCACCCCCCACCCCCCACCACCAATGCATTGAAATTTTAAATTAGAATTTAAAAAACTGTTCAAGGAGAGTTGGCTTTTCTTGTGCAAACCATCATCCTGTTGGTTTTTGTTGAAATTTTGGGCGCACTTGATTGAATGTAAAGAGGCACAAAAGCCACCCAGCCGTTCCCACCCCTACTGGGGGCCAATGGTTTCTAAGGCAACATTTCCCAGCCTGGGTCTCCCCCTCCTCCTGGAGGATTTGCAGATGGGCTGCAACCGGCTCCATCATCTCCTCTAAGAGGGAGTCCCGTCCATCATCCTCTTCTACTTTTATCCCTTCACTAGACGACCCTTGACCTTGCACTCCCTCTCCAACCAGGAGGGCAGACTTAAAGACTTTCCTTTTAAGTTTGACATAGTAATTCTCTACCTTAAAAACTGCGAACACATTCTCATCTTCAGATTGGACAGCAATCCATTGTTTGCCAAGGTCTTCTCACCAGTGAGAAAGGGCCAAGACTCAAGTTCAACTCCACAGGCTTCCCCTAGTAGTGACTTTGGGTAACTGAGACCTGAGTAGGTGCTTTTTTTCCCCCCTCAAATTGAGAGGATGCTGACCAGAGGTAGACACTGAGCAGAACCCGAGGCTCAGGATGGAACGCCTCAGCACAGGCGCTAACTTTTTGGCTCATTGCTATTAGACTTCTCCGAACCTCTGTCTCCTCCTCTGAGGAAGTGGAGTAGTCAGACTCCCTCTCAATCTAGTTGCAAGGACCGAGAAGTCCTCCAGTCTGCTTGCTACCTCTTGCTACTCCTTCACCGTATTTTGAAATATACGAAACAACTTGAAGACAAACGAAAAACATACTGGTAATGGTTTCTGATGATGAAACTAACAAAGTGAAGTCACTCAGTCGTGTCCGACTCTTTGCAACCCCATGGACTGTAGCCTACCAAGCTCCTCTGTCCATGCGATTTTCCAGGCAATAGTACTGGAGTGGATTGCCATTTCCTTCTTCAGAGGATCTTCCTGACCCAGGGATCAAACCTGGGTCTCCCACATTGTAGACAGACGCTTTACCATCTGAGCCAACAAGGGCAAGCACAATACCTGGGTCCCTCCAAGGTCCGAAGAAGGAGCTCATGCAAAAAGTTTTCTACAGACCAGGCAGCCTCAAACCTCATCTCCTTGGGAAGCTTAGCTTGTGAACTACAGGAAAAGACCCCACACCGATCAGCCGTTAACCGGAACGTCCACGATTCCATTTAATAGCTGCATCATACGCCCCAGAACCCTGGGTCGTAGTCAGCCCAAAGCCCTCCTTTATGGAGGTGCAGAGCCTGATGCTCAGAGAGTGGGCATGGCTGACCCAAGGGCGTGCCCCTGGTTGGTTGCAGAGGCAGGAGCTAGTCAGAGGTCAGTCATCTCCTGAGCATTACCCAGACGCAACCCACACTGCCTTGACAAGGCTGGGCGTGGAACACCCTGAAGGACGATTTCCAAGGACAGGGGTGTGGTCCTCGCTGCTAAGGCACAGGTCCCTCTGCCAGGTGGGAGGCAGAATGAGGGCTCAGCCCTTGCCCTCCCAGACTCCTCTGTCCTCACCGTCACCTTCTCTGGACTGCCCGAACCTCCCAGGCTTCCTGCCTCCTAACTGGCTTTAAGGACTCTTTCAGTTTTGTTCAGAACATCCTCTGTTCACCGACTGGGAATAAGTCTGAGAATTCCAAGGGAGTGGTTGCCACGGCAACAACAACCTCATGGAAGGTTTCAGAACTTTTGCCTCCTACTCCGAGTACTGCAGAAATTCAGAAAGCATAAGGCATAAAGACGAGCGCTAATTATCTGACCTGGATTTGCTGGGGTGGGCAGAAGAAAGACAAGTGCACAGCAGTCTGGCAGACACTCCTCATCGGCACTCGTCCAAATCGCTTTCTGGAAGGGAGGCACTGTCAGATTATTGCCGCTTTCTGTTAGCGGTGGCACCAGGGATCAACAGAGGATCATTTGTCTTGTGCCATGCAAGGCTCGCCCTCACACCTTGGAGGGGGCAGACCTGTTTTCTGGGACTGCTGTTTCATCAGCCTGGCAGGCGTGACAGGCGCGTGGATTAGGAGGTCTCTGTGCCTGCGAGGTTGGGGGAGGGGCAGAGTAGCCCACGAGCACCCTTAGCATTGAAGACGGTCCTGAGCACGTGGACTCAGAGGCCTGGGAAGCAAAGCCAGCCAGGCAGGTAGACATTGTACCATGAGACTAAGGGCTGTCTCTAGTGATGGAACCCAGACCGGAGGGGGCTTGACTCCATTCTAGAAGCACATGGACCAGGGGGAGACAGAGGACAGGCAGTCAGGCCCTCTGCTTGCTCCCCGCAGTGGACATGACTCTGGGCAGGGCTTTCCACACGGTCTGTCTGGAGGCATCTCACTGGTCAAAGGGGGTCCGCCTGTCAAGCTGTGTTCAGGTAGCTGGAGTCTGCTACAAAGCAAGACCAGGAGGTACCACATCACCCTGTTCTTGCTCCCCATCTATTTCAGTGTCCTCTTCCTTCTTTCTCTCTGCATTGGGATTTCACATTTTAGTAGGACGTTGGCCCTCAAGCCCTGTCTCAGCTGTTGTCTAGGGCTTTGCACTAAGACAAGACCCTCCCCTGTGCCAGGAGCTGTTGTGAGTGCTGGGGTAAATAAATACATCAACTGGGCTTCCCTGGTGCTCAGCGGTAAAGCATCTGCCTGCCAACGAAGGAGACACGGGTTTAATCTCTGGGTTGGGGTGATACCCTGGAGAAGGAAATGGCAACCCAGTCAAGTATTCTTGCCTGGGAAGTCCCATGGACAGAGGAGCCTGGCGGGCTACAGTCCATGGGGTCACAACGAGTCGGATGTGACATGGCAACTGAACAAAAAATGTGTCACCATGAAAGCAAGTCCTGCGACCCAGTGAAGCGGACATCTTTGAGGGCCAACAAGAGACCTTCTGATGTGCTTGCAAGCCGGGACTTATTACAGCTCCTGCACAGTGATGGCTGGTGTTAAATTGCTGGAGAGGATTTAAGAGAGGGTCAGGTTTCTAGCATTTTGACAGCAGTTTTCAGCATCTAGGGACAGGGTGATGCGGGAGATGATAGGTGCTGCATTCCACCCGGGAGAAAGCTGTGTGCCTCAGGGGGGCCCAGGGAACATCACCAGGGTTACTCCCACTCCCAGCAAATAGGCCAAGTAGGTAAGAGGTTTGAGCTAAGGTAGAGCATCTTTAGAGCGTAACGGTGGAACCATCTATGCTTTTTCTCCAACTCCCCCAACCTACACACCTGTGTGCAGACACATGCACACACACACACGATGTCATGTGCTTATCCACGGATGGATAAGTACCATACTTATCCAGCATGGTGGCTCTGACACCCCTCTGCCATGAGCTCTCTTCACGGCCACAACCCCTTGGATTTGCCAGGTCAAAGGAGGTACCTGCTGGATGCAGCCCGGAGGTCCTGGGGTCACCTCAGCCCATGGAGAACAGAAGGGCTTGGTCACTGGGACTTAGATCTCCTGACACAGGTAGGATGGGGGCCTTTGTGGCCTTAGCCAGAGAGGCCAGCTTCTCACCCATAAGGGACAGGCCAGAGTGCTCTGGGATCTTCTCCCCCAGCACACCACTCAGCATCAGCACTCAAAGTGACGAGCGTTTCTTCCAAGGATGCTTGTGGGATGGCCGTGGAGAGACAGAGCCTTCAGGAGTCAGCTCCACAGATGATAAAAATACGGCTCTCAGTGTAAGCCGGAAAATCCTTTTAGACGCTGCCTGGAAGTACCCTTCTGTGATGTTAACCGTCGGAGACCTGCTCTACACAGACGTGCTAAACCAAGCCAGGCGGGAGCTCTCAGAAGCCACTCTCGCTTTCCCAATTAGCGTAACTTTGCAGGCCCAACAAATCATGAGACTGAAATGCCTCTACTGGAAGGTCTTAACCTTTTAGGCTGACATTAAATTGGAAGAAACTGCTCGTGTTGGAAATAATTACCGCTGATAACGAATACAATTAAGCATAAAAGAATCCTTATAACTCCGGTACCATTTGTGCACTTAGGAATGGGCTCATATTTTTCCCTCCACAGATGTTACAATAATGGTGTCAACACTTTTATTTCTTTGTCCATAAGCTGAAAATTATGGCTGTTTCATAAATCGCTCACGTGCTCAGAAGAAGGGGGCCCAGCTGCGGAGCACATGAGCACAGGCTCCTGCCCCGGCCTCATGTTTCACAGTGACCTCAGCTTCCTGTGAGCAGTGGGGACCAGCGCGAGTAAGTACTTGTAAAACTGTTTTTGAAGAGTGGAGTTATGAAGAGGTGCTGCGGTGTCGAACATCTGCTTCATCCATTACACTCACATAGGAGCCCGGAATGTACAGTAGGGGCAAGAAACATCAATAAATTAAAATTCTCCTGTGAGCACACTTCTCAAGCATATGCCAATTTGAAGCGGAACAAAAAAGAAAAAAAGAAAAAAAAGATGCTAAACAAGGGAAGAGAGTTTTTTTTTTTTTGCTCACTTGGCCTGAACTGGTTTGAGCAGTAATCATTAAAATCTGGTTTTCTTTGTGCAACTGATGGACTTTGTCAAAATGCAAGCATTTTCCTGGCTCCACGAGACAAAGAGGGTTCTGCTACCTTTGGAAACCATGTTCCTTTCCCCCCACCATGATACATTCTTCATCAAAAAATACCAGAAGGATGAAAGAAAAATAAATAAGCATCATTCTAGTTAAGCGCATAGGTTACAGATGGCATAAACACTCAAACAGTTATTTATTATACCTGCAACTCGATACCGTTCATTACGCGAGCTTGTGTCGCTGCATGGAGAACACGCATTTTGTCAAAAATGACGTATGTATTAATTACGAAAGAAAAATACATGGAAATCTAAGAGCGTCTTAAGGTTTTTAAGTGGGCTGTTTCAACTTGGTTTTCTAAATAAGCAATTTGGTTTTGGGACGTGTTCCTGCTGTGTTCACATGCAGGGTCTCACCACCTCCACTGACCGAGAGCCAGGCCCATCTACACTGCCCGAGGTGGGGGTCAGGAAATTGGAAGTGGAATGCTCAGTAATCCTCACAGCCTTCCGCTCTGTCCAGGCTTCTTCCCCTCACATCATATATCAGAGATGGTCGAGGCCACTCACAGCCTCACGTCATTCCTGGCACCCAGTCCAGGCCTCTGAGCACGCAGGGGAGGGTGTGTGCCCCGAGATGGGAGACACGTGAAAGGCAGTGTGTGCAGCCAGCCGCCAATGTGGAACGTGCTGCTTGCACTGGGGGACTCCGTGTGCCTGCGGGATCATGGAGAAACTCCATTCCAGGACACCCAGGGTGACCAGCCTGTCCTCGCTGGGGTGTCTGGAGTAGACAACACAAACCACATCCCTTCCTGGGAAGCGCTGGAAGGACCCCTACCCTGGAGCACACACGTCACCCGCAAACCACACTCCTTCGCAAAGTAAAGATAAACAGTTCTTAGGCCAAGAACTCTTGAGGTGTTGCCCCATTTGTCCCCTAAATAGAAAAATCGTATCTCCACACCTCCGTTTTTCTTATGTATAAAATGAGATGCGATCGACAGGGACTGAATTCAATCTTTGCATTTCCCTCTAAAATTCAGATACTAATGTGAGAAATGATAGATTAGAAAGCTTATTCACATTATGCAAAATTATTCCAAACAGATGGTGAAGTCAATTTAGAGGCTATTTTTTTTTTCTGTCTCTAAGAACAAGTGCTGTTTTGGGGAAGGCAAGAGAGTAGATTTTAATCTCTTTGCCCTTTGAAATGACCGTCAGCAACCTCCTTCCAATTACCTGTGCCCTCTGATTGTGGTCCTGGGAGCTGGCTTTACAAGGTGGAGGCTGTTTGCCTTGCCTCCCCTGCCCAACTATCCATAAAGCCACTGTAAGCCCACCTGCCCTAACAGCTCCTAACAGGTTTCTTACACAAAGTGAATGCTCAATAAATATTTGGTTTCAAAGTCATTGTTCTTAACCAAACTAAAGTGAGGTTTGCTCATTTAGGCAAGGTTGGGTTTGAATCTCAACTCCACCACTTGCTAGCTGAGTTACCTAGGCAAACTATAAAATACCCCAATACACACAATCTTCAACCTGAAAATGTGGCCAGTTTGTCTTGAGGGCAGTTGGGAGGGTTGAAGGAGCCGGGGCAGACTTACCATATCAGCATATTTCCTGGGTCACAGAGGCACTTTCTAGCAATGCTAATTATTATTGTTGTTAATATTTAATCATGAGTTAGTAAAAGATTTTTTGCAGTTTTTTACACTCTTACCCAACTGCCTTGGTGTGAAGTGAAGTGAAGTGAAGTGAAGTGGCTCAGTCATGTCCGACTGTTTGCGACCCCATGGGCTGTAGACTACCAGGCTCCTCTGTCCATGGGATTTTCCAGGCAATAGTCCTGGAGTGGATTGCCATTTCCTTCTCCAGGGGATCTTCCCAACCCAAGGATCGAACCTGGGTCTCCCACATTGTAGACAGATGCTTTACCATCTGAGCCACCTGGTAGTTATAGTTAAACCAATCTCTTTCAGACAAAGACAATATGAAACTTAACCTAAGAAGGTACAGTAGCCCATACCATCAGTAGTTATTGAAGCTTTGGTATACAGAGCAAAAAGCCACAGATGGCACACTTTCTGAGGAAAATTGGATGAGTAAATGCTTGTGGATTAATGCAGGAGAAGAAGTACCATGACGGCTAAATTGGAGCCAGTGCCTTCCAAGGTTATCGTGGCCCAGAGAAGCACTGGAGAAGCCAGAGGCGCATGCAGTTTGACTGCGTGAGTCCTGGTGTTAGCCCACTTGAAACCCTGTTCCTCATCTCCCTGGCATTCCTTAGAGTTCCACACACACGCAGGTCCCAAGTGTCACAGACGAAGCCTGAAGGGGCCCCTCTGCCTGACACGGCTGTAAGTTCTTAAGAGGGCAGTGTAAGGACAGTGCCTAATAATAATAGTAATAGAGTTAAACTCTAGTAGGAGGGTTGAAATTTCCGACTATAATTGTGTACTTTTTCATTTCTCCTTTCAGTTTTATCGATTTTTATGTATTGTGAAGCTGTTTTTAAGTATATACATTTAATAAAATTATATCTTCTTGATGAAGTACCCTCTTTATTGTTATTTAATGCTTATCTTTGTCTCCAGTAAGATTTTTTTTTTTACCAAAGTTTACATTGTCCAATATTAACATAGCCACTTATTTTATTTTTTTTTACTACTGTTCCTTGGTATTTACTTTTCCATTTTTTTTTTTTTTTTGCTTTTAACTTTTATGTGTCTATATATCTAAAAGTGTTTTTTTTTAATAGATAACATATAGTTAGGTCTTCCTCTTTCATCCAGTCTGACAATCTCTGGCTTTTAATTGGGATGTATAAATCATTTACACTTAAGAGTAATTACTGATATGATTGGATTTGAATATACCACATTGGCAAAAGTTTTCTGTTTGTCCGCCTACTTTTTGTTTTCCTTTTCATCATTCCCTGTCTTCTTTTGGACTGAGTAGTTTTATGATTTTATTTATCTTCACAATTGGCTTGTTACATACACCACTTATATAGCTTTTAGAGGATACTCAGATAGTGACTGCAGCCATGAAACTAAAAGACATTTACTCCTTGGAAGGAAAGTTATGACCAACCTAGACAGCATATTCAAAAGCAGAGACATTCTTTGCCAACAAAGTTCCATCTAGTCAAGGCTATGGTTTTTCCAGTGGTCATGTATGGATGTGAGAGTTGGCCTGTGAAGAAAGCTGAGCACCAAAGAATTGATGCTTTTGAACTGTGGTGTTGGAGAAGACTCTTGAGAGTCCCTTGGACTGCAAGGAGATCCAACCAGTCCATTCTAAAGGAGATTGGTCCTGGGTGTTCTTTGAAAGGAAACTAAAGCTGAAACTCCAGTACTTTGGCCACTTCATGCAGACAGTTGACTCATTGGGAAAGACTCTGATGCTGGGAGGGATTGGGGGCAGGAGGAGAAGGAGACGACAGAGGATAAGATGGCTGGATGGCATCACCGACTCGATGGATGTGAGTTTGAGTGAACTCTGGGAGTTGGTGATGGACAGGGAGTCCTGGCGTGCTGCAGTTCATGGGGTCGAAAGGAGTTGGACATGACTGAGCCACTGAAATGAACTGAACTGAACTGAACTAGGGTTTGTAATATACATCTTTATCTTATCTCAGTCACCTTCAAATACTGATATATCACTTTGAGTGAAGCACACTCATAAGTGTCAACATTCAATTCTCCTCTCCCATCTCTGGTGTTGGCTTCCCTGGTGGCTCAGATGGTAAAGCATCTGCCTGGAATGCTGGAGACCCAGGTTCAATCCCTGGGTCGGTTAGATCCCCTGGAGGAGGAAATGGCAACCCACTCCAGTACTCTTGCTTGGAAAATTCCGTGGACTGAGGAGCCTGGTTGGCTACAGTCCATGGAGTCACAAAGAGTTGGACGTGACTGAAGCGACTTCACTTCACTTCACTTCATCTCTTGTGTTAATGTTTTACACATACTATTTTACATGTTATAAATCCACAGTATACTTTTTACTGTATTTTCTTTAGGTACTCAAATAGCCTTTAAAGAAATTACAAAGCTTAAAAAGTTATTTTTTATTTACCATTTTCACCATCTGGAACTCTGTATGCCTTAGAAAGAAAAGAAAAGAAAGTGAAATCACTCATTCATGTCTGACTCTTTGCAGGAAAGAATACTGGAGTGGGTTGCCATTTCCTTTCCCATCTGTACGCCTTGAGTAGAACTAAATTTCCATCTGGTGGCATACTACTTCTGTTGAAGAACTTCCTTTAACATCTGTGTGTGTGTGTGTGTGTGTGTGTGTGTGTGTGGTGCACTTCTGATGACAAACTTGCTAAGATTTTGTTTGTATATAAATTTGGTTTTGTTTTCCTTTTGTAAAGTACTTACTGACTATAAAATTCTTGGTTAGTAGTTTTTTGGGTTTTTTCCCCCCCCTCAGTATTTTTTCTATTATTTGCTGGCCTTCAGAATTTCAGACATAAAGCCTCCAATATTTTTCATCTGTGTTTCTCTTATACAATGTTTGTTTTCTTTGACTGTCTTCAATTTTTCTTCAGTTTTTTTTTTTTTTTTGGTAAAGTGGTTTGATCATGATGTGTCAAAATATCTGTGTATGTGTGTGCTTAATTTATCTTTCTCAAAGTTCCTAAAATTCTCGGTTTGTGACTTGTCTTTCTTTAATTTTGGAAAATGCTTGGCCATTGTCTCTTGAAATATTTCTTCTGCCCCACTCCCTTTTTTAGCTTCAGGGATTGTATCTTCAAGTATGTAGGATCCACTGATTTCATCACATATGTTTTGAGAGTTCAATTCTGTTTCTCTCCCCTGCTGCCACTCTTTTTTTTTTTTTCCAGTTTGGATAATTCCTGTCAATCTATCTTCAAATTCACTCCTTGTTTTCACTGCTCTGTTCAGCCTGTTAATTTGTTGATTGAAGACATTGTTGTCTTTTATAACATTTGTTTTCAGCAGTTCCATTTGGCTCTGTTTAGTGATCTCAATCACACAGCTGAACTTCTTCTCCTTGTTTGTGCAAATCTGTCTGCTTTTTCACTAGACCCTTAATATATTGACCACAATTATTTTGAAGCTCCTTGCCATTAGTTTCAATGTTCGACTCAACTCTGGGTCTATTTGTGTTGACTGTTTTACCTCTTGAAGAGTTGTTCTCCATTTGTTTCTGTGTGTGTATTTTGCGATTTTTAGCTAAAGGAAGGACATTAAGCATAGAAGAGCAGTGAATCACGAGGCAGAACGTGTTTATGCTCAAAATGGGCATGCTTCTTCCCTTGTCAATTCATTACTGTGGGGACTGAGTCAGTCTAGTCATTACCTAAGTCGCATAGGTTTTGTTACCATAGTTACGTTTAATGCTCCACAGACTTGAGAACCCCCCACTGGTGGGCTGATGCACTCTTTTTTTCTGTCTGAACCTTGGCTGCTGCCTAAAAATTTTTCAGTTTTCCTGTTGCATCTCTAGCTTTCAACAGTCCCTACTCACCTCTGCAAACGGGATCTCTCTTCTTGGTCTGCACCCCACAGACTATTTTTGCTTGTACCTGGTGCAAGATGTGGGGTGGGATTAGGGGGTGGTACTCAGATCTCCCAGCCTTGTCTCAGTCTTAGGAAAGCTCTGTATTTCTGTCTGCTAAGGGTGGGATTTCCTTAATGTTTCTACCCTCCCTCACCAGGAACAGTCAAATTTGGCTGCATATTTGCAAAAGTATGGTGAGGTAGCGTTTCCAGTCAGAGCAGACAGATTTATCTTGTTTCTGTCTCTTCTGTGGAGGCAAAGTGAGGCTTTGCTCATGTCCTGTGTTCAGGGTAGGAAATTCCTATCCCTTCCTTGGTGGTTAAAGATTTTTCCTTAATAGGAAAGAAGGTTCTGGGGAGTAGGATTTAGTGTATATGTGCCGATGAGGGGACCCTTACCCAGTCTTTCTTATAAGCACCTAGTAGTAGCCCTCAGAAAACAGCTTATGAGGGACTGTGGTCTCCTTTTGGGTCTGGGGATTTAAAATTCTCACTGCCACCCACGCTTGGCCTCCACGAGTTTGTTAAGGTGTCAGCTTTTTTCTTGTTTCTTGCTTTCACGATGTCTGCCTCTCTCTCCCCATGTGCACTGCCTAAAGGGAAACCGTTAGTACGTCTTACGTCCCCTGGAAGAGACTTGTCACTATTCAGAACTCAGTTTATCTCATTGTCTTGTAACATCAGCTTAAGAAAACATAAGGTTTGTAGATCATATCATGTTTTTTTCTCATTGTTAGGGCGGGAGCAAAAGTCTGTGGAGAGTTTCTAAACCCTAAATGGAAGCAGAGCTCCCAGGCAGTTGTTGTTCAGTTGCTAAGTCGTGTCCAGCTCTTTGTGACCCCACGGACTGCAGCATACCAGGCTTCCCTGTCCTGCACCATCTCCCAGGGTTTAGGTGCTGATGCAGGGAAAGACTGAAGGCAAAAGGAGAAAAGGGCGGCAGAGGATGAAATGGTTAGCTAGCATCACTGACTCCCAGACAGAGGAAACTGGAAATATGACTTCTGAAGCTTTTGTTCAAGCTCTGATGTGGACAAGTAGCAATGACTTGGTTGGGAGACTTGAGGCTGTGCATTTAGAGTATCTCTGCCTTGAATTTTCTCTTTTCTCCAACCCACCCCTCCTTTACTTTTATGCTTATTATGCTTATTATGCTTTCCCTTCTCAAGTTCCTTCTAAAACTGAGAGAGTGTTAGTAGAATTGAGGTCAGCACACAAAGAGACACCAAAAAGGTGTGCATTTAAATTTTTTATGTTTTAAAAATTTAAGTTCTGTATTATAAATCTTTTTCAATTTACACAGATGAATTATACATATTTTTTTTACATTTAAAAATTTCAAGCTCCATAGTATAAGTTCTTTTCAATTATCTTCTTTTTTGATGGTACCTGCTCTGTTAGCTATTTTAGGAGAACAAATATTTGGCTTGGCTTTTGGGAAGAACAGAGAATTCTCATAAAACTCACTCTGTGAAAATACTAAAAGAGGTGATAGGTTTGCTTAGCAAACACATGGTGGTTTTCAAGGGTGATATTATCCCAGAAAATAGATGAGTAATGCCATTACACCATAGTTGTTGGATAATTATTTGCAGATAATCCATGTTTCCATCTCTGGAAGACATTATTATGCTCAGAAGAATGTTGGACTATCTGGAACTTACTATTTGTGTAAATTTTGTGCTTTCTGCCCATTATATAATTTCACACCAGTGGGACAGAAAATATGCTGTGATAGAAATTCAAATTAGAACTTCAATGAGCTGGCTGAGAGGAATTTGGTTTCCCACATGAACTGGCTACTAGACACCCATGTAGTATCATTATTTTTTGTTGGTAAGTGAATTTAACTGGGTCTAGTTTTCTAGCAGTAAGATGCTTATAGAAAATTTGAGAGAAGCTGGGGATGGGTTAATGTCTGTAGATAAAAATCTGAGCATATATTTTAATGTAACAATTTGTATTTCAACATTTTAATGGTAAAAGTGTTATTCACGGCTGAACATTAACACACCAAGGATCGCGATAAGATGGACAGGAAGGCCCATTCTTAGCGAAGTGGTGTGGGTGTAAACAGCCCACAGCAGAGCTCGAGGGTAATTTTTCTCAGCCCCTTCCCTTTTCCTAGATCACACCTCATCCTCTCCCCTGAAAGCTTCTCTGCTTTGGTTTTCCATCAGGGTCACCAGTACCCGCCGCCACCAGGCCCCAGCTTGGAATGGAGGGGTGTGTTTTCATGACCTCATTCCTTAGCAGCTGCACCAGTGACCGGTTCTGACGGGTCCTCTTTTCTCTTCTTAACATCCGGGGTCTCTCTCAAACCATGGCTCTTTCTCATCTCCATAAAGAGGGGCCTTCTGCCTGATCTGCTTTCCTTGCACCTCAGTTCTCTGAATCTTCCTGCAACCTCTGCCAAGACAATCTTTCAAAACCCTAAATCTGACCATGTCACCCTCTCGCCTAGTTCTTAGATATTTCCTCCTTGATTATAAGATGACATTAAAAGATTATGAATTCCTTTTCCTACCATAAATACCTCCCCTAATCTGTCCTGGGAGCTTGTCCCCAGTCTCTCCCTCACCATGACCTCAGCCCTGCTCCCCTGACTCCCAACTTGAGGTTCAGCTGAAGGGACCTGGGCCCCTTCACCCCTTGTGGTCCTGGTCACTGCACCCCGGGCCACCCGCTTCTTCCTTCAACCTGAGGAGCCCCTCTGTCTGCAGAGATCAGCTTGAGCCCTCCTGCCCTGCCTTCTCTTTCTCTCTCATCCTCTACCCTCAGCACTCTTTCCTACTCGCTACCGATGTCACCAGTAAATGGTTACTTTATCCAAGGTGCATGGGACTCCCTGCATTCCCTGGTGTGATGTCCCTCTTCTCCTCCTGATGTGTGTACATGCTTCACAGGGCAGGTGAGTGAGGCGAGGGACAAGATCTGGATCTTACTTCATTTTATATCTGCGCATGTCATGGTAGTTCACACTCTGTCCTTTCCTCGAAAGTTTTCTGAAAGTTTCCTGTCCCTTTTTGGAAGGTTTCTGGGTCATTTCCATCTTTCCAAGGCTTTCAGCAGCAGCTGACATGCCCTGGCATCCCACGTTTCTCTCTCTAGATCCCCCTTCAGAATCATTCCTATATTTCCCGAGCCTTCCTAGACAACTCAGCTGGGTTAGACCATAAATGACCCTAGCTTTCTCATGCCTGCCTCTGATATTTTCCCCGTGGTTTTGCCTCTGCACTGATCCCATCACTGTCACCTTCCTGAAGTCACCTAGAGCTCAGGCTGCCCCAAGGCTTCCCTTTGAGCCCCCTCCACCATGCACCAGCCACTGATCGTATCGTTTCCCCTCTGAGGCTGCCTCCCTCCCTTGCTTGGATGATGGTGCAGCTTTCTGGCAGGTGATCTTGCTTGTGGTCCACCCAACTCTCAGGCCACTTCCCAACCATCCAGGGGTACCATCCCAAACTGGATGCCCCCTCGGGGCAGTCAAGCCCTTCCCCGGCAGCCGTGTTGATGTTGCTCCCATCCTGCGCACTGTAGGCCCTGTCTCTCCTGAATGCACCATCCCCTCCTCTGTACTTACAGGGCTGTGTTCCTGCTCCTACAGCACCTTCCTCTCCTTCTTCTGCCTCAAAAACTCTGACCTCATATTTAATATCCTGTTAAAACGTCTCCCCTCCACCCCCCAAATCATCCCTGACTTCCCCATCAAAGTCAGTGCCTTCCTTCTGTAGGTGCCAGGAAACTTGAGTGTCCACCTCCGGTGAGAATGCATTACACGGTATCGAAGTTTCTCTCCCTGGCCTCGGAGGTCCCTGGGGACGGGAACTGTGTCTTGCTCACCGAGGCCCTCTCAGTGCCTGCACAATGCCTGGAAATCACAGGTACTCAAATATCCGAACTGCAGCGTGAACTAGAAAGATCAAAGACCAGGGGTTGGCGGTTGGAGGGAGAGAAAGTGGGCTGGGGGTTAGGAAGAGAAAGTGCAGGGACAGATGAGGGTGAAAACGCACTGAGGCATGTGCTTATTTGTTTTTGATAAACGAAGCTTGGGAGAGGGGTAAAAAAGAAATAGGTCCTTAGCTAGTCACCTTCTTCCATTGTTCCTCTTCCTGGGGAAGGAGCCAAGATATATTTAGAAGGGGTCTAAAATTTCTTAGTAAAGCTTCTAGGACAAATCGAGAGCTTATTGCATTGCACGTAATTTTTTTTTTTTTTTCCTTTCTGGCACATGGCTAGACAATTATACTCTGTGGGTCCTCAAGGACTCTTGCAGTTCCAAGAGCCTGTAAAACAGTCTCAGGTAAGTCTTTGAAATGGGGAAGTCCAAGACAAGATGTTGCTTTTCAAGGTGTAAAGGAATTCATACAAATGGATCCCGTGTTCGCTATTACCTGGATTGCTAACGACAAGCCCGTCACTGGCTGATAAACTTAATTCATGGCCTCGAAACGGGGTGGGGAACCGAAGCAGAGCCAAGGTAGGCAGGCTGCAGAGCCTGAAATCAAAGTCAATGGCAGAAGAAAGATCTGAAAAGAATGACATTCTAGTCCTGCTTTCTCTTCCTTTTCAGGCTTTATGGCACCTTTGAAGAAACAAAAGCTTTACAGAGAAAAGGCTGGTTTGGCAGGGGAGGCTCGCGGCTCCCTTCAGCTCACTTGACTGTCTTCCTGGCGCTTTTCTTTTCAGACAAAAAAGCGCTTAAAGCTATTGAGCCCTCGTTGCCACTTTCCTTCCCTCTCTCTGCTTCTCTCCTCTGCCTCCTGAATAGCCCTGGAAAAGGGGGCATTCACCAAGGCAAAGTCCTGGGCTAAACAGTTAGCAGCCCTTCCCGTGTCCCCCTCCTCCTTCTCCCTGATGTAAAGTCTCTGGGCCTGTCGGGCTTCTGCTGTCCTGCGGGGTCGGGGGTGGGGGGTTCATGTGGGAAGACGATCTCCGCATTGTTCACCAGGACGCGTTGCCTTCCAGGGGCTTTGTTGGATCCATGACTCGCTGGTGCAAATCTTCAAGTGTTTCCTCTTGGAGGATCAAATTTACAGTTTTCTCCTGCCTGTTTCTTTACAGTGAGACATTTGAAATCCACAGGCGGACTGAGCCAGCTGGGCAGAAAGTTCGGAATTCTGAAATGCTGCCGAATTGTCAGGGGCCAGCCTAGCTAATTTGCTGATTTACTGAACTTGACCCAAATGAATTTCTGTGTACACAAAATTTATGAAGAAGTCTTTGAATAATTGTATTAAATGAGATTCTGGGCCTTGATTTTCCATTTTATTACCTTTTCTGAACACTGCGGATTCCAATCATATTGAAACATTTTGTGTTCCGGCTTTGTAGGAAGTGCTGATGATTGAACCTCAGAAGAATTGAAGGGTTACTTCATAAATGAATAAAAAGCCAGCAGCATTTATCCAAAGTTTGTTTAACTATCCTAACCTCATGGGCCTGTAAAAATTCAACTGAAAATCATTGAGAAGAGGTCCTCCCATGAGATCCCTTGGCACTTTCTGCCTCTGCTTGGATCGGAAATACCATGAGAGTATTTTTTTTTCTTTTCTTTTTTTAAATTTCCAACATTTCAACACTTCTAGTTCCATTTGCAGATGGAGGAGAGCAGAGGGAAAAAAGGAATGGGAGGAGAACATGAACTCTTCTTAACCTAGAAGTTATTGCGCAGCTTTTATATGAAATTTCAAGCCAGAACATCCCTGGTTGAGGCCAACTGCCTCTGCCTAGGAAACCTCCAGGCATGGGAGACTCATCCACAGAGGTTCTGGTCCAAGATGGCTATTTAGCATCAACTCGAGGACATCTAACAGTGGAACTCAGGCTCTGGTCTCAGCACCCATTAGCTTAACCTCCCAGGGTGTAACACAAGCAGAAATTACATCTATTATCTACTTAGAGCAGTGCTCTGTTGGTCATGGAAGAGCATATTTCATATTAGTCCTTTAGAAGGAGCAGTTGTGTGGGTAGATGGGTCGCAAAAACAGCTGTAGTCCTCATAAGCACAGAGACAGAAAGCAGATTGGTATTGCCTAGGATGATGAGGGGGGAATTCAGAGGAAAATGGGGAGTGATTTCAGATGGGTGTGGGATCTCTTTTTGAAGTTAAAAAAATGTTCAAAATTTGATTGTGGTGGTGATTACACAACTTTCTAAATATACCAAAAACCATTGAATTGTACCCTTGAAAATGAGTGAATTGTATGGTATATGAAGTATATCTCAAGAAAGCAACTCTATTAAAAAAAAATAATAACCACCATCTCTCCTTCCTTTCTGGATGTGAGCCCTCTGCAGTGTGACTTGGCAGTTCTTCCCATCAAGGAGGGGAACCTCTTTTCCCACCCACTGGTCTCCAAGGATACCTTCCAATTCTTGCCAGCCCATGAAAGACTGGAGCAGTGGCGATGCCCAGAGGCCTCGTGTGCCTGGCTCTCCTGTGTGCTGTCTCCACTCTGAAAGCTCATCCTGGAAGATCAGAGACTTGTGTCACAGAGCCAGCATCCCAGCCATGGATGTCTCAGCCCAATCCTCAGCTGCCTGCAGAAACACGTGTGAGCCCAGCCAAGATGAACCAGCCTGCCAGAGGAGCCGAAATGCTAATTGAGCCACAGACAGGTGAGGCATAAAAACTGTTGCTTTAGGAAGCACACTGGAGCCATTTGTTCTGTGGCACTGCCTGACTGATACATGTTCCATCTTTTGGGGATTCTTGAAGTATATGAAGTGTAGACTATAGAAAAGGAGTACATGCAGAGGTTATCCTGGTTACACACTAGGCCAGAATTTCACTCTGGTTTTCAGGTTCTGAACACGGCTTCTCTTTCACCTGCCAAATCTCTGGATATTGTCATGAAATGCATCCTTGGTTAGGTAGGAGCTGGTGGTCATTAGAAGACACCCTCAGGTGGCATGGCCTTTCCACTCACACTCCCAGACCTTCTGGGGAGGAGTTGGGGGCTGGTGGGGCAGCTGGCCTCCACTGATTGTCACATGTGAGTCAGACCCACCGCATCCTGATACATCTGACACAGCCCGCTCTTGGACATTGGGAAGAAGCCAGCTTGGATAAGTGTGAGAGTCCGGGTCCTCGTACAGGAGATGTTTAATAAAGCCCCTTGGTTAAATGTCTGGGTGGTGGGAGATGTGCAGGAAGAGACTGCTTTCAAGGGTCCTGTCACCCAGCCTGAGCAGCGCTGGGGAGAAGGCTCATGTGGAGGGCCCTAGGAAACATGAAAGGGAGAGGATGGAGGTTGCTTCATGGGGAAGCCGCACTTGGAAGGAGCTGATTGTTAAGTTTTGATGTTCAGTGCAGAGTGAGGGGAGAATGGCCTGAAGCAAAATCCAGGGGACAATGAGAATGAAAAACACTTCGGTGGGCAAAAATGTCCCATGTCAACACTTCCCCATAGAACCTCCTCCCTTGATGGTCCGGCTGTTGAGCATTAAAAATGTGGCTGGCAGGACTGCAGAATCGAATTTAAGGTTTCATCTACATTGGCCTAACGTAGACAGCCGCGGACCAGTGGCTGGTATATGCGACAGCAGCTCCATGCAAGGTGCATGCTGTGTGCTCAGTTGCATAGTTGTGTCTGACTCTTTGCAACACTATAGACTGTAGCCCGCCAGGCTTCTCTGACCATGGAGTTTTCCCGGCAACAGTACTGGAGCGGGTTGCCGTTTCCTACTTCAGCAAATATTCCTGACCCCGGGACCGAACCCATGTCTCCTGTGTCTCCTGCACTGGCTGGCAGATTATTTACCACTGAGCCACCTGCAAGGTATAGCTACACATTTGTTTTTCTGTAACAAAAACTGTAGAGCTATTTTTTAAGGAATATGCTAGGCTGTGATTTAGTCTTGACTGATTTCCATTCATCTATCTGCCCTAATTTCTTCTGTCTACAAGAGGGGAGCTTCCTCTGTTCAGACAGACCCAGCACTCACACTTTCAACAAGTATACATTTTTATTGAATTCCCACTGTGCACAAGGTACCCTGCTTGGCAACACAGGATTAAAAGCAGAAAAAAAAGGTTATTCTTTTTCTTTAAGCTCTGCTGTTAAAAAAAAAAGTTTTTTAAAATGCAAGTGTGGCTTTGATAACCCTTTGGAGTAAAATTATTTAAATTAGAAAATTATGAATTTACAGCAATAAGTAAATGATGTGATTTAGAGAAAGCTCTTCTTAATTCTATAGCTTGGCAAATTTGATTTCTACTGTCATTGAAGATGATGTAATTGTGCCTTAATAAGCAAAATTATTAAAGGGTTTATAAGCTTTCATTTGTGAAACTCAGGGAGGAAAGGTCAAAAGGATTTTCCCCCTACGATTCTCTAAAGAATTTGAATTTAAAATGAATCTCATTCTACAAGGAAAAAATGTAAAATCAGAAAGACAGAAACTAACCCCCCCAAAAAAGAAAACAGAAAAAAACCCCTTAATTTATGTTGACTTCATTATTCTCTAGATTAAAAGCAGCTCAACATAAAATGAGGACTTTTGAGTTCAAACTTTTAAGGAATTCGCGTTTGCATCAATTTTTAAATGATTTTATAACTAATGAACTTGGATTTCTTTTGGCATGGCATAAAATCCATTTGTACAGTTTTTAATTAAGAATGCAGCCTCTGCAATTAAAATCAAGGGTAGGGACTTCATCTGATGTCCTGTGAGAACCCCAGTCGAAAAAATTATGGTAATGCTGTGTGTCCTAAAAGCCTTCTCTGAGTGTCGAAAACACGCGGTGCAGAATTACCCCAGCTGCATAATGAGTGCTTATTTAAAAAGTTGATAATTAGAAACATTTAGTTGTGATGTGTTAAGGGTCTTGTTTACCACTAATCTCCCTGGTATTTGCTGTGGGCTTGAAAACCGGACTGAGGACCATCTAAACCTGAGCTCAGCAAGGATAGACGGGGTCAGACTCCCACTCATAATGCAAATACTGCCGTTTTCACAGAGGCAGGGGAATTCCTAATGTGGATTTTAATATTTAAAATTACCAGTGCCATTATTGAAAATATTAAGATGCTTTCATG
Source organism: Capra hircus (assembly GCF_001704415.2). NCBI lineage: Eukaryota > Metazoa > Chordata > Mammalia > Artiodactyla > Bovidae > Capra > Capra hircus. Next base: position 3,775,685 of record NC_030833.1, read on the forward strand.
TCGAACTGATTAAAATTACATTTGGAATAATGAATGACATGTAATGTACAAATACCCACCCACTTCTACTTTTTAAAAACGTATAGATAAATGCAATGGAAAATCTTCCAAGATATTTTTTGGGGACACTCAGAGCTTGGGGGCAGAAACCCTGGGCCAGGGGATCCAATGAGGTGGCCCACTATAAGCCTTATGATTTGTGGCTTGCCAAGAAGAATGCTCAAAGAGAAACTGAATTCCTCTGGAATTCAGGACTCATTTTCTCCTGAATCTTTGAAAGATCGAATATGCCCACTAAATAGGTCTTTATTTCTGGCAGGAGGATATTGCTCATGCTAACTTTGAGTTCTGTTCATTTCTTTAAGCATTCAGGGCGCTTCTCCAAAGGTACTGTGTGGGTTGCTCCCTTGACAAAGCTGCATTCGGTCCTTATCAAAATCATCTTGGTTCCATCCTCCCGGAATGTAGGTCATGTGCAAAGCAGTGCTTCTGCCATTTGCACTCAGAACACAGATGCACCAGCCTCCGCAGGTAACCCTCACAGGGAAGGAGTTTAGCTGAGACACAAGACTGAGCAAGGAGTCCCATTGGGTGTGCAGGCTGCTCTCAAGAACCGACCTTGACTGTCAGAAGAAACAGCTCAGCAGCCCGCCCTTGCTCCCCATCCTCAAAGCACTGGGGTGGGGGCCCTGCCAGCTCCTCCCCCTTGGCTCCTCCCCCTGCCCATCCCCGGGGCACTCAGAGCAGCAGAATGGACTGTGCTCCTGGGAGGAGCTCTAGGTTAGCTGCAAGGGACCCCACTGTCCTGGACAGGGCTGCCTCCACTGTCTCCCCCACCGCACCCCCATCTGCCTCTTTTTTGTCGTCAGAATGACCCTTTTTATTTAGTACTAATAATCTCTCTCTCTCTTTTCTTTTAGAAAAGCTTTCATTTCCCAGAACAATGACTGAAAAGTACAGAGAATTCCCATACACTCCCTCAGCCTGGCCCCGCCATCATCAGCTTCCCCATTAGTAACATCTTGAGTTCATGCGGTGCATTCATTTCAGTTGATGAACCAATATGGACGCAATACTGTTAGCTGAAGTCCTGGCTTATGTCTGGCTTCCCACATGGTGCTGCACATAAGGTGGTTCTGAACAAATGTATGACGGCATGTATCATGTAAAACAGTTTTTCTGACCTAAAAGTCTTCTGTGCTCTACCCATCCATCCCTCCTCCACCCTTCCAATGGACGTGGGATCATGTCATTCCCCTGTTTAAAATGATTAAATTAAAATAATTCCTGGCACTCCTCCCCCTTTCAGGCACAATCCCATTATACTGCCCCATCCCTGCCTCATCTGGGAGAGTTACTTAATAAAGCCCAAAAGCCATCTCTGAGAGCATTAAACCCTTCCTGGGCTACCTGGTCCCTGTCTACCCATCTGGCCCCGTCCACCCACATCCTTGTATCTAATGAAATATCATAGATGAGAGTATGAGCTTTGCCCTGCACACACCTGAGCTGGGACCCATCTCCTCCATTTGCCAGTTGCTTGACCTGAAAAGGATTGAATACCATCAGCATTATCAAAGATCAGTCACACAACGGGAAATGCTTTCAACAAAGACAGCAATGCATCCTAACCATATGAACAGTTTATACGTGTTTCTTTCATTCAGTTCACTGGTGTTTACTAAGTGCTTATGAACGTGGCCGTGTCAAGATGCTAATATCCCGGGTGGCTCAGTGGGTCAAGAGTCCACGTGCAAGGCAAGAAATGCAGCACTCTTGCGTTTGATCCCAGGTTGGGAAGATCCCCTTGGGGAAGGCCTGGCAACCACTCCAGTACTCTTGCCTGGAGAATCTCATGGCCAGAGGAGCCTGGTGGGCTATAGTCCATACGGATGAAAAGAGTCAGACACAGCTGAGCGAATGAGCACACACACATCGTATTCTTATGTCTCAGAAAGTCTCTTCATTCATACACAGGAATAGAAGAAAAACTAGACGGATTCAAGCACTTACTGAGAGAGTAATGGAATGCCATCTTCTAGTTTGCTTATCAGCACTGATGGTTATTGTTAAAATATTTTCTGATCTGATATGTGAGATAGTGGTTTGTTTAAAATATTTATGATTTATAATTATTGATTATTCCTTTTGTTGCTTTATTTATTTTTTATTTTTTGGCTATGCCACAAAGCACATAGAATCTCACCTCTCTGACCAAGGATTGAACCCAGGCTCCCAAGTGTTAGTTGCTCAGTCGTGTCCGACTCTTTGCAACTCCATAGACTGTATATTTGGGGAGGATATCTTTTATTAGGTCAAGAATGTTTTCTTATATTTCTTGTTAGTTAATAGTTGTTTACTCACCACGAGTTTTATTCAGTGCCTTTCTGAATCTATTGCAAATTATCCTAAACTATATTTTTCTGTTAATTTGTTAGTGTGCTACAGACACAGATCTAACACAGTTTTTGTGTTCCTAGAAAAAAATCTAAGTTGGGTTGATGTTCAATTGTTTTCTAGTCTCCGTGACTGTATGAAGCTGGGATTGTCTGTTCTTGAAGGTTTGAAAACATTAAACTCTCAAGCCACCCATGTGCCTTTGAAACTATCTGAGAGTGTTTGAAAGTGTTAGCTGTCAGCTGTGTCCAACTCTTTGCAGCCTCCTGGACTGTAACCCACCAGGAATTCTCCAGCCAAGAGTACTGGATTGGGTTGCTGCTGCTGCTACGGCTAAGTCGCTTCAGTCGTGTCCGACTCTGTGTGACCCCATAGACGGCAGTCCAACAGGCTCCCCCATCCCGAGAATTCTCCAGGCGAGAACACTGGAGTGGGTTGCCATTTCCTTCTCCAATGCATGAAAGTGAAAAGTGAAAGAAGTCACTCATTTGTGTCTGGCTGTTTGCGACCCTATGGACTGCAGCCTACGAGGCTCCTCTGTCCATGGGATTTTCCAGGCAAGAGTACTGGAGTGGGGTGCCATTGCCTTCTCCACTGGAGTGGGTTAGCCATTCCCTTCTCCAGGGGATCTTCCTGACCCAGGATTTGAACACAGGCCTTCTGCATTGCAGGCATACCCCTAACCATCCGAGCCACTAGGGAAACCTGAACCTATCTGAGATAGGGTCTTTGGGGGCATTCAACTTTTCACCAACAATTCAACTTGTGTAGTAACTAAGTTTACTCACATGTTCTGCATTTCATTAATAAACATATTTTATTAATGTACTGGTAAATGTTTTCTAGAAAGTTGTACATTTCACACAACTTTTCAAAAGTATTGATGCTAAGTTATTCAGAATATTTTGTCTGTAGTTAAGCCTCCTTTTCATCATTCCTAGTATCTTCAGTTTTTCTTTTTTCTCTTGTTCGTGTCTGTTGAAGCTATTTTGCTATTGTTTTTTGTATGCTCTTTTCTGTTTAATTAGACTTTCTAAAGACCCATCTTTTGATCTCTATGTTCATTTTACTCACTTTCGCTCTTGATATTACTATTCGTTTCTCCTATTTTCTTTTTATATATTTCAATATTTCTTCCTTTTAATAAATGTTTAAGGCTATAAATTTACTTCCAAGAACCACTTTAGCTACATCTCATGAGTATTTGTATGTATTTGTATGTATTTGTATGTATTTGTATGTACTAGTTCCAGGGTAAGAGAAACCCAAGTAAAACGGCAGGTGTTGCGAGAGGCCTCAGAAGGCAGACACGGTGAAAGCACACTCACAGACAACTAGCCAATCTGATCACACGGACCACAGCCTTGTCTAACTCAATGAAACCAAGCCATGCCTGTGGGGCCACCCAAGATGGGCGGGTCATGGTGGAGAGGTCTGACAGAATATGATCCACTGGAGAAGGGAATGGCAAACCACTTCAGTATTTTTGCCTTGAGAACCCCATGAACAGTATGAAAAGGCAAAATGACAGGATACTGAAACAGGAACTCCCCAGGTTGGTAAATAAATGCCCAATATGCTACTGGAGATCAGTGGAGAAATAACTCTAGAAAGAATGAAGGGATGGAGCCAAAGCAAAAACAATATCCAGATGTGGATGTGACTGGTGATAGAAGCAAGGTCCGATGCTGTAAAGAGTAATATTGCATAGGAACCTGGAATATCAGGTCCATGAATCAAGGCAAATTGGACGTGGTCAAACAGGAGATGGCAAGAGTGAACATCGACATTCTAGGAATCAGCTAACTAAAATGGACTGGATGGGTGAATTTAACTCAGATGACCATTATGTCTACTACTGTGGGCAGGAATCCCTTAGAAGAAATGGAGTAGCCATCATGGTCAATAAAAGAGTCTGAAATGCAATACTTGGATGAAATCTCAAAAACAACAGAATGATCTCTCTTCATTTCCAAGGCAAACCATTCAGTATCACTCTAATCCAAGCCTATGCCCCAATCAGTAATGCTGAAGAAGCTGAAGTTCAATGGTTCTATGAAGACCTACAAGACCTTTTAGAACTAACACCCTCAAAAATGTTCTTTTCATTTTAGGGGACTGGAATGCAAAAGTAAGAAGTCAAAAAACACCTGGAGTAACAGGCAAATTTGGCCTTGGAGTACAGAATAAGGCAGGGCAAAGGCTAATAGAGTTTTCCCAAGAGAACACACTGGTCATAGCAAACACCCTCTTCCAATAACACAAGAGAAGACTCTACACATGGACATCACCAGATGGTCAACACCAAAATCAGATTGATTATATTCTTTGCAGCCAAAGATGGCGAAGCTCTATACAGTCAGCAAAAACAAGACTGGGAGCTGACTGTGGCTCAGATCATGAACTCCTTATTGCCAAATTCAGACTTAAATTGAAGAAAGTAGGGAAAACCACTAGACCATTCAGGTATGACCTAAATCAAATCCGTTATGATTATACAGTGGAAGTGAGAAATAGATTTAAGGGACTAGATCTGATAGAGTGCCTGATGAGCTATGGACAGAGATTCATAACATTGTACAGGAGACAGATTTCAAGACCATCCCCATGGAAAAGAAATGCAAGAAAGCAAAATGGCTATCTGAGGAGGCCTTACAAATAGCTGTGAAAAGCAAAGGAGAAAAGGAAAGATATTCCCATTTGAATGCAGAGTTCCAAAGAATAGCAAGGAGAAATAAGAAAGTCTTCCTCAGCGATCAATGCAAGGAAATAGAGGGAAACAAGAGAATGGGAAAGACTAGAGGTCTTGTCAAGAAAATTAGAGATACCAAGGGAATATTTCATGCAAAGATGGGCTTGATAAAGGACAGAAATGGTAGGGACCTAACAGAAGCAGAAGATATTAAGAAGAGGTGGCAAGAATACACAGAACTGTACAAAATAGATCTTCACAACCCAGATAATCATGATGGTGTGATCACTAATCTAGAGCCAGGCATCCTGGAATGTGAAGTCAAGTGGGCCTTAGAAAGTATCACTACGAACAAAGCTAGTGGAGGTGATGGAATTCCAGTTGAGCTGTTTCAAATCCTGAAAGATGATGCTGTGAAAGTGCTGCACTCAATATGCCAGCAAATTTGGAAAACTCAGCAGTGGCCACAGGACTGGAAAAGGTCAGTTTTCATTCCAATCCCCAAAAAAGGCAATGCCAAAGAATGCTCAAACTACCGCACAATTGCACTCATCTCACACGCTAGTAAAGTAATGCTCAAAATTCTCCAAGCCAGGCTTTAGCAATATGTGAACCGTGAACTTCCAGATGTTCAAGCTGGTTTTAGAAAATGAGGAATCAGAGATCAAATTGCCAGCATCTGCTGGATCATTGAAAAAGCAAGAGAGTTCCAGAAAAACATCTATTTCTGCTTTATTGACTATGCCAAAGCCTTGAATGTGTGGATCACAATAAACAGTGGAAAATTCCGAAAGCGATGAGAATACCAGACCACCTGACCTGACTTTTGAGAAACCTATATGCAGGTCAGGAAGCAACAGTTAGAGCTGGACATGGAACAACAGACTGGTTCCAAATAGAAAAAAGAGTAAGTCAAGGCTGTATATTATCACCCTGCTTATTTAAATTATATGCAGAGTACATCATGAGAAACGCTGGACTGGAAGAAGCGCAAGCTGGAATCAAGATTGCCAGGAGAAGTAGCAATAACCTCAGATATGCAGATGACACCACCCTTATGGCAGAAAGTGAAGAGGAACTAAAAAGTCTCTTGATGAAAGTGAAAGAGGAGAGTGAAAAAGTTGGCTTAAAGCTCAACATTCAGAAAACTAAGATCATGGCATCTGGTCCCATCACTTCATGGGAAATAGATGGGGAAACAGAGGAAACAGTGTCAGACTTTAGTTTTTTGGGCTCCAAAATCACTGCAGATGGTGATTGCAGCCATGAATTAAAAGATGCTTACTCCTTGGAAGGAAAGTTATGACTAACCTAGATAGCATATTGAAAAGCAGAGACATTACTTTGTCAATAAAGGTTCGTCTAGTCAAGGCTATGGTTTTTCCAGTGGTCATGTATGGATGTGAGAGTTCGACTGTGAAGAAAGCTGAGCACTGAAGAATTGATGCTTTTGAACTATGGTGTTGGAGAAGACTCTTGAGCATCCCTTGGACAGCAAGGAGATCCAACCAGTCCATCCTAAAGGAGATCAGTCCTGGGTGTTCATTGGAAGGACTGATGCTAAAGCTGAAACTCCAATACTTTGGCCACCTCATGGGAAGAGTTGAGTCATTGGAAAAGACCCTGATGCTGGGAGGGGTTGGGGGCAGGAGGAGAAGGGGATGACAGAGGATGAAATGGCTGGATGGCATCTCTGACTCAATGGATATGCGTTTGGGTAAACTCCGGGAGTTGGTGATGGACAGGGAGGCCTGGCATGCTGCGATTCATGGGGTCAAAAGGAGTCAGACACAACTGAGCGACTGAACTGAACTGAACTGAGTGTCATAGTCCCTCATGCCAAATATTTCATAATTTTCATTAGTGTGTTATGATTTCCTCTTTAAACTGATTTGTTCAGTAAATCTTTTATGTTTTCAAAATGCAGTTTTAATTTTTTTCTAATTAAATTCAATTATCTTCTTTATTGATTACTCTTGTCATCATAATGTAAGTTTTCTCTTTTTATCTTCAATTTTTATGTTTTCTATACTAATATCACTAAAACAGTTTTCTTTCAGTTGATACTTCCTTGCATATGTTCTTCCAGCCTTTTACTGAAAATATTTGTGATTCATTCTGTTTTAGCTGTATAATAAGTTATACAACTTAGTTAGTTATAATAAGCACATGCATGCGCACACACACACACACACACACACACACACACACATAAAGTGAGTCCATTATTTTTTGCAATAATGGGCGTACTTGTAAATATGACGACCTTGCTTCCTGGACCGTCTCTATCAACACTGATCTTTGCACATTTTCTCTTTCTATTTCTTGGAAGAAGTTTTTTAGTTTTTTTATTTTTTGCTGGGTTGAAAGTTATAGACTGTATTTCTCTTTCCGTTTTGCTTAAAAATTATGCACATATATGTGTTAGAGTTATTGCATGACTCCTGAACTCCTGAACTAGGTCCTTAGCACGTTGTAAGGACCCAGTGACTAACTTCCTGCTTCTCTCCCACGTTCCTCATCAAGACTGTCTAAGGTTGGTTCCCCATACAAAACGCGCACAATTATAATTTCCCATTGTCAATAACCAATTCAATTCACTGAGGTGTTTTGTCAATATTTCTTGCACCCAGCTCTTCCCTTTGGACTTCCCTTTGGACTTGCTGTATTCTTGCTGAAGTAAGACCTCTATCAGCTCTCTTCGATTAGCAAATTTCTTTGAGTAGCAAATTGCTAGTCTTTGTTTACCTGAAAATATCTCTTCCTTCATTTTTGCAAAAAGGTTTAGCTGGGTGTAGAGTTCTGGGTTTGCAAGTTTTCACGCTCAGGACTCTGAAGCTCACCCTCCATTACGCTCAGGCTTGTTTTCTTGAATCGTCCCTCTGTTCGCTACTTCTGCAAGACTTCCGCCTGGCTCCTTCCTTTCACAGCTCCTGAGTCTGGTCTGAAGTTTTCCTTTTTGTTTCCTAATTCCTTGTCTTCTAAAACTAGACTTTTTAAAAACATATTGAGAATTTTAAGCATATTTGTTTTAAGTTCTTTTCCCTATAAGTCTGTTGTTCTAATTTCACCTGGGGCAAATACATCTTCCCATTAATGACTGTGTTGTCTGCTTCCCTCAGCATGAGGTTTCTGAAAACGTTTCTTGGAATGTTGTGTTCGTGGGTCTCGAGAGAGGAAGGAATTCTCTGACCTCACACTGCCTTCCGCCCAGTCTCAGAGCTTGCCTGCTGTCACCATTTGCCCCCTGGGTCAGGTGTGACATGAGATCCAGGTCACTGTGGCCAGCAGAGTCTGGCTCAGTTCTGGGCACAAGGCTGGGCCTTCCCTTCTCGGGCCTGCGCTTCAGAGGGGCTGCAGCCATGGACATCGCTGCCAGCAGCAGCTTCGGCTGCCTCCCTTCAGGAGTGGGGACCCCTTCCGCTCTCTGGGTCCGGGCAGGAGCCTCTGTGGAGCATGGTTAGCAGTGACCTCCTGCAGCCGCTGCTCTGCCTGAGTGCATTTCACCGCCTGCCTTCCTGTCCCCTGGGCCCTAGGAGCTGTGGCTCTGGTTTCTTGTGTGCCTGTGTCTTTTATAACTATTCTTCCTGTTGCTGTTGTTGAGTTGCTAAGTCGTGTCCCACTCTGTGACCCCATGGACTGCAGCACACCAGGCTGTCCTCCACTATCTCCCGGAGTTTGCTCAAATTCCTGTCCATTGAGTCGGTGATGCCATCCAACCATCTCATCCTCTGTCACCCCCTTCTCCTTCGGCCTTCAATCTTTCCCAGCATCAGGGGCTTTTTTTTTTTCTCCCTTGTACTTTGTCATTGTTATGTCTTTGGAAGGGTGTAGAGGAGGGTCTCAAGCCGACCTTGTGCCGTTATCATGCAAAGAACCAATTTTAATGACTACAAATATTCTGCTAGATTTCAGTCCTTATTTATTTCACCATTACTCTGATTTCACTTAATAACTTTTTAAATTATAAATTTAATAACCTTTAAATTGTAAATATTGATTATGTTTTATTTAATGCTTTGTCCATAGCCTAGAATAAATTTCTTAGGAGAGAAAAATAGCATGCCAAGAGGTATAAACATTTTAAAAGCTACTTTGGTACGTGGAATTTATTTTTCAAAAAGATACCAGGTGTGGGTGTGCATGGAGATGTGAGTGTGTGTGTGTGTTTGTATGTGTGTAAGTGCATGTATATGTGTTCCAGGCTGAGAAAACTTCTGATGAGAAGGTGAGAAGCAGGAAAAAGTGACCCCGGGAACTCCTACATGGCTGGCTATGCATGAGGAAACGTGCACGGCCTGAAATATATTTGTGTTTTTCTGCCTGAATTCTTCACTTAGTGTGACAATCTCCAGGTCCACCCATATTGCTACAAATGGGATTATTTCATTCTTTTTTATGGTTGAATAATATTCCATTGTAAATATAGACCACATCTTCGTTATCCATGGACAAAGTTTTTGCTGAAGCTACTGATAGCCTCTGGGTCCCTTCCCTGGGGGACCCAGACTGGACTTCCCTGGTGGCTCAGATGGTAAAATGTCTGTCTACAATGCGGGAGACCTGGGTTCAATCCCTGGGTTGGGAAGATCCCCTGGAGAAGGAAAGGGCAATCCACTCCAGTACTATTGCCTGGAAAATCCCATGGACAAAGGAGCCTGATGGGCTACAGTCCATGGAGTCACAAAGGGTCAGACACGACTGAGCGACTTCACTTCACTTCACTTCACTTCACTTCACTTCTGGGTCCCTAAGTACATGCACACTTTTCCAGTCTGTCATTGGCTTCCCAGCAGAATCTAATTCAGGGGAGCCTTCTCTCTACGCTGTTCTTGAGACACCAAGTACATCCTGCCAGGCACCCCCTCCTGCTTTCCAAGAGTTCCCGAAAGTTCAGGAACTTGTCTCCTCTCCTCGCACACTCCATGGCATCTCTGGTCCAGGGCTTTCCAAGGCACAGGTATTCCAACCCAGGTTATTTATTGACTAAATAGTTAAGGACAGAGATTGTGGGAAAGCAGCCAGATGTACACACAGGGTCACCATGTGGGACTTTGCAGCTAGACTGAGGACTGTGACCTTCACATGTAGAGGAGTGGGTACGATTTAAAATAGCAGCATGACATGTCATCTGTTGTATTTTTCACCCTAAAACTGGGAGGTCTAGTGGAGTCAGGGCTGAAAAGAAGAAGGGGTGATGCAGGAAGATGGTGTAGGAGATATTCAGCCCTGAAGATGACAGGTGATTGATGGTGGTCAGACGACTGGTGGGGGGCGGGGGGTTGGGAAGCAAAGAGGGAGCATAGAGACCTTCAGAGACCCAACTTCCCAGGACTCGTTTGCTTGAATGAATTCAGTGGCGGGGAGGGAGGAGATGGATTTCTGGTATGTCTGGTGGGTCAATGAGAGGAAGACATCACACGGGTTTTGGTGGAAGATGATGAGTTCTATGTGGGACATCTGCATTTGGAGAGTCAGAGGAAATTCTGAGTAGTATTTGATTCCATGGGTCTGAAATTCAGAAAAAAGATCCTGGGCTGTGACTTCTATGCCTTGTGAAGCCCTGGCCCTGAGATGCCATGGAGTGTTGTGAAGGGAGAGAGAGAGAAGCCTTGGGGCTGAGCCTGTAGGAATTCTTGGGGAGTGGGAGAGGTGACCTGGCAAGGAGGTACTTGGTCTCCCAGAAACAAGGTAGAGAGAAAGCTCTCCCAAATTAGATTCCACTGAGAAGTCAATGACAGGGGGGACAAGTGTACATGTACTTAGGGACCCAGAAGCCATCAGTGACTTTAGCAAATCTTTCTTGATGGATAAAGAAGATGTATATTTACAATGGAGTATTCCTCAACCATAAAAAAGAAGGAAGTCATGCCATTTAGAGCAATATGGATGGACCTGGAGATTGTCACACTAAGTGAAGAAAATCAGACAGAAAAAGACAAATGTCATATGATATGGCTTAGATTCAGAATCTTAAAAAAAGATACAAATGAACCTATTTACAAAACAGACTCATTGACTTAGAGAATGAATTTATGATTACCAGGAGGGAAGGGCTGGGGGAGAGGGATAGATTGGGAGTTTGGGATGGACACTACACACTGCTATAGTTAAAATAGATAACCAAAATAAAACGGAGCATATATGCTCCATTTTTAGACAAAAACAGAAAAAGGTAAATAGTTTATTTATATCAGAATTTAAAAATGTGAAAAGCTCAAAAAAAAAAAACAAAAAAAAAAACCAGACAACCAGTAAGGACCTACTGTAAAAAAACAAAACAAAAAACACTTTGGAAGAGTGGAAGCCAGATAAAGTGGATGGGAGAAAGGATGATGAAACAGTGGAGAAAGGGAATAAAGATAAAACTCAAGAAGCTTGTTTGCAGAAGGCACAACAGGGACTCAGACAGAACCGAGGACCCCAGCTTGGGGCACACGACTCCTAAACTGAGCTCCCCTCACACGTCACAGCTGCAGCCCAGGCGAACTCCGGAAGGAAGGAAGTGACTGGGAGCATGTGTGGCTGGGGCGATGGGGGACTCCCAGGCGTGGTACAATCCGAGGTCCGGCCAGGGGAACCGCTTATACATTCCAAGCCAGCATGCTTGCTGACACAGATGATAATGACGCTGACACCACTGAGTTCGTTCCTCGTTAGTCAGAAGAGAGAATGACCTGAGTTATCACAGCTCTCATCCTTGGAGAGCCTGGCAGCCCTCTTGGAGGTGAATCACGGTCCAGCGAGAAGGAGTTGTTTGACATGCAGCAGCACCAGCTGGCACGGGGCAGCCTGAGCCACTCCAGCAGGGCGGCAGCTGGAGGGCAGCGCCAGGCGTCCCTTTGTGCCGTGTGATGGAAGCTCTGGATGCAGATACAAAGGAATGCAAATTAGTGGCAGAGGAAAAGTGACTTCAGCGCTCATCAGTGTCCGGGAGCCGGGACCAGGTCTCCATCCCCTGGAGGCTCCTGCTTGGGGCCACTCGCCCCCCACCCTCCCACCCCGACCCCGGGATCCACCAGCCTAGGGAACAGCCAAGAAATATATGTAAACTGTAAATCAAAAGCATAAAACATATGAATGAAGAGAAAATGCTCTTCGGCTGTAAGAAGAGACATCTGTTGGGCTCCATATAATTAAAAACTGGAACCAAGTTGGAGAGAAGGATAGTTGGGCCCCCTTGGGAAAATGCCCCTGGCTTCTCAGGTTAACCCCCAGAAGCCTCGAGAAAAAATTTACAGGATCACCTGAGACTGGAGGAAGTAAAACACTCTTCCTGGCAGAGATGATGGGGTTTGAGAGTGTCCACGTTGCAGCCCAGGAATGAGCAAGGAAGAGTCTGCTTTCTTAGAAAGAGAAGCCTGTCTTTCCTACTCAATTATTCTCTCTCCTTGATTGGATTTTTCATGGTCCCTTTCTCTGAGCGCTATCGGGAGAAACAGACCTTAGGTGTGCTGAGATCAGCTCTGGACCATACCTCCTCTTGTCTGACTGATTCAGAATCAAGACCACACTCCAGGGTGCAGGTGTGACCCTTAGACACATTATTTATTTTTTTAGAGGAAGAAACTGCTGGAAGACTAGCTGATTTGCAAATAACCTCCCAGCTCATCTGTGAAGGAGCCTCACTCAGCCCACACTCAGGTCCCAGACCTGAGAAACTAGAACCTCAGAGACCAGCCCTCAAGGGAAATGTTCTCAGTCCATGCAGGGTGAGTCTCCTTGTAAGGAGAGGTCCCCACCCCCTACGAAGGAAGAAGACTCTTTTACACTTAAAGCTGATTTTGGAGAATCAAAAATCGAGTTGTTGTTCAGTCACTATTCTATCCAACTCTTGGTGATCCCATGGACCACAGCATGACAGGCTCCTCTGTACTCCACTGTCTCCTGGAGTTTGCTCAGCTTCATGTCCATGGAGTTGGTTGATGCCATCCAACCATCTCATCCTCTGTTGTCCCCTTCTCCTCTTACCCTCAGTCTTTCTCAGCATCAGGGTCTTTTCCAATGAGTTGGCTTATTGCATCAAGTGGCCAAAGTACTGGAGCTTCAGCTTCAGTACCAGTCCTTCCAATAAACATTCAGGATTAATTTCCTTTAGGATTTACTGGTTTGATCTCCTTGCAGTCCAAGAGACTCTCAAGACTCTTCTCCAGCACCATGATTTGAAACCTTCAAATTCAAAAGCCTAGACTTTGTCCTTACTGAGTTTTAAGGCAATTCTGCAAAAGAGCTTTTGCTTGGTGGAAATAACTATGGTGTTCTCGTAAAAAAAAACAAAAAAAAAACAAAAACCACAAGTGCGCAGGTGGGTTTCATCTTCTTCTCTCTAGGAGTTTTGAAGGAAAATATCTCCTTGTGGAAAGGAAGCTATAAGAGGATGGCCTCCATCCCCTGCCTCCTCTCTTCCATCAAACATCCCAGACCTATTCATTTGTGTCAGAAGTCAGCATTTCTGGTGCATTTCTGACTTTTCATTTTGTCATATCAGGGTGACTGTGGAGGGTAGAACATAAATACATGGACAAATAAATGTATAAAACACGAATATATGAAATATACCCACATTGATGTTTCATACATGAAATTTACGTTGTTTTCATAATTATAATTTTAGCGTATGTGAAATTTGAGACTGACAATATTTTGAATATCTTTCAGCATCATGATGTAATTCTTTGTATTCCATCTGTGCCTTCATATCATTCGATGCCCAAGAAGACTTTCTCCCATGCCCAGATTTAGGGTCCCTCATACTCCTGCCTTCATCCCATTGGTAGCTGACCTTTCTCCTTGGTTTCAACAAGGGTCAGTTGCTCAAGCCTCAGAAATCTCTCCTCCCCCAGGTCCAGGCTCTGCCCTCTGGTCCTCAGGCAGATGGTTCGAGCTGGGGGTCCTGCCGATGCCCCACACTCTGTGTCCCAAACTGAACATGTGTTTCCCAAGCTGCATCCATGCTTCCCCCACCGCTGTCCACCTGGTCACCCAAATCAGGTACTCGGGAGACAGAGTAGCCTCAATTTTTTTCTCTCCACTCCCTGTGTATTATTAGCCACGCATATCCACAGGGGTGGTATTCCTCAGAGAGGTAGTTTATCCAGAGCTGGCCGCCTCAGCCTCCTTGGCCACTCTGCCCCGTGGTTGATGGAACAGCTGTGTACCCATCCTCCAGGTAGATGTCTAAGAGGCATCCTTGAGCTCCGTCCTTCTCCACAGGCTAGCAACTCCCTGATTTATTGATATAAAATCTTCTTGAACAAGAACTGTGCTGATTACACCTTCAGAGTTCTCTCTGCACCCAGACTTTCCCTTTACGTTCAACCTCCACACTGCTGCCGGGGGTCCAGCTAATATAAAGTTCTTTGAAACCTTCGAGTGACACCTCATCACCCACAAGGAAACTCAACCAGCTCCTTAGTAGCGTCCATTATCTTCCCCAAATCCTCTGCTTCTCCATCTTCCTCTCTTGACACACGCTGCCTTCAATGGCGTCGGCAGCGCTATGTGCTTTGAACAAACCATGCCAACTTCTTTGCAGGCTCTTAGGCTGGAGGCATCTTTAATACATGCCCAGCCAGCTGGTGAGCCCCTAGCCATCACTTACCACAGCTACAGTGCCACCCTGCTGCCCACCTCTCCTCTCTGTGCCCTGCATGTCTCTGGGCACATCTCAGTCATTGCCCCTGCTGCGTGGAATCACACCTCAGCTCCTTCATATCCCTGTCTTCCTACGGGGCACATTAGGAAGTGAGCACTTTAGGGCACTGTCCTCATTGTTTTCCTATCTCATGGCCCCGATCAGTGCTTGGTGTAAAGTAAACATCAGTAAATACTCACCGAACGAATGAATAAATGAATACAGAGTGTTTTGCAGGCATGGCTCAAGCCAGATGCCTTACTGTCATGAGCAACAATCCCACACTGAGCTGGTCTCTGCTGGCATTTTCAGCTCATCTCCCGTGACCCTCCCAAATCTATCCTTGTTGCCAGCAGCTGAACGGCCCTTCCCTCCTATATTTTCCCCCTCAGTAACCTCATCCAAAGCCTTGGCTTGGATTTCCACCTATTCTTGGATGAGTCTCAAAGGTACATCTCTAGCCAGACTTCTCCTCCGAGCTCCACATCTGTTTAGCCAGCTGCCAGCGTGGGGCTCTCACTGGTACCTACAAGTCAATGTGCCTCACCCCTGAACTGTCCTCCTCCAGGCTCCTTCCTCAGTAAACGGTGCCACCATCTGTCCCTGGGAACAAGGAGAAACAGGAGTCATTCTGAGCCCCTTTCTCTAAACCCCTCCTCACTCATCTCTGATCATCACCAACTGCAAGAATTTGCCTGTTTATTCCTCCAACAGATATTGATCAGACACCAGTGATGTGCTGGGCTCTCTTTGGGGCCTTGGGAATTCAATGTGGGAACAAGACAAGCAAGACCCTAATCTCCTGGAGTTGACATGAAGGAGAAAACTGTCAATAAAGAAGTACACAACCCAGTGGTTATAAATGCTATCAATACAGTGAATATGACAGTGATGGAGGGGAAAGGGTAGATTGGGAAGAGGTATTCATTGCCCACCCAACATCGACTTTCCTCTTATAAAAAATCTGATTGTATTTGAGGAAACAGTGTGCCTAGCTTAAAAAAAAAAAAAAAAAAGCAGCAGCAGCTAAATAAACGATAACTTTATATCCAGCCTCCTCACCATGAGGATGGCCACATGATATATCTGGTCAGAGACCTCAGAGTCAGTGACTCAGGGGTGTCTGAGAAATGTCTGCTTTCCAGATGGAGGTGGTGTCCCATTCATTCCTTGACTTCCATCTCCCTCCCTGGAGCGGGAACAAGAAGTTTAAATTGGGGCAGCCTCAGCTGAAGGGAGAGGTGACCCAGACACGTGCCTTGTGAGGTTCTGGACCTACTGCTCCAGGCGTGGGCTGGTGGTCTCCAGTGGTCTTGCTTTGTGGAGGCAAACACCCCATCCCCATCTGGTTGAGCCTCTGTAAAGAATTTGTGTTATCTGGGGTCTAGTGCAATCTCAGGAGGACAGGATGAGCACAAAACCCATGCCCCTGTCTCTTTGTCCACAGCACGGTAACCAAGGACCGTGGCCCTCCTGCCTGATGAACCAGTGTCCGTGCTGACCTCCTGCTGATCCCGCCACCATACCCCAGTCAGAAGGATGGCTCCACACGCAAGGTGGCTTAACAGGTGCTTTCCGTAGCTGTCGGCACAAACCAGGACTTCCTCACCTGGTCTCTGAGCCCTCCTGCCTATCAGACGCCCTGATCTGCTCCCAGCCTCCCTGCCTCTTCCCAGCTCTCATCCTCGCCTTGCTGCCTCACCTGGCTTCTTCCTCCTTCTTGGCTAAGGCAAGCCCATTTCAGAAACAGTAGACACTGTGTCTGTCTCACGCATGATGATCCTGGAACCTTGCTTGACTCCCAGCACCCAGGATGTTTGTGGTACAAAAGCAGGAACAAGTGAGTGGGTGAAGGATTTGGCTCTTCTCCTGAGGCTGCCCCTGTTATGTCTCATTTCCTTCTCCTCCTGGGCACCTACAACTAACCTTTTAAGACTTAGAGAATCAGTCAATGGTATTTTCATGCTAAGATAATGTCAGCATATGATCAGGGCAGGTTGTGACAGAGGAAGCCCTTGAAAACCACCCACCACCAATACCGCCTTTGCTTTGAGTCCATTCTCTCTGGGAAGAATTGGGTCTTTCAGCTTTGGGGTGTCTACAATTTCTGGCCCATGTGTATATTTGTAGAGCAAACATTCACCAAGAGATGTTTACAGAAACACACTGTCCCTCCATCTACTGGACTGGGAATCTAGAGGATGAAATAAATCATACTTCCTTGACTTGGTCCCCCATCAGTATTTCCAGCACATCAAACGTGTTTCAAAATCATGGGAATCAACCAATTTTATCAAAAAGAAGACTGTAGCTTGGAAATGCCGTGTCCTCCCACAGTTGGGGAAAGCAAGGGGCCGCCTCAAGCTGGGAAGCACCCATCAAGGTCAGCCATCATCTCTGACCTTGATGCCCCAACATTCCAGTTTCCCTGGAGAGACGTGTTTTTCAGAAGCATAATGACTAACGCCTGGAAGTTCTAGCTTTTCACAGAAAAGTTTCTATTTTCTTCATACCTCCCTGGAAGATAATGGATGTTGTCATCTCTCAGTGACTTCCACCCTTTCTCATTATAGAAAGAATTAAATACTGATTTATCTGAAAACATACCCCCCCCCCCCCATGGTATCAATTCTCCAATTAGTCACCATCCTTTGCAAGTAATCCTGGCATGGCTGGTGTGAGTAGGGCAGGGAAGGTTGTGAGGTCCAAAGGGCCCGCGGCTGGGGCTCCTTGGCGAGGGCGCCTTGCCCTCCTCAGAGGCGCGCGCAGCAGCCTGGTGGAGCAGCCGCCCCGGGCCTGCGGCGCCATCTTGCGCGCGCCCCGCGGCCCGGCTGCCGGAGCCAGTTTGAGCGGCTCACTCCTGTTTCCCAACGAGTTCTGACTAAACGCCATCAGCCGTATGACAGGGCCTAACAAATATCAGCACTCTGCCAGGTTCAATAAACACCTTCTTCAGGGTAATGGCCCTTAATGAGGACACCAGCCATCAGTTAGGTTGGGAACACACTGTAATTATGACTGGGCAAAGACGTCTGCAAGGAGAGACCTGCGCGAACGAGGGTTGGAGCCGGTGGGGGAGGGGAGCTCATAAAAAAATCACCTTCGCTCTCAACTTTGTGCTGGTGGGAGGGGAAAAAAAAAAGACAACTCAAGTTTTAGAGGTTATTTCCCAAACAATGTCAACAATTTATTGACGGATCTAAGGGTTAAATAGTCACTCATGTAATCCCTGCCAGGTTTCATGTATCTATAATTAAGTCAATGAGGGCCTCGGAAACTTGCTTGATGGAGCACTTGGCTAAATTGGATCTATTACATGGAGCAGAGAACACCTTCCATCAAAATAATCCTTTAGGGTCTGCCATGGATGTCATGGACGTTTCCATCATAGCAGCTGAGACAGCCTTTGCCCCCAAGGAGCTCAATATATTATGGCTGTGTTTGTGGATAGCTCATCTCCCCAATTATGAGACCGCCAGTATTAGACACCACCTTCAAGGTGCAGAAAAAGCATCTGTCGGAGCTCGGAGGAGGCCAAGGTCGCTTTTGGATGGGAGGGGCAGGAACAGTTCCCAAGAGGAGGTTATGATTCATTTCATTTATTCGTTTAAGGCTAATTTGTTGAGTGCATCGCCTGTTCCTGCTAGCCCTGGAGATTCAGGGGTGAGTGAGACAGGGCCCTGTCCAACAGTGACAAACGTGGGCTGCGGGAGAATTAATAGACAGCTCCTGGAGGCCAGCGGGCATCGTGACAGGTGAGAGCGGGGGCAGGGGAAGGGCTTCCTAGACTGACACAGGCCAAGTGACTGGGGAGAACAGTTCAGGAGGTTGTCAGTCCTGGACACAAAGCAGAAGGGCGTTTTTATTGAGCACCTACTGTGTGCCCCACCCTGCTGCAAACTTGACAGATTTTGACCTGCTTGTGCTCACAGTCATCCTCTCAGGAAGGAACTCTTCTCAGGCCCAAAGGGAAGCATACGGGACTTAATTCACCCAATTTCTCATAGCTACTGAGGAGGGAAAGTCATGTCCGAATCTGCAACCCCATGGACTGTAGCCCGCCAGGCTCCTCTGTCCGTGGGATTCTCCAGGCAGGAATATTGCAGAGGGTTGCCATGCCCTTCTCCAGGGGAATCTTCCTGACCCAGGGATGAAAGCCACATGTCCCACATTATAGGCAGACTGTTTACAGTCTGAGCCACCATGGAAGCCCCACTAAGAAGAAGGGGTTACAATCCCTTTTTTGGTCTTTCTTTTGTCTTCACATGTCTCCTGGAATAGAGTATATAGAACAAACAAGAGCTACGAACCAAGAGGGAAGGCTGGGTGGTGGAGGGTTTGAATGCTGCTGAGGAAATTATTCTTTGCAATTCTGAACCAAAGTCCAATCAGATGAGTGACATGTGCGGTAGAAAGATTAATCTGGCAAAAAGTAGCAGCAGTTGTTTTGGGGAGGGGCATTGGGAATACAGTGGGGTTCGGGAGGCAGGGATGGTTGAGATGATGGGTGGGGAGAGTTGACAGGGGTCCCAGACTGCAGTTGGCTGGGAAACGGGATGTGGGGTCATGGACACGGGAATACGTGGAGGACCGCTCAGAGGACATTACACCTGGGATTGTGCTCTTATCCACGGTTGAGTCAAGAAAGGCCCCACAGGTCAGGGGTGAAATGGCCCCCCAGGGAGGAGCACCCTCCTCCCTCACTTGACTTCAAGCAGGCTGTTTGTTTTTTCTATTGTGAGCTTTGACAGGCAACTTTAAAGGAAAATGAGGAAATAAAATCTGTGCCTTTCGCAATCGACAGGATCAAATCCCTTTGAGAAGGGGGAGGGTTGGAAGTTTATGCCATTGTTGTGCTTCTCCAGTTACAAAGCCAGCACAGCAGTGGGAGCGCCCAGGGCTCTGCAAGCTTTCCATCCTAGAGGATCTTTCCAAGTCTAAACACTAAGCTGGGCAGAGAGTGTCCCTCTGATGCTAGATGTGGGTCTATGGAAGCTTCAGGTGGGGCTACCCCTAGCTGAGAGGCAGGACCCGGCATCCTTGGGAACCTCTTTGCAGAACTACGATTCTCCAGCAGAATCCACCCTGGTCTGCTCCAGACCCTGCACAGAAAAGCATCAGGCTGGCTCCACTGGACTCCTAGCAGGCACCTGGGCCTCCTTCCAACACGGTGGACATTTAGGAGATGGGAATTGATTGATTTTAGTATCATTCAAAGCTGAGTGTAGTTAGGAAAATAAGTCTGCTGCACAAAAAAAAAAAAAAAAAAAAAAGAGAAAGAAAAGAAAAAATGCCACACAACAGAATCCAAATGACAACAGAAACCACAGACCAGTCCTTCTTGGGATGTCAAGTGAAAGGGACAGTGTCCAATACAGAATCCTTGCGAGGGTTAGGCTGCCCCACCTCAGCCAGAAGAATTAATCTTCACTTGGACATAGGCCACCACGCAATACTTTGTGAAGATATATGTACAATAGTTCAATCCCTGTATTTTTTTAACACAGACATTGAAGTTCAGAGTCAGTATTAAATGTGCTCCGCTTAGTCTCGCAGTCGTGTCCGACTCTTTGCAACCCCACGGACTGTAGCCAACCAGGCTCCTCTGTCCATGGAGATTCTCCAGGCAAGAATACTGGAGTGGGTTGCCATGCCCTCCTCCAGGGGATCTTCTCAACCCAGGTATTGAACCCTGGTCTCCCACATTGCAGGCAGATTCTTTATAGCCCAATATTAACTAAAGAGTTTCCTAAAAGAAAACAAGAATATCAGTTATCAATCAGCATGGCCTTTACAACTTGGGTGACTACATAATACAGGAAAGGGCACAGGGCAGGTCCCTTTGTGACAATTTTCTGTGCCAGGTCTCAATGGCCATCTAGTTAAAGGTGATGAAGGGAGATGGCCCTTTCCAACCACAAGCTAATTTGAAGTTGAAATCAGTGTATTTCCTGAGAATGTGTGTCAGGATTACTGAAAACAGGGAATGTTGTCTTTTAAGAGAATGTTAGCATGGTGCACACCAAAAATTGCTTCTTGCCAGAATATTCCCATGGATCTTATCAATGACACTGTAATATCTTAAACATATCAATTTTTTAAATGAGCTGTTTCTTATTGAAGGCATATCCATTGTTAACTTTTTCTTTTACTTGGGGACTCTGAAAATGGTTTTCATTACATTAGCACAAGGAAATTAATTTTCTTTTCATTCTTCTACAGGAAGAATTTTCCTATTGGGTAAACCTGGCTATTTCTCTTAATTATTTTTGACGTCACACTGATTATTATTATTTTTCACTACATTAAAGAGCAAAATACATTTCTGTAAAAAAAAAAAAAAGAGGAATTACATTAATGTAAACAGAAATGGTCATGCATTTTTGTGCTCCTAGCTGTTAGAGAAATCAGATTGAGAAGGTAAATGTTGAAGTAATTTTAGAAAAAACAAAAAAGGTTTAATTATCAAGTTTCTAAAAAAGATGATGATGTGTTCAGTACGGCACCTAAAGGTCGAAGATTGATTTCTTTCTGAAGCAGATATCCAGAACTAAACATCAGGAGCAATTAAAAAATGCTGGTCTTTTGTAAATTACTCCCTGAAGAAATCTTGGAAATCTTTCATTTTAGTCATTTCGGTCCAGTGAACCATAAAGCCATTATGAAGGAACAAAAATACTAGGGAGAAAATTGAAATACAACAGTAATTAACAATATGAATATATCAAAATAAAAATGAATTGGAAAGATAATGGTCACCACATATGCAATAGAAAATGAAACCATTAGAATCTTTAAAATCAAATCTAAAAGGAAAAGATACTCCAGGCAAACACGGATCAAATCAGGCGCTGTTTTCCAAGGCTGAAACTGCAAGATTGTAGCAGTCTCTCAAAATCCACGATGAAGGTGTCTTCAGAGATCTGCTCGTCTTATTTTTTGAAATGATTTCTAGTTTTTCTAAAGTACATTAAAGAGCATGAGGTACATTTTCTGTTTACTTTAGAATCATGGTTAATAACCCCCATCTTAGAGTCTCACTTTTGACTTCCATATGCTAAATGCCAATGAAGAATAATAGAGGAAAACCATGGGAAACGTGCAGCTATCACAAACACAGATTTCCCTGCGGGTCCTCTAATACTTTACAGACAAATGTTAAAGATTTATTGCACACGAACATCAAACATGGTTTTACTACAGTTCTCATTTGGATCAAATTGACACATTTTACATTCATTTTAGCCCTAATGAGATTCTTTCACTACACATTATATTCTGAGTGACCCTGTACATTAAATTTGTGGCATGGAACAAACCCATTGATATAACAAAGCCCTATTCTTGCTGGTTTCTTAATTTACAAAAGAGAGAAAACAGTTTAGCAAAATCATAAATCTTGAACAAATGAATGTATTAACCAGTACTCAACAGAGAATACAAATAATATGTAGATAGGCTGTGTTATGTGTGAGATTCATTTGCAGCGTTGCTGGTTAAACTCTCCTAGACTTGGATTATAATCTGAATATTCAATAGTTCAGGCATATTTCATGATTCCAATAAAGGGACTTGGTAAAGACAAGTTGCAATCTTAACAAAGATGGAAAATTAGATTTGCAATCCATTTTTAAATCATTGCTCATGGGCTACTGCCATTTAGTGTTTACTTTGGCCCACAATTACTTGTTTTAAAAAAATTAGTTCTAAAAAATATTCCTGTTGCTTAATCCTCACAATAAGAAATGTGATGGAAGTTGGAACCACAGCAGCTGTTCCTCCAGGAGGGAGAAGGTGACCTTGAAAAGAGGTAGAAGGAAACTTGAAAATGTTAATTAAAATTATTAGTGCTGTTTGAGGTGCTTATCTTGTTTACTGCAAAGGTGTTACTCCCTTCTGCGTAATTAGGGGTAATTTTACTTACTTTCAAGTCTGTAATTTTAAATATCACAAAGTTTTATCTTCCAGCATGAAGTAATTCATTATTGGTTGGTATGTAATGCTTGATGTCTTAATCAATATATGCAACATCCACAAATCCCTTATAATTTATCTAGAGGTCTTATATAGCTTAGAGAGTGGCAGTTTGTGCCTGGTACGTGAATTAAATTTTTTTTTTCTGCTGGCATTTCAGCATCATTCTATGTTTTTGATGTAAGGAAAGATTTTTACTTGATCTACGTTTTATATTCGAGATTTTACAGGCATGCGCTAATGGCAAAATAAACTTCTCTGAAGTCTGCTGTATTTGGAAACAAAGAACGCTTGTCACTTAATCCCCAAAACACAAACCCCTCCCCCCCAACCTAATATTTTACTTCCTGTAAGAAATAAGTGTCTTTTAAGTAACTGATGCATGTTAAATCCATATAGTCTGTGCTTTAAGGTATTGCTAAAAATGTATATATGTAACCAAATTTCATATTACAGTTGATTATTGAAGGTGTTAAGGTGTTTAGGCTCACTTGACAGAGCCACGGCTTCTCTATGATTATAATGATTATAATATGATTCTATGATTATTCTATTCTTCTCTATGATTATAATGCTTCCAGAAAATGCTGAAATTTTTGAAAAGGTTTTCTCAGTGAAAAGCAGAGAAATGCTAAGGTAGGTTTTTTTTTTTCATTTATAATAAATTGTGATTTTTTTTTTTCTGTTAAGTAAACTGGAAAAAGACTAAGAAGAATAAAAAGACTATTAAGGTTAATTTTTCAGTGTAGATCTGGAAAATAGTGATTAGGTTAAGACACACTACTGGTACCCGATTTTAATTAAATTGCAACAAGAAAATGTTTAGTACTAATATCAAAGGGCATCTTCAATTGATTATTATTTTTAGCTCAGTGATTTGCTTGAAAATTCGACTGGAAACCATCCTTAGGAATACCAAGTGGCGTTTTGAAGGTGCCTGACTAGCATTCCTCAGAATCTCATCCCACTTTAGAATAGCCTGATAGCAACATTCCAAGTTGAATATTCTAGAACAGGTTAGAGTTTAACACTCACTGATTCTACAGGGAATCAAGCTATTACCCCTCTAGGATAAATAAGAACCAGGAGGAGTTCATGACCTTGCAAGAGCCGGGTTTTGTGGATTGTTCCCCAAAGATGCAGAACCATCCCTCGTGGCCCAGTAGAGTTAACGACCCTCCCAGAGAACTTCCTGAACCAGGTGAAACACCGTTCTAGAGTCACACCCCTGCATGGTGGTCCCATCGTGTTGGTTCAGTAATGAGTAGGCTCATCAGTCCTGTTGGAGGAGTCCCTGAGAGTCTGAAATACGGCACAAATGAACTTATCTACAAAACAGAAACAGACTTGTAGAGAACAGATCTGTGGTTACCAAGGCGGGGGGGCAGGCGGTCAGGGAAGGAGAGGGGTGGACTGGGAATTTGGTGTGCGTCGATGCAAACTGTTGCGTTTAGAATGGATAAACAAGGTCCTACTGGATAGCATGGGGAACTATATCTAATCTCCTGGGATAAACCATAATGGAAAAGAACATTAAAAAAGAGTATCTATATGTGTGTAATTGAGTCACTTTGCTGAACAGCAGAGACTGGCACAGTACTGTAAACCAACTACACTTCAATAAGAAAAGAGAGAGTGAATGAAGAGACCACAGTGACTTCACACATGGCGTGCAGGTAGAGCCGGGTACGCTGGGCCTGTGCATCTCGAGGTGTGCCCTCTGGACCTCCTCACCCTCCTGCCTCTGGCTTTGTCTCCTCCAAGCTGTCCGTCCCGAGCCTCTCTCAGGATCAGCCTAGCTTCCTAACTGGACCCCAGCTGATGTCCTCCTGGGGTTCACGTTCCATGCAGCAGCCAAGGAGACCCTTTCTTTCAGATGCAGTCAGGTCCTGTGATGCCATTGCCTAAAAGGCTCCATCATACCCAGAGCCAAAGCAAAGTCCCACCGGGCTCTATGCCCTCATCTCATCATGTCCCCCACACAGCACCATCTTACTGCTTTCTTCTTGGTCCTCAGAGAAGCCGAGCTGCCCCTGCCCCTTCCCTGGTCCCACAGAGCCCTCAGGTATCCCTGGCCTCTCAAGTTCACAGACGCTCCCCTGGCACCCTGAGCAACACCGTTGGCAACGGACTGCAGCTCATTCCTTGGCTTGTGGTCATGTCAACACTTACATCAAACGGACACGTGGTTGATGTGTTTCCTTAGCTGGTGTTTGTCTCTAGGCCTTTCCCCGACCATCATTCCTGGGAGGGTGTCAGCTGTCACATGCTGCACTCCACTGCCAACACCTGGAACACTAGCAGATTCCAGCACCCCAGGTTGTCACAGCCAGACTGAAGAGAGGTCCTGGATAGCTCAGGCTGTTCTTCCCCAGGGGTCCCTCTTCCTCTCTCTCCATGAACCCTTTCCCGTATCGGCCAGTGGGAGCCTGCAGGGCCAGTGCTGATTGCGCCTCTTTTCAGAAGCATCTTTCTTGGTATTCCTTCATCTCTCTCTCTTGAAGACCTCCAGGTCCCTTCTCTAAGCCCCAGCATCGTGATTCTTGAGCTGCACTGGCAAGAGAAGCTGTGTCTGCACACAAGGTCACTGACATTTGCCCTGTTGGTTGGTGAGTTCCCCCCTGGACTTTACTCACAGTGGGAACTGACGTATCGTGCGTAAAACTGAAGCCTGAATCTCACGTGGGGCAGAAGAGTACAGAAGTGGTGTTGCAGAAATAAGCCAAATCTGACTCTAAGCTGGAACCCTTTCTTTGACTTCCTTTCCATTGCTTTTGTTATTATGATCATACATAATGGCCTGCCTCAGAGAATCCTGCCCCCTCTGCCTGATTGTTAAACTGAAATGCCTTTGTTCAGAACCCTGTCCACCTGTAGATGGCAAGAAGGAAGAAATTAACACATCTGCTTACCTGAGTCTTGCTATTCTAGGAGATATTTGCAGGATTAATCACCTTTTTGTTTCCCCACCTCTCTCCATCTTTGATTCATAAAAGAACCTGGCATCCAGACCCAGACATGATGGTTATTTTGAGACATTAGTCTTCCATCTTCTTGGTCAGCCAGCTCTCCGAATAAAGTCCTATGTCTTGCTTTCAACACCTTGAATCTCAGATTCACCAGCCTCTTGTGTGGTGAGCAGAGCGAGCTTGGAGTTGGTAACACTGGACAACTTTTTGGAGGTGATGGGGGAATTATTTGCCCAGCAGTAGAAAGGAGATCTTAACCTTATGCATTTTGTGGCTTCCCTTGAGCCTGTGGTCTTTACAGCTCCGTGGGCTGGTGGCTGTCAGGGATGAGGTCTCCATCACAGCCATGCCCCAGCTTTTGCCCTAGACCCCGTGAGGTCATGCCAAATGCCTTGTCTTCCCAAAGGCCTGTCTGTGGACCATTCCCTCCATGTTTTTTAATATCTTACCCCTTCATCAGGGAAAGAGAGGTATGACTGCCTCAAGCTTTGCAGGATTTCACAACTCCTTTTCCAACCTAAGCAGCCACTGAATGAATGTGGTGTCCTGACGCCACATGGTGTTGGGCTCCAATCTACGTCCTGCCTTTTCCTGCTATGACTAGTCCATTCCACTACCAAATGTTGCACTTGGAACAATAGTAACTGTAAAGAACCTTCTGAAATATCAGCGATTGCATATGCTGAACCCACTCCAGTGTTCTTGCCTGGAGAATCCCAGGGACAGGGGAGGCTGGTGGGTTGCTGTCTGTGGGGTCACACAGAGTCTGACACAACTGAAGCGACTTAGCTGCAGCAGCAGCATGGGATTTTAAGGAATCCAGCTTCTGCAAGTAAAAATAATAATAGTCACAACAATTCTGAGAGAGATGGGAGCAACCATAGCCATCGGAATCCTGAAATGTTGTCCCCTTTTTATCCATAAGCAATCAGGCTCTGAGAGGTCTAAGAACTTTCTCCAGGCCACACTGCTGGAAGACTCCAAGCTGGGATCAAAAGCCACATCTACGTGATTCCTGCCAAGTACTAACTTGTCAATTCAAGAGTCATCAGGAAATGCCAAAGGAAATGTCATTAAAAAAAAAAATTAGTTTTTTTTTTTCTTTTGTCAGTTGGCGTATAGTTGCTTTTGGTTTCCCAGGTAGCTCAGTGGTAAAGAATCTGTCTGCAATGCCGGAGATGCAAGAGATGGATGTTTAGTCCCTGGGTCCAGAAGATCCCCTGGAGAAGAAAATGGCAGTCCACTCCGGCATTCTTGCCTGGAATATCCCAAGGACAGAGGAGCCTGGTGGGCTACAGTCCAGGGGGGTCACAAAGATCTGGACACACCTGAGCACACACGCTTGCACATAGTTGCCTTGCAATGTCCTGTTTAGTGTCTGTGGTGCAGCAAGGTGAGTCAGCTCTGTATTTACATATACAATCTCCTTTTGAATTTCTTTCCCATTTAGGTCACCACAGAGCACTAACTACAGTTCCCTGTTCTGTACAGTAGGTTCTCATTATAAAGCACCTGGGTTTTGGGGACAGTTTTATTTCTTCAGTTTTCTAAACTGTAGACCTTGGACCCTTAACAATGTGGTGACCAAGGGTTGGACACAAGAAAGTCTGGCCAACTTGAAGCCAGGTTCATTTTTGAAACCCTTGTATGTTTGCTCAGAGCCAAAGACCAGGGGGATTTATATGGTTGTTGGAAATCTTTTCCCTGAAGAGTTAACAAATAATCTGCGATGGCTTATTTAAAAAAAAAAAAAAAAAAGCTCTGAGATTGATTTGTTTTCAACTGGCTCCCTGCTTATCTTACTGGTTCACTGTTAATGGTCCTTGGGGAGCTGAGAGGGATTCGAGCATAGTGGTGTGTAGGAGACAGAAGGAAGTTTCAGAGAGAGATACAGATGACCTAGACCTTAAGCCACTAAGAGCATTTGGAGAAGTAATACTTTGTGACCCAGCCTTGTTCAGTTTCCTCTTTTTCCTCCACCCCCAATCCTCACACCCAGCATCATCTACAACCACAATATTCCTTAGGAGCAGGACAGAAATACGGGCTTCCCTGAAGGCTCAGTGGTAAAGAGTCTGCCTGTCAATGCAGGAGATGCAGGGTCAAATCCTAGGTCAAGAAGATCCGCTAGAGAAGGAAATGGCAACCCACCCCAGCATTCTTGCCTGGGAAATCTTATGGACATGGACAGAGGAGCCTGGCAGGCTATAGTTCGTTGGCTCCCAAAGAGTTGTACACAAATTAGGGACTAAACAGCAACAAGATAGGAATGTTCTTTTCCAACAAGGAAACTGGCTTTCTCCTGTTACCAGTGGTGAACTCTGTCAGAAGATTACTTCAAGAGTGCTGGTCGCTTTCTGCATGTCTGTTTCCCAGCCAAGAGCCATTGCTCAGTGGCTGGATCCAGGCAACCCTGTGTGTGAAGGATGAAGGCCCTGGAAGGAGATTTTAAAAGAGTCTTTGAACATTACAGCTGGAAAGGAGCCTTGCCATCAACCGAAGATAGCCTCCTTGATCGTCAGATGGAAACCAGAGTAGGGACTTACCCAGGGTCATCAGCCAAGACAAGTTGATTCTGTGCCCATTAAAAATACATGCTGATTCATTTCGTGAGAAGTCTCATCTGCCCCTGGTTTTGAATACTCTGTATTCCAGGGACGCCTGGACATGTCCACTGTAGCCTCCAACAATGGCCGCCATGATTGGACCCCTGCCCATCCTGACTTCCTCTCTTACTTCAAACATTCAGTTAATGCTTCTTTTGCTCACAGGATTTCTCTCTCAACCTTGTGAGGGCTGGCCTTCATCACCATTCATGTCTCAAACCTAGGGCAACTTCTCAGAGGGGTCCTCCTGACCCACCTTATCAAAAATCAAGCCCTTGCCCACCAGCCCTCTGCTTTCCTTCTCATCATGATAAAAGTAGCTGGACATCAACTCCAACTTATAAGAAGACAGAGATCTTGACTCCTTTATTGACCCAGGGCTGGACTCAATAGATTAATATGTAGACAATATTAAGAACCTTGAGACACCCAAGGATGTGAGTCCTTAATGCTACAGAATTCTACACCTAAAATGGTTAGAGTGCTAAATTTGATGTCATGTATGTTTTACCACAATAAAAGAAACTTAATAAAAAACTAATTTAATGCCTTCCTGGGAAGGCTCCAGGAGTCATTCATTAGTCAGAAGGAGAGTATCAGAGAGTGGTCCGTTAGATACAACGGCAGAGTTTTGCACAAGGGACCACAGCATCTGTTGCTAAGGAGATGATGAAATAACATATCACTGCAGCTGTGTCATATCCTGAACAACAAAATATTTTCCAACTGTTAGAGACCAACATTAAAACGTGTGATGGTATGTACATACCATGCGGTCCTATGAACTTAACATTTCAGACTCTTTCAATGGCACTGAAGAATTTATACTTGGGCTGCACAGAGAGAGCCAGAACAAAACCCGTAACAATAAGCTTCACTCGCGGGCAGTGGTACACACATGCTTTACACATTACAGCATCATCTTCCACATCCTGGCAGAGCTAGAGAATGAGAACAAAAATGTCCTGTGGACCGAAGAAGTAATAATAAAGGATAGGCAGCCTGCAGCTGAGAAGATGTCTGGGAGGGGCCATCTCGTTCTCACACCATCTGCTCCTCTGAGCCCCCAATGTCGCTCTGCCCTGAAGTTTCAATCAGTGTCGTTGAAATGGGGGAGAAGAGGAGAAATCCAGAGCTTTCAAGTTGTTCTTAATTCGTTTTCATGTACTTAAAACATTTCAGAAGTTATATACATTGCAATTTTAGAGAGAGTTCCACACAGTCCCAGTGGGTATAAGATTAAAAGCAGCAGTTGGTCCAGGTACTAAGTAGCAGAGAGGAGTCTTTCTGAAGGAAATTTTTCATGTTCACAGCAGTTTTCCCATTTAGAAAGCCTGAACGCAGACTTACCACAGCAAACCGAAAATAAGCAAAGTTACAGGTGCTGGAGAAACCTGGAAAATTCACGAGTTTCATAAGAAGCTGGGTTATGAATGTCTCCCCTCCAGCCACATCTCTGTGCCACCAAAGGCAGAGAGCTCTGTAGATGTGGAGTTTACCATCACACGAGAGGGCTCCCAAATTAAGTTAAAATTGGGACATCTATTTAGATGCCTGGTGGAAACGTCTAAGGAGCAAAACACTACTTTTGTCATGTTCAAACTTGGAATCTGGCTGTGCCTGGCACCCCAAATGCCCGAAAATTGCTGGTATTTGCAGAAATTGTTGCAAACCTCTTAACATAGACTTTGATGCGAAAATGAAATCATAGCTGAGTGCATGTTTGTGAAACCCCAAGAATGGTCTTCTCTTTAAATAGGCTATTGAAATAACTGTTTAAGTTTTTGTGATGATGTTATCTTTCCTTTTGTTTTTCTTTGATTTTATTATTATTATTGTTATTTTAGTTTTAGGGCTTCCCAGGTGGTGCTAGTGGTAAAGAACCCACCTGCCAATCAAGTAAGAGATATGTGTTCGATCCCCGGGTGGGAAGATCCCCTTCAAGAAGACATGGCAACCTACTCTGTATTCTTGCCTGGAGAATCCCATGGACAGAAGAGCCTGGCAGGCTACAGTCCATGGGGTCGCACAGAGTTGGACACGACTAAAGTGACTTAGCACGCACGCAGGGCAGGCCTTCTGGACTCATCATTTCTGCGTGGTCTTTGTCTTTCGACCATTTGTGGGAGGCTCAGCTGGGTGTTTTCTCCCCACAGCTTTGGAAATTCTAGCTGAAATGCCAAGACTTTTGTATGCAAATAAGATCCAATAACTGATTGTTTTCCTTTTGCTTCAGAGAGAGGGGGTGTTGCCTTTCTCCCCATGCTGTGTCAGAAAGACCTCGCTAATGAAGGGGCTTTTCATGTAGGAGGGGAAACGGCTGTGGAAGGAAAGACAAGGGTTAAGATCAAAGGGCAGATGCATTCATTTACAGCATATTTTCATGGGCTGGAACGGCCTCACATGATCTGTGACATTTGGCCACAATGGAGAGAATTTGGAGAGCGAGCGAGGTCAGGTGGGCGTCTTGGGAGAAAACCAGAGAGAAATACTATAAAATACGTGCAGTTGAGTGGAAAAATCAGCATCTGCCAGCTTTTTGTTTTCTCTTTTTTTTTTTTGGATTCACAGGAAATCATGTGTGTGCACACACACGTGTGTGTGTGTGTGTACGTGTGTGTGAGCGCACACGTGTGGTGGGGCTCTGAAAATGAGAGAGAAGACAGAAGCTCTCAGAAAGGGAGTGGAAGGAAGAAGCTGAATAAACAGAGCTCTTCCTTTGAACGTCTGAGTGCCAATCATACAGACGGAAATCTCAAGGTGAAAAGTCTGGGTCTCCCCACCCCTGCCTTGGAGTGAGCATGCAGAAGAGGCAGCCAGGACTGGGTAGATGCCCCCAGACGGATGAAACCCAGACAGCTCACTGTCTTGCTCTGCATGGCTTCTGCACACTGGCCCCAGGACGCTGCCCTCAGACCAGCAGGGCTCTGTGGTCAGGTGGGTGTGGAAGCACCAGGGCAGAAAGTGCTCCTCTCTGCCTGTGGGATGGTGTGGCTCTACAGTACGTGAATATACATCCTCCAGTGCCTGAAGTCTCGTCCTCATCTTGAGGTCTTTGTTTCCTTATTAACCCTCGGATAGTCCCTTTGGCATGCTGCCCTCTCTGGGACTGCCTTCATCTGCTCGTTCCTCGTGGAGGCTGGTCCTTGGGAGCCCGTCTGAGATGGAGTAGGGTGGGGAGGGTGTTTGCTAGGGATTAACCCCTCTAGAAGGATGGAGAGGAAGCAGGATGGGAGGGGAGGGTGGAGGGAATTGCAGTGGAGACTTCCCTGGTGGCTCTAAAGGTGAAGAATCCGCCTGCAATGTGGGAGACCTGGGTTCGATCCCTGGGTCGGGAAGATCCCCTAGAGGAGGGCATGGCAACGCACTCCAGTATTCTTGCCTGGAGACTCCCATGGACAGAGGAGCCTGATGGGCTGTGCGCCATGGGGTCGCAAAGAGTCGGACACGACTGAGTGACTAAGCGCAGCACGGCACCGTCCATAATTCGCCCCAGCTGTATGCGCATGCAGCTGTTTAGTCCCTTAGGGTTTCTTTGTATTTTTCGCTCGAGGAGACCTCTGTCTAGGTGTGTGCACTGCAATGAAGTGTCGAGGTCCAGGTCTCAGCCTCTCAGGACTGAGACAGTGGCCTCGTGTTGGACTGACGGGGCAGGTCTCAGAGCCCTGCTGAAGCCCAGCAGCCTCCTCCCTGTGGCCGCATCCCAGTGCCAGAGAGGACTCACCCTCGACACCTCCCCAGCCTTCCTAGCGGCCCCCCTCCTCAGCTAGCACATCTGCTGGCCTAGAAGCTGGCCTGGGGGTGTGACCGAGACCACCACTCCTCCGGATCAGGTCCCTGACCACAGGCAGAGCTGGGCACTCACCTGCTTGCCCTGATGACTGGGCAAGGGCGCTGGGGGCCACGCACTCACCCTCCCACCCACCTCCTCTCCCACCCCTGTATCTCAGCAGGCTGACCTTTTCCAGATGACCAGGCTCAAGTCTCCTGAAGGGCCAGGTGGCAGCCTCAACTTGGAGTTCCATGGGACTTTGCTGTGTCTCTTCGGGAAAGTTCGCTTTCCTTGGAGACCAAGACCCCAACCCTGCAGAGCACAGAAGCATGGAGACAGGACTCAAAGTCTCCTGGGAGCCTCTCCGCCAGGGTTACTGACTCATGAATTCCTCTCACTGGGGACACGCCATTCTGAGAAGGCCCTTGCTTCCATGGTTCCCTGCCCCCTGGAGAAGGGCGCCCCGTCCTCACTGGGCATCACCTCCTGATCGTCACCTCCTCATGCCAGGGCCCCACTAGGCCGGCGGCTTCCAGGTGTCTCTCTGTCTGATACTATGGGTCCCTCCCACAACGCCTTTGCTATGGAGTCAGTCCCTTGTGGTTTTCAGAGGGTCAATACCAGTGGATCAAACCCTCTTGACCACTTGGGCTGTGGTGCCGCCTGAGGCCCTGTGGGCAGAAAAAGGCAAGCTCATAGCTAGAGCATGTGCCCATTAGTGTGTCAGGGGACCGTGTGTCAGGCCCTCCACCTCCAGGGATGCTATGCGGGCGTGATGTGCCCAGAAATGGCTGCTGAACAAGTGGATGCCCACAGCCCCACTCGTCATATGGCGCCCTGACCACGCCCGTCCACACTTCCCCCAGCCACTTCCCCCCAGCCCATCCTCACCGCTTCCTTCATCATACGGACATTTACATGACAGTGGGAGACCTGGAGGGGATTCCCGAGCGAGCCTGTGCCTGGCGCTGGGAGCAGCAGCTCGCTGACCGCAATGCGATGAAAAGCGCTCTCTGCCCTGACGGCAGCTTGGCAGCCCTTGCTGGGAGACCATTTGGATGGCGTTCCAGGAGGCGAGAAGGAGGAGACACAGGCAGAAGTGTCATCGCCCACTGACTGCTAGCGGGGCCCTTACTTGCCCCGCTTACTTGCCCTGGGGCCTCAGAGGGTGTCTGGAAGCAACCTCAACTCTGTAGATCAGGCAGCGTTGCTGCAGCCCCTGGGGGCCATGGGAATGAGGACACGAGGTGATGCCCTTTGGACACTGGCTTCACCGAGTCTGGAGATCAAGGAGGGACTGGAGAGTGGGCAGAGATGGTCCCAAGGAGGGCCTGCCAGGTGCCCTCTGCCTGGGATGTCAGACCCCATGGCACCAGCAGAAGGGTGAGCCTTGTGCCCTGGGGATTCTCCAAGGACACTGGGCACTGGCTGGAATCACTGCCCAGGGAACTCAGTCCACCCCTCTCCCCCTGGGGCCTGGATTCTCTTGGCTGATGGGTGGGGGATAGAATTATCACCTGCAACTTCAGGCTCAGGGCTGAAGGGACCCGGAATCGGTCTGCAGCTGTAGACATTATCCCCGCAATGAAGACTCTCTCCTTGACCCGTCAGGCAGGATTCTGTTCTCGAGTGGGTCTCGGCCGTGGCCCTATCCACCCTTGGCCTGCAGAGCCTCGACTTAGCAAGACCCCTGCTCAGGAGAACCCCCACCCTTGAAGTCTGGTCGTATTCCTCGTCTTCCCCTCTGACGCAGGAGTCTTGGACCAGCAGAGCCAGCCTTTCTGGACCGCCAGCCATGTCCTAGTAATTTTCCATCCGCTGACCCCCTGGCTCTGCTCCTTGGTTATAAATCCCCACTGTCTTTGCCATTTTTGGAGCTGAGCCCAATCTCTCTCCCTTCTTGCAACAGAGTCAACCTTTATGGCAAGAGTCTTGAATAAATGCTCTGTAGTTTTAACAAGCATTGGAATCAAGTTTTCTTTAAGATCCTGGGAGGGGATTTCAGGAAGTGAGAGGCCGCATGGTGAGGGTGACAGGGAGCTGGGGCACCAGGGACACTGAGCTGGTGAGAAGCGTCCTCAGCTCACTCAAGCACCACGAGCCAGTGATGTCGTGGGCGGGGACCGACCCTCTCCCGGCTGGAAGCCAGGCGTCCAGCATCAAGTTGTCGGCGGGGTGATTCCTTCCCGAGGTTTTAGGGGCGAATCTGTCTCTTGCCTCTCTCCTAGCTTGGAGAAGCTGGTGCCCTCTGTCAGTCCTTGGCATTCCTTGGCTTGTAGTCACATCACTGTGATTTGTAAAACAACACACTTGATTTTAAAAGTGGTAAAACACAGGCAAGGCATGAGAGGGAGGGAGACATACAGAAGACCTGGTGTCAGAGCGTGGCCTGGGGGGCTGCATCTCACGCTAAGGCTGACCCCAGCCTCGGTGCACACCCGTGATGAACGCAGGTGCATGAAAACTGTCAAGGGGCTGAAACTGTAATCAAAGGACACTCCCCGCCCACCCCCACCCGGGAGTAAGCGCACTGGGTCCAAAGCGGGCAACGTGGAAGTTGCTGCGCTGCTGTAAACTGGCATCGTTTCAGGAACCAGAGCTTCAGGGCACCACGCAAAAGCAGCAGAGCTTTATCTCCTCTACGGCGCCATCCCTTCATCTCTGTGGCACTTTCCCGAATCCAGTGGCCTTCACTGAATGTCTCTTTAGAGCTTTGCCCATCCTGTCATGTGGGACAGGCAGGAGCCTGTCTTCCTCCTGGGGGATCTCAGGGCCCGTCTTATGTAAAAGACATGAAGTGACTGGTTCAAGGTCATAGGCAAGAGGTTGAAGGTCTCAGGGCTGGAATTCTGGCTTCGGGCTGCTATCACCTACATCTTATTCACAAAGATTCTAGGGATCCTGGCAAACTTAGGACATTGTAGGAATAATAAGATCAGAAATTATTCTTCTTTCCTGCAAGTGAAAAGTTGTGGAACAAATCTTCCTACATCTGCACTTTTAAATGAATTTATCTAATTTTATTCTCACTCTGTCTCTAGGTACATCTAATTACCATCCAATAATGAAGCTGCTGGAAACTCTACGCTACGTGCCAGCCACTGGGAGGCAGTTCATGTACGTCATTCCTAATCCTGACAATAGCTCTGAAATTGGGGTGGAAATGTTCCCATTTAACAGGGGAGAAAATGGAGACTGGCTTTAGTCATTTTCCCAATATATGCTACTTACAAGTGTCAGATGGAGAAGGAAATGGCAACCCACTCCAGTGTTCTTGCCTGGAGAATCCCAGGGACAGAGGAGCCTGGTGGATCTATGTGGTCGTACAGAGTCGGACACGACTGACGCGGCTTAGCAGCAGCAGCAGCAGCAGCATAAATGTCAGAGCTGGGATACAAATTAAGAAGTATCTCACTTAGATACCTGTGTTTCTACGCAATGCTCTACTTGAACTGGGCTATGACTTCCAAGGTATGTATGCGTGCTCAGTTGATCCTATCTGTCCATGGGATTCTCCAGGCAGGAATACTGGTGTGGGTTGCCACACATCTCCTGCCTTGGCAGGGGAATTCTTTACTGTTGAGCCACCTGGGAAGGCCCTATGGCTTCCAAATGACTCACAAATAACAACAGCCATGAGATGAGAAAACTGTTTACAAGGGGAAAAAACAGGATTCTAACTATTCTAAGAAGTGAAATCAAAGCTTACATTTGTGTTCATGTTCACTATTTATAAATTGTTAACAGAAGGGCTTCCCCCTGCCCCATCAAAATGTACTAAAAGTTGCTTGAATCTTTATTTGGGGATGTGAAATAGTGTCATGATTGCTGCTTTGGACTCCAGAACAGTAGTAGTGAGCTTATGAACTTCAGCAAATTACTTTCCTTATCTGTTTCATTATCTGTAAAATGAGGAGAACCATGGTTTCTATCTCTTAGTGTGATCATAGGAATTAAGTGAAATAACATTTGCATAATATTTGCACCATTAGTAAGTGTTAGAAAAGGTTGCTTATCTTTATTGCATAATATCATTGGCTGGAGAGTTTCT
The DNA here is from genome assembly GCF_001704415.2 of Capra hircus. Taxonomy (NCBI): domain Eukaryota; kingdom Metazoa; phylum Chordata; class Mammalia; order Artiodactyla; family Bovidae; genus Capra; species Capra hircus. The sequence continues at coordinate 3,811,780 of NC_030833.1, forward strand.
ACTTCGATACCTAAAATACGATATTTGAGAATTTTGAAATAAATAAAAGAAATTCCTTCAATCATTAATTATCTTTCCTGAGATTTAGAAATCACTAGAATTCTGATTAAAATGTTTATTATTAAGACATGTACATTAGCATAGAGATTGCCATATGGAAGCCAGGTATTTAATTGAATCAGCCAATGTTTTCTGTTCACCCCACAATGTTCTAAAGTTTTTAAACTGACATTTAAAATTAGGTACTTTAACATAAAAAATTCAAACACTGGTATCTCTTGAAGGAGTTTAAGTTAGTCAGGATTCTTTAGGGAGAGAAATAGAATTCATATGAGATTGTCTACCTACCCACCTGTCTACACACACTGTTGTTGTTGTTCAGTAACTCAGCCGTGTCCACATCGCTGTGACCCCACGGACCACAGCCTGTCAGCGCCGCCTGGCCTTTACCATCTCCGGGAGTTTGCTCAAACTTGTGTCCGCTGAGTTGGTGATGCTATCTAATCATCTCACTCTTTGCCGCCCTCTTCTCCTTTTGCCCTCTTTCCCAGCATCAGGGTCTTTTCCAATGACTCAGCTCTTTGCATCAGATGGCCAAAGTATTGGAGCTTCAACTTCAGCAACAATCTTTTCAATGAATCTTCAGGGTTCATTCATTTGGGATTGACTGGTTTGATCTCCTTGCTGTCCAAAGGACTTGGCCTTTAAATGAAGGCAGAGATTATGACTTCTCAGGTGAGAATATGGGAGGTGAGTATAGGAGGTGAGAATAAGAGGTGAGTGTATGAAAGTGATTATAGGAGGTGAGTACATGCAGGTCAGTACATGGGAGGTGAGTGTAGGAGGTGAGTATAGGAGGTGAGTATATGGGAGGTGAGTATATGTGAGGTGAGTATATGCAGGTGAGTATATATATGGGGAGTGAGCATAGGAAGTGAGTATATGGGAGGTGAGTATAGGAGCTGAGCTTGAGGTCAGTATACGGGACATGAGTTTATGCAGGTGAGTGTGCAGAGGCGGAGTGGGAGAACCTAGGAGACGAGTAAAGCAGGTGAGGAGATGAGTATAGGAGGTGAGTCTACACTGATAATACCCTGCCGAGGGATACTCCTGAGGAAGTCAGCAGAGGCAGGCTGTTGCTCACTCTCCCGCAGTCACGGGGGGCTTGGAAGTGCGGTAGTGGTGAGCTGCCGGGGGGGGGGGGGGGGCGCTGACGCCAGCTGGCTAGCAGACACTGGTTTGTGCCTGTTTTGTCTGTCTGGGCAATGGCAACACAACAGGCAAGAGGGAGGGGACAAACGCTTTCTAGGCTCTGAGACGGAAGTGGGAGTGACGCTGCGGTCATCCTGGAGCTGCGGCTTTTGGAAGGATGGGGTGGAATCAGCATGAGGCTGAGCAGCCAGACAAGGGTTCTTTCTGTTTTGAAGTTGCTGATGAGTGAGAGAGGACCAGGGGGTTGCCTCTGTTTACCTTTTGAGGCTCAGAGGAACACGGATGGCTCAGAGGAGAGGAAGCGCTAGAGGTGGGTGTGGGCAGAGGAGGAAAAAGCTCTCTTCCCTCCTCCACACATCGGGCCCAGGCCAGGGCATCCTTGGGGGACTGTCATTCAGAGCATCCAGGCTCACCGGCCTGTCCTCTGGGCCGGCAGAGTGAGGCGTTGCGCCATCACCTTACCTCTAGGGAGACTGAGCCTTCAGCACCCTGCTCCAGGGGCATCTTCCCGGCCGGGCTCCTTCCCATCAAAGTTTCCCCAACAAGGCTTGTGCGGAAGCTTCTGGGTCCTGAGGGGTGGGGGGTGGGATCCTTAGGTCTGGGGAAGGGAGGTCTGACGCTTCAGTGCCCTGGGCCATGGACCCGGCTCCAGATTCCCTGATGAGGGAGTGGAGAAGCCCTCCAGTGGCCCATGGCTGGGACCCAGGGAAACCAGAATGCTGCCTGGCTGTGCTCTTGAGAAGGACTTGGCTGTGCCAGAGGGTCTCTGCTGTGCTCAGGAGGGTCAAAACCTCACGGTCCCCCTGGTGTTTCGATTGGGCATGGAATTCAGTGCAAAACTCCATGAAATGTTGGTCCTGATCACAGCCCGTTAGTCGTGGGCATCTTGGCAGAGGTGTCCAGAACCATGGCCAAGATGCTGAGCATGGTCCAACCATGGGCTCTGAAAACCCCAACCTTTAAAATGTGCTCTGAAGATGTGATTTAATTAAATGCTATGCGCTTGAAACTGGTTCAAATTAGTTTAGCCTTTCCTGAAGGCTGTTTCCCACGTGAGCACATGTATTAATGATGCAGAATGTATGGAGCCTCAGCCTTCTAGGATAAAATGCTTTTATGCTGTTTAGAATTAAAAAAAAATAAAATAAAATGACTGCTTTTAAATTGGTAAACCAATTCCAGCCACCATAAAGTCTTAAAAAGCCAGACATCTTCTAAAAGTCTTTTATGGGCACACATGGTGAAACTGCTACAAATATTATTGTTTGTGAATAAAATGTAAATTAGTGCTTTTTGTGTTCACCTGTAAGTTTTTCTTTAAAGCCAGTGATTGCATTTGAAACCTGCAATTCTCAACAAAAAGAGAAAAGTTCCGTGCTGATTGCTGGATATTTGGACCTCCCAGTGCAAACATTAACTCGAAGAGAGGCCTCTGGAATGCAATGAGGGAACAATACTGGGATGGAAGCCAAGTGCAGCAACCCTGGCGCCGGGAACCAAGGGATTTGCCTCCTGGTAATAGGAGCTGAGCGGGGCCCAGCACTTCTGTTAGACTGGAAATGACATACTGTGATCCTTGACTTAGCCAAAGGGATTTTAAATGGAGGGAAGAGCTGGCAAGACAAAATCGCCTGCACTTTTCACAGTGTTTTCTAAAACAAGCAGAGGAAATCAGGAGAAAAGACTGAAGTCTATTACATTTGATCCAGTTAAGTCAAGAGTGGAAGCTTTTTAACTGCTGTTATTATTTTTTTTTTGTACTTTCTCATCGTGTCCCACCACCCAGAAAGCACAGACGTAAAGCAGAAACTTGAAACTGCTTTCATTCAAGCAGAAGGGCACCCCAACATTGCATTATTGACAGGAGGTCTGAAACACTGACAGCTGCAGAAATTGTACAGTTGAAGTTCAATCCCCCAGGGTGGGAACAATATACTGATGGTATTAATTCTGTTTGGAATTGTTAAAATAAGAAAAGGTTATGGGGCTGAGGCAGGGACCTGCCTTTTCTTCCTGCGAACAAAGAAAGATCTTGCTTCTTCCCTGGTGTCCTTGGAATGTCATTTCCAACCTTTTGAAACTGTATCTGATTATCCATGTGGCAATTAATCATAATTAAGCAGGCCTGAGGTTTGGAGAGGTACAGAGAAGGTGGCTCGGAGCCGGCATGGGTCCTGAGACACCCCTGTTGTCCTGGTTTGGGGCGATGGAGCCATGAGGAAGTGAGAACAGGTGGAAGGAGGTGAGGGCAGGGGGAGGCTGGTGGAGACGCTTTGCGGGGTGGGGGGTGGGCGGGGAGCCCCGGGCATCCTTTTATATCTTTCCCTCTCTTCAGCAACGGCAGCTCCTCACCAAGGTCCCATGCGTTGGAAGCCAGGTAACAGATTACATTTTCTAATGCCAAGCGATTTGGAGCCATGCTTACACACCAGATTTTTTCAATTTATTACAGGAAAACATTCAATCATTAGAATCCTGGCACTGGGTCTGGGGCACACGGAATTCTCCTCTGCCTGCTCCACCCCCAGCGAACATTTTAAAAGCTTAGCAAGCCCAGAATGCCGTCTTATTAAAATTTTTTATATATTTATAATTAAAATAGGGGCTGGCATGCAAATCGTTTTAACAGATGTAATCGGACACGCAAGGCTTTGGAGCCCAGGTCAGGGGAGAGACAATGGCTGCTTTAACTCCGGAGTCGGGCTCAGGTTTCTGTTTGCACATGGGTCCAATTTGTACCATTTATGATTAGGTTTAAGTAAGTTGATGTGCTATTTATTTAGGAGAATTGCCATTTCAGAGTATTACCATATTCCCTCTACACCGCATGGCCGTGTGGTGGCTGCAGTCCGGCCCGCAATGCTGTTCTTACAGCCCAGAGTGTGACCCCCGCTGGTCAGAGGCGCCCACCGCAGAGGGACCTGGCTTGCCTGGTGACTCATCAGGGTGTGTGTGTGTGTGTGTGTGTGTGTGTGTGTGTGTGTGCGCGTGCGAATGCTCACTCACTCAGTCATGTCTGACTCTTTGGGACCCCATGGACCGTATAGCCCTCCAGGCTCCTCTGTCCATGAGATTCTCCAGGCGAGAATACAGGTTGCCATTTCCTCCTCCAGGGGATCTTCCTGATGCAGGGATTGGACCCGTGTCTCCTGCATTTGCAGATGAACTCTTTACCACTGAGCCACCTGGGAAGCCCCATCCGGGTGTCTAGGCCTGTGTTTGTGTGCTGTGTTTACAGGCAGAGAGTTTCAAGGATTCTACACCCTGAGGCTTCGGGTGTCACTAGGCCAGTGCAAAAGGAGTTGAAGTCACTCGGAAGTTCGGGTCCCTCCAAGGCTAGTCGTCCATCAGCGCTCCCTGACATACACAGTAGACAGGAGCGGGAAGACCGGGCGCCTGCTTTGCAGGGTCCCGGAGGTAGCTGCTGCTCACCTGGTCTCCTCCTGAAGCCGCAGGCTCAGCCACCCTGGTCTACCCCGTGGACCTGGAAGCCCTTCTTCTAGCTGGCCCCAGGGCCCGCTTCCTCTCCTCGGACCCAACCCCCAAAATCAAGACCTGCCTCCTCCAAAGGCTCCTTTGCCCTGCTTTCCCCAACCTAGGACGCGGTCTAGTCCTGCACTGAGTTTCCTCATCAGACCTTGACCTCTGCCTCATGGCTGCTCACAGGGATGCCCACATCCCCTCTCCCTTCCTGCTGGGGTGGGCACCATTATCCACAATTTAGAGATTCACAGTTTAGATGAAACACGTTGGTCTCATCAAGCGATTTTCTCAGGCAGTTTGTGTGGGAGGTGGAAACCCGAGGAGAAGGTGGGGTCTGTGTCCCCAGACAAGCTTTTGGCTCTTTCACACCAAGGTCGCACCCCAGGTCATTCCCGCCCTTCCCAATTGCCAGGTGCTAAGGGGCCCTAGTGAGTCCAGGTGGCGATTGTGTGGTCACCACTTTCAAACTAGGGCCAGGCACGCAGTAGGTGCACCGGTAGCTGCCCGTGCACAAGGGGGCAGGCTCCCCCCGGGAACCACCAGACGTCGGCCTCCTCTCCTTCACCCACCCGGCCTCAGAGCTGACCCCGAGGCGCTCAGCTTCCCAGGCTCTTCTCCCACGAATGGGCAGACTCCACATTCCAGCTGATTCCCGACCCTTTGTCACGCACTGGGTTGGGCGCCTTCCGGGGAAGCGGCGGGGGTTGACGAGGGATGGGGGTGCCAGGGTTCGTGACTTTAAAAACCTGCTCTTCACTTTGAGGAAGGCTTTGGTCCCCAGACACCCCTCTTGTTCCCCTTCATGTATGGTTTAACACGTGATCAGCAGCTGGAAATCACATAAAGATAAATTAATAACCACGACTCAGATGCCTTCCAAGAGAAACAGTTATGATAGGAAAAAAAGGAAAACAGAAGTATGACTCATTTTCTCTGGCTCTCACTACTTCCCATTTTCCTAAAGATAATTACTGTGTTGTTTGCCTTCAAAGTCTTAAAAACAGATAAGGTAAACACTTTCGGGGAGAGGGGGAAACATGACATTTTTCAAAGGGGGTTGGGGGTTCGCTTTTATTGGCACAGGGATCTGGCACCCCCATTTTATTTCTGGGGATGGATTTTTTTTTAAAAAAAGAACATTATGCAAACGGTTGCTCTGGTGACTCTTCTCCCTCCTGACGGGTTTGGAATGTTCCAGGCTGGGAGATGCGTGGGCCCAGAGCACAGGAAACCCAAAGTCCTCTCTGTCCCCAGCACCTTGAGGGCGAAGCCAGGTGTGGCTGAAGAGTGACAGCGAATTCAAAGCCAGGAGGAAATTTACCCTCTGTTCAGGCGCTTCTGTTACCGGGATTAGACTCCACGTGTAACGTGTAAGCCATGTATTGCCTTTGGCCCGAGGTGTTCGTCTCGGTCTGGAGAGAATTGAGGGCTCTCCCAGTTACCTGGGATCTAGGCTCTGAGCTACTGTCTATATTTTCCGCTGGAAGGAAGCCCCTAGATGCAGACCCAGACCTCACCCAGAATGCCCCTGGTGAGCCCTGCCTCCTACCATCGGCCTTCCTTCCCGTCTCCACGGGGGCCGTACCGGGGGACGTTCGTCTGGAAGTCATCCTTTGATTGCCATGCCTGGGCTGTGGGCTCCTCCTCAAGTCAGCCTCGTGGCTTCCAAGAGGCCGGTCCTTGAAGGAGATGGGAGATGAATGCTCCTCCCTCACCACAGCCCCCTCTCCTCTGCCGGTCACCATGGCTGCTTCTCTGGAGGACAGAAACAAGAGCTGGTGAAGCCAGCTTTAGCCAGCTTTATGGCAAAGCGGTAAAGGCAGCGGGTGGGGATGCTCTCACAGGAGCTCAGAGTCACGCTCCGGCTCCTTCACTCAGCAGCAGCTTGCGGAGACAGGCTCTGCTGGGCCCTACCTGAAGCATGGCAAGTGTTTCGGGACTAACGGGTGACCATCAGTTTCCTGCAATAGAAGCCGGCACCACTCACTGAACACTGTTCCATGGGCTTCCCAGGGCCTGAGTCCTTTAATCCCCATGGCCACCAAGAAGGCCAAGAGCTGTGTCACCCAGGATTTCCTGTTGAGGAAACTGAGGTGCTGAGGGTTGAGCAGAAGTCCCAGGGTGCAGCCCTGCTTGTGTCTTCCAATGTCCCTGACTTCACGGGTGGTGAATACAGCTCTGTTCATCCCTGTGGTGACTTTTATGAGCTTTTGTCTGTTTTGCTACATCAGTTGGAAATTTTTAGATTATCTGCATGAAATTTAAACAAACTGTATCCTGCATCGGACATGGACTGGCGATTCGATTCTTACATGATAGTATACCTGTTACAATGCCATTCTCCCAAATCATCCCACCCTCTCCCTCTCCCTCTGAGTCCAAAAGTCCATTATACACATCTGTGTCTTGCATACAGGGTCGTCATTGCCATCTTTCTAAATTCCATATATATGTGTTAGTATACTGTATTGGTGTTTTTCTTTCTGGCTTACTTCACTCTGTATAATCGGCTCCAGTTTCATCCATCTCATCAGAACTGATTCAAATGAATTCTTTTTAATGGCTGAGTAATACTCCATTGTGTATATGTACCACAGCTTTCTTATCCATTCATTTGCTGATGGACATCTAGGTTGTTTCCATGTCCTGGCTATTATAAACAGTGCTGCGATGAACATTGGGGTACATGTGTCTGGGCTGGTGCACAGTGATGACCCAGAGAGATGTTATGGGGAGGGAGGTGGGAGGGGGGTTCAAGTTTAGGAACGCATGTACACCAGTGGTGGATTCATGTCAATGTATGGCAAAACCAATACAGTATTGTAAAGTAAAATAAATTAAAAATAAAAATTTTTTTTAAAAATTAAAAAAATATAAATAAATAAACAAACTGTAGCTACAACTATTGCTCAAAAGAAATGAATTACGAGTGGAATTAGAATGAATAGAACTGATTGGGATGGTTAGAGCAGATGGAAAGGCAAAGCTGATTATTCTTTTTGGGGTCTAATCCTCCTCTTTCTCTTTACTTCTTCTGTTTCCCTCCCTCGAATTTGGACTTGACATTCTGGCTTCCGTTTATTTTTCCTCCCCTAGGTTTGGGAACAGTAAGGGAGAACAAAGCCTGGATGGAGGAGAGACGGTGAGGAATGGGCCCCAGACATCCTTTCTGTCCCAGAGGAGACACACCTGGTAAAATCCATGAGGCTCTCTGGGCAGTAATGGCCCCTGGTGACCCAGAGATGAAGCAAGTCACGGAGATTCCAGGATGGTGCGGGGTGGGTGAAAGGGGGGCAGGAGCAAGGGAAAGCAAGGCCACTTGAAACGGCAGAACGGTGACATCAGGACCAACCACCCTGACGGCGTACAGATGAGCTTCCTAGGGTGTCTGACTGAGCGTGTTTGTGGCGGGTTAGGGTTCCTGCTGCTCTCATCATCTTGCCTCTAGCCCCCGGCTCTGACCTGCTCAGTGGGCTTCCTGTCACTGGTGCACGTGTCTAGGGGATGTGCAGAGCAGGAGGGCTGGTGCATGATCAGCCCCAGGCTGCACATGCAACTCCTATGCACATGTCAAAGCCCCGTGGTCAGAGTAACCCCTTTCTGCCCCTTCCCTTTGCCAACTACAACTGCAAAAGCTGAACTTTGGGAATTTCTCCTCCTGTCAGACATGACACTCGAGAGAAATTCTGAATATTTAGCTTTTGTAGATATTACATCAGAGGACCAGAAACCTAGTATTCGAACCTCCCCTCCTCCTGCAGAGTCTTTCTGGTGTGGACCAACGGGAACCTCCTGTGATTCTAAACAGAAACCCAGTTTCCTGGACTTTTTAAGTTCATTAAACTTTGGACAGATATAACTTTTTTTTTTGTCTCTGAGAGTTTGAAAAAAAAAAAAGAAAATCTTCAATGATCCATCAAAAAGGCTCAAAAAACTTTGGAATACTCAAAGAAGTACTAACATCACTGTTTCAATGCAATCATTACTCAGAGCTCAGAAACCTAAGGATGACATTTTCCACATTTATTAAAATGGATGGGAAAGTTCTTGGCACATGTGTTTTTTTCAGGAAACGATTTTTTTAAAAAGAAACCCTGGTATGATTCTAAGCACAATTGCACATGCTTGTACATGTTCTGGATCTGTCGCTTACCCGTAAAACATGGTGCTGTTCCCCGCTTCTCCCCCGTCCCTAAAGATGTGAATGGCGTTGCCGTTTGGAAAGCCCCAGATGATGCACAGGTGCGCCTCCATTGTTAGTACTTTGCGCCCTTATAACAGTCGCGAGGGCCTTGTCCTTCCAAGTAGTTTGTGTTTTAAGTAAAGCGTGGGGTGGGCTGGCTGAGTCTTAAGGGGTGGGGAGGAGTTCCAGGACTGTTCACGCCTTAGCAATAATCCTGCAATATATTAGGAAGAAAGTACAAAAACATATGCTGGGGAGGAGGCCGCGCTCCCCGGCCGGCTCATTCATCACATTTCCAGCCCACACCCCAGGGGATGCTCTGCCGCTGGGTCCTCTCCAAGGCCTCAGCACAACCAAGACATTTTCCCACACTGTTTTGCCTTCTTTCCTTCGGAGCAAATTCAGCACAGGAAAATTCCCTATTTTTGTCTTTGTGGATCAGATGGCAGGCAGAGGAAATTGACCCGATCTGGATGGCTTTGGGGTTCATTTGTTTTTAAACAATCAGTTTACACCAGGGGAGAAAAATTGTCCAAAATCATAGAACACGTATGTTTTACTTTGGGGGAGTTTAGACGTTGGGAATTAGATTCCACCTGGGACCGATAGGAGCAAGTTTCAAGGCAGAGATTGGAGTGGGGGACATACCAATGTTCGGAGGACAGCAGGCTATTTCCAGATTTAGTGTCTGCTGTGTGGCCACGAGTCCCGGTCCCTATCTCTGACTACACATTCGAGGCACTGTCACTTGGGTCTGTGAGGGAGCATCTCTTTTTAGCCAGACTTTGGGATGATGTTCTAGAACACACGACATTTATGTGAATAACAGCAGCACCTTTTCTTCCTCATTAATTGAATGCTCTGAAATGAATCACTCTTACGGGAAAAAATGTGGCAACAATTCCAGAGAAACATGAAATCATATTTCATATTCACTCTCTGAGTAAATGAAAATTCTTTGAGGAGTGGAAGTGAAAGCGTCATGTACATAGAACATTCTTTGGAAGTGAAAATACTATTTCCTCAACTGATAAGTGAAGGAGCCAAGGTCATGTCCTCATCCTAGAGCAGATGGTCCTTGGACTCTCCCCCTCTCCAAAGCATGGTGTAACCTCTGGAACCAACTTAATTGGGAGATCTTTGTCTCCTTGGTTGAAACTCTGGGGTGTTACCAGGTTCACACTTGCCTAGGGCTTCCCAGCTGGCGTTGGTGGTAAAGAACCCGTGTGCCGATGCAGGAGGCATAAGGGATGTGGGCTCAGTCCCTGGGTTGGGAAGAGTCCCTGGAGAGGAGGGCCTGGCAACACGCTGCAGTATTCTTCCTGGAGAATCCCACAGACAGAGGAGCCTGGCGGGCTACGGTCCACAGGGTCACAAAGAATCAGACACGACGTTTACCTAAGCTGTAAATTCACACACAAACAGTTGCACGCATGAAGACTGATGGTTAGGCTTCTATAGGGCCAGCTCCAAACCCTGTGATAAATTGTGATAAATGCTGACAGTGGAAGAATAATGTAACTAGGACCTTCTCTTCTGTGTCCATGCTTCCCACAAGTTTTCAGTTTTAAAAATAAAGAAGTCTTGGAGAAAGGAATTAGGATGAGCGCAGCAAATCCATCCAAGTATTCAAGGAAGCCATTTATTTAAATCCATTTCTTGCTTGACTGAATGTAGTTGTCGGATAGTCTTTTTGTTCCATTTTGACTTCTTTTGTCTTCAAAAGGAGCCATGGATGCTGAATTCCATGTGTTCTTACCCCCTTGAAAGTGTCCATCTTGGACAATGTTGAATAGGAAATTTGCGGATGTCATTCTTTGTTCTCTGGCAGTAAGTGTTGCAAAAAAGAAGTAATGTGAAACTCAGCTTCTCCCTGGATGCTGTCCTAACAAAGACTCTTGGGCTTCAAGCAAAGTATTAATAACTCAGAACATTTCCAACAGAAAAGGGCATGTGTTGACTGGATCAGTGATTCCAATATGTCTGGGTACAGACGCTCAGTAATATCCTGAGTCGATGACTCTATACTCTTTTAAAAAGTGTTTTCTTTTCACCTGTGTTGGCTGCATGCTTAGCATGGCTTCCCATGTGCGTACGTGCCCAGTCACTTCAGTCATTTCCGACTCTTTGCGACCCCAAAGACGGTAGCCTGCCAGGCTCCTCTGTCTGTGGGTATTCTCCAGGCACGAATGCCATGCCTTCCTCTAGGGCATCTTCCCGACACAGGGATTGAAGCTGAATCCCCTACGTCTCCTGCATCGGTGGGCAGGTTCTTCACCACTAGAACCACCTGGCTCCCAATGATGATGAGCAGTGACTCAGCAACTGCCCCAGAAAGAGAAGCCAAATCCAGCAAAAGTCCTGATGCTGAGACTCTGGTCCAGCGTGGCCTACACCTGCTCACCCACACTCTGCCGGGTCGTGGATGTAACTGGAAAAGCTCAGGCCATATGCCTGACCAAAATCTGTTGAGACGTGTGAACTGAGTGTGAGAGGGGGTGATTCTCCAGGCGATACATGTGGCATTACTGAGAGTTTTGTAACCTGAAGTCATGCAGGATTGGTTTGTCATTCACTTCATAAGCTTCCCTGGTAGCTCAGTGGTAAAGAATCTGCCTACAATGCAGGAAACCTGGGTTTGATCCCTGGGTCAGGAAGATCCCCTGGAGGAGAAAATGACAACCCACGCCAGTATTCTTGCCTGAGAAATCCCATGGACAGAGGATCCTGGCAGGCTACATGGGGTCGCAAAGAGTTGGATACAACTGAGCAACTGAGTATGCATGTGTTCATTACTATATAATGAAACAGGGTCACAATCCTTCACCTTTGTTTGATAATTGTTGTATTGCTTGGTTGTGCCTTGGTTCAGAGTTATTTTAGAGAAAATCCTCCAATGCTAACTCATCAAGTTCAATTCAATCGCTCAGTCGTGTCTGACTCTTTGTGACCCCATGAACAGCAGCACGCCAGGCCTCCATATCCATCACCAACTCCCCGGAGTCCACCAAAACCCATGTCCATTGAGTCGGTGATGCCATCCAACCATCTCATTCTCTGTCATCCCCTTTTCCTCCTGCCCTCAATCTTTCCCAGCATCAGGGTCTTTTCAACTGAGTCAGCTCTTTGCATCAGGTGGCCAAAGTATTGGAGTTTCAGCTTTAACATCAGTCCTTCCAATGAATACCCGAGACTGATCTCCTCTAGGATGGACTGGTTGGATCTCCTTACAGTCCAAGGGACTCTCAAGGGACTGCAACTCATCAAAGGGGCCCTGATAAACATGCCGCTGGAAACGTGGGGCTACAAAGGTAGGAAGTGCAATTTAAGAGAGGGGGTCACCATATTCTAAACACCGTTTGTGAATCTATCATATTCAAAGTTATAGGAATTTGGAGTTTTATATGGGCTCACTTTGAATTACATATTCTTGAGCAAAAAATGAAAGTGAAAGTGAAGCTGCTCAGTCGCGTCTGACCCTCAGCGACCCCATGGACTGCAGCCTTCCAGGCTCCTCTGTCCACTAGATTTTCCAAGCAAGAGTACTGGAGTGGGTTGCCATTGCCTTCTCTGAGCAAAAAATGAAGCCCATAGCTAAACAGTACACATTGCCTAACCCCGTTATTGAGTTAGACAAGGCTGTGGTCTGTGTCTAACTTAATAATGGGGTTAGGCAATGTGTATTGTTTTGCTATGGGCTTCACTTTTTGCTCAAGAATATGTAATTCAGTGAGCAAATATAAAACTCCAAATTCTTTTAACTTTGTTTATGATAGAAAGGCAATGCCAAGGAATGTTCAAACTACCACACAATAGCACTCATCTCACACGCTAGTAAAGTAATGCTCAAAATTCTCCAAGCCAGACTTTAGCAGTACGTGAACTGTGAACTTCCAGATGTTCAAGCTGGTTTTAGAAAAGGCAGAGGAACCAGAGACCAAATTGCCAACATCCGCTGGATCATTGAAAACGCAAGACAGTTCCAAAAAAATATCTATTTCTGCTTTATTGACTATGCCAAAGCCTTTGACTGTGTGGATCACTATAAATTGTGGAAAATTCTGAAAGAGATGGGAATACCAGACCACCTAACCTGCCTCTTGAGAAAGCTATATACAGGTCAGGAAACAACAGTTAGAACTGGACATGGAACAACAGACTGGTTCCAAATAGGAAAAGGAGTACATCAAGGCTGTATATTGTCACCCTGCTTATTTAACTTATATGCAGAGTACATCATGAGAAATGCTGGGTTGGAAGAAGCACAAGCTGGAATCAAGATTGCTGAGAGAAATACCAATAACCTCAGATATGCAGATGACACCACCCTTATGGCAGAAAGTGAAGAGGAACTAAAAAGCCTCTTGATGAAAGTGAAAGAGGAGAGTGAAAAAGTTGGCTTAAAGCTCAACATTCAAAAAACTAAGATCATGGCATCTGGTCCCATCACTTCATGGGAAATAGATGGAGAAATAGTGTCAGACTTTATTTTTTTGGGGCTCCAAAATCACTGCAGATGGTGACTGCAGCCATGAAATTAAAAGAAGCTTACTCCTTGGAAGGAAAGTTATGACCAACCTAGACAGCATATTAAAAAGTGGAGACATTATTTTGCCAACAAAGATCTGTCTAGTCAAGGCTATGGTTTTTTCAGTGGTCATGTGTGGATGTGAGAGTTGGATTATGAAGAGAGCTGAGCACCGAAGAATTGATGCTTTTGAACTGTGATGTTGGAGAAGACTCTTGAGAGTCCCTTGGACTGCAAGGAGATCCAACCAGTCCATCCTAAAGGAGGTCAGTCCTGGGTGTTCATTGGAAGGACTGATGTTAAAGCTGAAGCTCCAATACTTTGGCCACCTCATGCAAAGAGTTGACTGATGGGAAAAGACCCTGGTGCTGGGAGGGATTGGGGACAGGAGGAGAAGGGGACGACAGAAGATTAGATGGCTGGATGGCATCACCAACTCAATGGATGTGAGTTTGAGTGAACTCCGGGAGTTGGTGATGGACAGGGAGGCCTGGCGTGATGCGATTCTAGGGGTCACAAAGAGTTGGACATGACTGAGTGACTGAACTGACTGAACCCCATTATTTAAGATCAACCAACTTTTCTATTTCTCTTTTTCTTTCTCATTCTCTTGCTCTTTCTTTCTCATCATGATGTTAAAAATAGAACAAAAATTGGTGTATATTTCTGCTTTCAGAAAACTGTTAAAACAGATTATACACATGCCTCCTTCACATGTTAAAATCATAAAAATATGTATCGGACTGATTAGTAAAACAGTCATAAAACAACAATGTCCAACAATTTTTAATTGAAGTAAAATTCACAAACAGTTGACTGCAAAGTCCTTAAGCATACAACCTGATAATTCTGTATACCTGTGTAACCAAAGCTCCACCTGGATATAGAATTTTTCTGTTTCTGCACAAGTTTTCCCTCTCTTCCTTATGGCTAATTTCCACTTCTATAGACAACTATTGATTTTTTCTGTCTGTTCCTGAACCTCATGTTAGTGCAGTCACTCAGTATGTATTCTTTAATGCTTAGCATATGCTGCTCATAAACATTTTAAAATTCATCCATGTGCTGTAAGCATTATTTATTTGCAATGCTTAATAGTATTATTAGTGAGAATGTACCACAATTGGATTGTTCTCTGTTGATGGACATTTGACTTGTTTCCAATTTGGGGTTATTATAAATATAGCTTCTATTTACACACATTGAGGCCGTTTTGTGGTCACATACAGACAGACCTCATAGATACTGTGGATTTCTTTCTAAACCACTGCAATAAAGCAAACTGTGAAATAAAGTAAGTCACACAAATTTTTGGTTTCCCAGTGCATAGAAGTTGTGTTTATACTATACTGAAGTCTATTAAGTATACAATAACATTATGTCTTATAAAATAATGTAAATACTTAATTAAAATTCCTTTGTTGCTAAAAAATGCTCACCACTATCTGAGCCTCCAGTGAGTTGAAGTCTTTTTGCTGGTAAAGATAACTGCCTCAGTGTTGATGGCAACTCGCTTGTAAGTGTGGTAGCTGTTGAAGTTGGGGTAGATGCTGCAATTTCTTAAAACAATGCAACAGTGAAATTTGCATTTTGTAAAGAACACACTATATCTCCTGCTGAATCCACTTCAACCATGTGTCCATCACAAAATATTTGGCATTTTATTGTTGAATTTTATGAGTTCTTTATAGATTCTGAATATAAGGACTTTGACAGACATACGTATTGTGAATGTTTTTCCCTCGGTATCCAGCTTGACTTTTCATTCTTGGTAGAGACCATTGATGTGCAGAAATGGTTAACATTGATGTTCAATTTATGATTGCTTTTCCTTTTACTTAAGTGCATTTTATGGTCTCGCTATTAAATCTTGGCCTTACTCAAGGTTGCAAAGATATTCTCTTAATTTCTTCCAGAGGTTTTAGTGTTAGCTTTTATGTTTTGGGCTCATATTAAATGCTCCATCTCAAATTAATTTATTTTGGTATATGAGGCAGAATTAAGCTTTAGTTTACCCTATTACGTTTATCTAATTGTTCTAAAGTTACTTATGACTGCTAACTGCTACTGCTAAGTCGCTTCAGTTGTGTCCGACTCTGTGCGACCCCATAGATGGCAGCCCACGAGGCTCCAGACCATGCTTTCCCCAATGCATGATCCTGCGCCTTCATCAGAAGTCCTTTGACTATGTGGCCCTCCTTCTAGACATCCTGCTCTCCTGATCTGTTTCTCTGTCCATATGTCAAAACTACAATGTCTTGGTAATTGTAGCTTATGGCAAGTCTTGGAATCAGGTAGTGAAAACTCTCCACAGCATTGCTTCCCCGGTGACCCAGTGGAAAGGAGTCCACCTGCTAGTGCAGGAGTAGCAAAGGGCACAGCTTCAGCGCCTGGGTTGGGAAGGTCCCCTGGAGGAGGGAAGGGCAACTCACTCGCGTATTCTTGACTGGGAAATCCCATGGACAGAGGAGCCTAGTGGGCTACAGTCTACGGGGTAGCAAAGAGTTGGACACGACTGAGTGACTGCACACACATTTGTCTTTAAGATTGTTTCAGTTATCCTAGGTTCTTTAGATCACCGTACAGAGTTTAGAATCAGCTGGTTAATATTCGCAAAAACACTTGCTAGGATTTTCAGTGGGATTGCATGGAAACTACGAATCAGTTGGGAGGAGAACTGACGTCGTGATAATACTGAATTTTCCAGTCCATGAGCTTTATCTCCCTACCTTTAATTTCTCTCAGAAATTGTTTTTATAAAAGTTTTCAGTCAGAGATTAAGCATGGCTTTTATTACATTTGTTCTTAACCATTTTGTTTTTTGTTGCTATTGTAGATAGTGCTTTTTTTTTTTAAAGGTTTTTCATTTGCATGTGGCTAATACAAATAATTACAGTAGATTTTTTTATATTGACCTTATCCCGTGATCTTCTTTAATTGGTCCAGCAACATTTTTGTAGCTTCTTCAATATTTTCTATGTACATGAAATCATGTTAACTGCAAATAAAACCAGCTTTACTCTTTCTTTCTCAGATTTTATAGAATTTTCTTTTCCCTTCTTTATCGCTCTGTTGAACTGAAGTGCTAAGAACAGATACTATGCCACCTTATACCAAGCCTACGGGAAGGCGTTCGACGTTCTGCCGTTAAATACAGTAATGTAGGCCTTCCCAGTGGCGCCAGTGCAGGGGACAGGAGAGACTCGGGCTCACTCGATCCTCGATCCTTGGGTCAAGAAGATCCCGTGGAGGAAGCATGGAAACCCACTCCAGTGTTGTTGCCTGGGGACGCTATGGACGGAGGGGCCTGGCAGGCTACAGTCCCTAGCGTTGCAGAGCCGGGACATGAGTGAAGTGCCTGATCACGCGCTCATAATGATACACGTTTAAGTGGTTGTTCTTTCGTAGATGCCCTTTTTCAGAATGAAAACGTTTTCCTTAATCTGTAGTTTGCTGTAGTGACTTATATAGTGATTTATGTAATGATGTATGTAGATTTGATGTAGTGATGTAGTGATACGTTGATGTTGAATTTCAACAAATGCTTTTTTTCTGTATCTATTGAAGTGATCACTTTCCCCCCTTTATTAATGTGATGAATTGGTTTCAAATGTTAAATCAACCTTCCATTCTTGGGATAAATCTTACTTGCTTAGGACATATTTTCGTATTATCCTTTCTACATATTGCTGAATTTTACTTCTCAGTGTCTTATTAAATATTTTTATGAAGAATGTTTGTCTTTAATTTACATTTTTTTCATACCTTTCTCAATTTTTGATATCAGAGATACACTGGCCTCGAAAAATGAATTGAGGAGCGGCCCTTCCTAGTTGATTTTTGGACAGAGTTTGTGTATGAATGGATTAATTTTTTGGTAAGTTTTCTCTACATTTTTTATTTCAATGATTTCATCTGCTCTTACTTTTATTTCTTTAAGTGATTTGTGTTTTCTTTATACACTAGCTTCTTAAGAAGGAGACTAATATTCATTTTCAGTTTCTTTTTTGGATAGCATATGCATTTAAACTTGCAAAGTTTCCATCTTGTACTGCTTTTTCTGAATCTCATATGTTTTTGATATGTTTGTTTTCATTATAATTCAGTTCAAAACATTATATTGTGATTTTTCTCCCTTTGAATACAGTGTTTCTAAGAAGTGCATTTTAAATTTTATAAATATTGGATTTTTTAAAATCACTATTTCATTGTTATAATTTCATTTTAATCAGTGAATATGCAGTGTAAGATTTTGAAACTTTTTGAAATTTACTGGGACTTTATTTTTGTGGCCCTGCATATGGTTCTTCTTGGTGAACATTCCATGGGCACTAAAAAATGATGTCTGTTCTATGGCTTTGGATGTGGCATTGATAGAGTTGTTGATAGAGTTGTCCAAATTTTCCATATACCTAATTTGTTAATTAGTGATAATTTCAATTCCTGAGAGAGAAGTGTTAAAATCTCTAACAATGATTGTGCTCTATTTATTTCTCCCTTTACTTCTATCAGTTTTTGAAACTTTGCTTTTATGTGTATTCACATTTCTTCTTGTTATGTCTTCCTCAGAAAAAGAGTTTTTATCATTAGGAAATGACTCTTGTTCTCTCTGGTGATGCATTTGTTCTGAATTCTATGTTTTTGTTATTAACATAGCCACACAAGCTTTCTTAAGCATACATTTTATGTTATACATTTTTCTATTCTTTTATTTTTAATCTGTCATTGCCTTATATTTAGAATGTAATGCTTGTAGTAATCAGATCATTAGGTTTTATCTTTTTATGTGATCTGAAAGTTTGTCTTTTGAATAGCGTTTTGTCCATTTATATTTAATGCAGTTGCCGCTGTTGTATTCATTTTCTATTTGTCCCATAAATTTTTTATTTCCTTTTTCCACTTTATTCTCTTTTTTTGAGTTATAAATTTTAAAAGTTTAACTTTTTGCTTTCTCTTTTTTAGCTAGGCCTGTTGGTGGTGGTATTGTTGGTTTTCTTTTGTATTTAGTGGTTACTGTAGTGATTAAATTGTGCATTTTAACCTAGCATTATCTATTTAATATTCATATTAAACACTTCTGATAAAATATCAAGTATTATTCCATTTAAATTCACTGTCCTATGTACAGTTGTCTTAATACCGTTTACTATTAAATGTCTTAAAAATTTCACAATATAATATTGATAGTTTACCATGAAGAAATTAAGAAAAGGAGAATAGTTTCAAATATTTATCCATGTATTGACTGTTCATAGTGCTCTTTATTCCTTCCTGTATTTCCAAATTTTGTTTTGATATTATCATCATTCATAAAGAACTTTATCATTTTTTATAGCTCATGCATGTTTCCTTAGCTTTCATTTCTCTGAAGGTGTTTTCACCCTCATTTCAAAAGATACTTTCAATGAATATACATTACAGAACTGACAGTTTTAATTTTTCAGCACTTAAAGATTTCATTACTTTATACACTGGCTTATGTTTTTTGTTTGTTTTCCTGATTAGCAGTTAGGAGTAGTTAGTTCTGTTCTGTGTGTATTTAATATATTGTTTTTATCTGACTGCTTTCAAAATATTTCTTTGTCTTTGGTTTACAGCAGCTTTACTCTGACACATCCAGGTGGGGTTTTATTTTTATTTATCCCAATAAGGGACTGCTGTGCCCCTCAAATCTGTAGGCTGATGCTTTCCACAAAACTTAAATTCTCCAACATACTTACATTTCTGTCGACTGTTTTTCATCTTGATCAGGGGTCACATTTTTCCTGTTTTGTCTCATAATTTTTGATTCTATGTCGAACATTGTATGTGACAAAAGAAGTAATGTTATGTTTTCCTTGAGGTTGTTAAGCCTTGTTCTGGAAGGTGTTTCAATTGGCAGATCCCATTGATCCCATCAACTTACCTTTAGTCTTTGTTAAGGTGACTGAATATATTTTGGTTTGGGTCTTAGTTCTAGTATATAACTCTCTCTCATTCTGTATGTATCTATCTGCCTAGATACAGATCTCCAGAGAGAGAGAGAATATAAACACACAATGCTTTTTCAATTAAAGAGATTATGTTTACTTTTTCACCAATGATTAAAATTATGAAGAATAAATAAAACTACATAGAACATTTATAGGAAAAACTTAGAATTCTGCTAAAAGATTCAACATGGAAACATGTCCTATACTTAACAATGAATAGATACTTTGGCAATAGAAATTAAATATAATCCAAGTAAAAACTTCTATTGGAATTTTTTACTTTGTCAGACTCCAGATTTAAAAAACATATTGTTCTTCCATAAATAGAAAAGTCCAAAGATGGAAAATTCATGAGGTAAAAAATAAACTATCCAGATGTTATATGTATTATGAAGCTTTAGTAAGATAAAGGATTTGAAACTTAGTATAAAAATAGAACAACATAATAAAATATAAAAATAGAATAAAAGATGTATAAAAACTCTAACATATATAAATATTGTATATGATAAATGTAACATTTAAAAGCAGTGAGAAAGATAAATTATATAGAAAACACTGTTGAACAAATAACTATTTAACAACAACAAAAAATTCAACCTGGGGCTCTTGGTTCATATTTTATATACCAATGTAAATTCCATATGGATCATATTTTTAAGGTGTAAAATCCAATTTAAGAACAAAACATGTAAGAATTTTTATTCAGTGTGGAAAAGAACTTGGTTAGCAGGAAACAAAATCCACAAATGGCAATTAAAAAAAAAAACTATAAATTTACTGACTCGGCATCAAAAATACCCAAAGTAAAAAGATAAGTAACAAGCTGGGAGCAAAGACAATTTTACCTGGTAAACAATAAATACCTATATTCCGTTCTTGATACGTGAAGAGCTCTTACAGGATGTTTGGGAAAAGTCATTATCTAATACACGACTGTGTAAAAGACTTGAATAATCATTTCATGGGTGAGTCAGTCAGTCAGGTCAGTCGCTCAGTCGTGTCCAACTCTTTGCGACCCCATAGACTGCAGCACGCCAGGCCTCCCTGTCCCTCACCAGCTCCCGGAGCTTGCTCAAACTCATGTCCATCCAGTTGGTGATGCCATCCAACCATCTCATCCTCTGTCAGCCCCTTCTCCTCCCGCCATCAGGGTCTTTTCCCAGCATCAGGGTCTTTTCCAAGGACTCAGTTCTTCGTATCAGGTGGCCAAAGTATTGGAGTTTCAGCTTCAGCATCAGTCCTTCCAATGAATATTCAGGACTGATCTCCTTTAGGATGGACTGGTTGGATCTCCTTGCAGTCCAAGTGACTCTCAAGAGTCTTCTCCAACACCACAGTTCAAAAGCACCAATTCTTTGGTGCTCAGCTTTCTTTATATTCCGACTCTCGCATCCATACATGACTACTGGAAAAACCATAGTTTTGACTAGATGGACCTTTGTTGACAAAGTAATGTCTCTGGTTTTTAATATGCTATCTAGGTTGATCATAACTTCCCTTCCAAGGAGCAAGCATCTTAATTTCATGGCTGCAGTTGCCATGCGCAGTGATTTTGGAGCCCCAAAATATAAAGTCTGTCGCTGTTTCCATTGTTTCCCCATCTATTTGCCATGAAGTGATTGAATCAGATGCCATGATCTTAGTTTTCTGAATGTTGAGCTTTAAGCCAACTTTTTCACTCTCCTCTTTCACTTTCATCAAGAGGCTCTTTAGCTCCTCTTTGCTTTCTGCCATAAGGGTGGTGTCACTGCATATCTGAGGTTATTGATATCTCTCCCGGCACCTTGATTCCAGCTTGGGCTTCCTCCAGCCTGCCATTTTGCATGATGGACCCTGCATAGAAGATAAATAAGCAGGGGGACCATATGCAGCCTTGACGGACTCCTTTCCTGATTTGGAACCAGTCTGTTGTTCCATGTCCAGTTTTAATTGTTGCTTCTTGACCTGCATACAGATAACCACAATGGTGTGATCACTCACCTAGAGCCAGATATCCTGGAATGTGAAGTCAAATGGGCCTTAGGAAGAATCACTATGAATAAAGCTAGCAGAGGTGATGGAATTCCAGTTGAGCTATTTCAAATCCTCAAAGATGATGCTGTGAAAGTGCTGCACTCAATTTGCCAGCAAATTTGGAAAACTCAGCAGTGGCCACAGAACTGGAAAAGGTCAGTTTTCATTCTAATCCCAAAGAAAGGCAATGCCAAAGAATGCTCAAACTACTGCACAATTGTACTCATCTCAGACGCTAGCAAAGTAATTCTCAAAATCCTCCAAGTCAAGCTTCAATAGTACATGAACTGTGAACTTCCAGATTTCCAAGCTGAATTTAGAAAGCACAGAGGCACCAGAGATCAAATTGCTAACATTCATTGGATTATCGAAAAAAGCAAGAGAGTTCCAATTTCATGGATAAAGAAATACAAATGATTTTAAACTTTGGGTAAAAAGCTTCAGTCTTTATTAAAAATAAAAATTCAAATAAGACACCATTTCTAGCTCTTAGATTTATAAAACATTTAAAAAATCTTAACACTTTGTATGGATGAAGTTGAGTGAAAATCAGCATTTTGTACACTTTTAATGGCACTTCTCAGGTGACACATTGGTAAAGAATCTTCCTGTCAACGCAGGAGATGTGAGTTTGATCCCTGGGTCACAAAGATCCCCTGGAGGAGGAAATGGCAAACCACTCCAGGATTCTTACTTGGGAAATCCCATGGACAGAGGGGTCTGTGGGGATGGGGGTGGGGTTCAGTCCATGGGACAGAGGAACCTAGTGGGCTACAGTCCATGGGGTCACAAAGAGTCTGACATGACCGAGCATACACATTCATGAAGGTGTACATTTTAGCTTCATCTTCACATACAGTTTGATCTCTTTACCCAGGAATTCTCCTTCAGTACCCATCAGAAAAGAATGCTCATTTTAATTGCAGAAAAAGGTTAGAAAATAATAATTGTCCAATAATAGGTTGTTCTTTAAATGATTTTTGGTATCTCTATAAAGCAGGAGAGAAAAATAAGATGTTCCGGTATACGCCTTGATAAGGAATCAAGTTGTATTTTTAATTGAATATATTACACAATATATACACAATATATTACATTTGGGTAAATAAGCAAGGTCGGCACAAATAAGCTTGTGTGTCCTTGAAGGATACACAAGAAACCAGGAGTGATAGTGACCTCTGAGTGTGAAGTTTCCCCGCTAGGGAGGGAGGGAGACTTCCTTTCTGGCTGTACTTTATTCCACAGTTTAATTTTTTGTAATGTATATAAATTACTTTTTATTAAATATTTTAAAGCATTATTTATGAGCCCCTTTCCAAGTCTGACATTCTAGGAGGCTATGGTCATGAAATGGTAATGAGGCAGTGAAATTGGACAGAATCTGAAAGATTTCAGGTCAGCGAGTATGATGGGAGTTTAGAAAACTTCCTTAATGTGGTTCATTCTGAGTCAATTTGTAAACAAGTTACTAATACTCATTTCATGGTCTTTTTAGGAGTTTTGAGCTATGGATAACTGTGCTATGAATCACATATTCATATTTACATGACGGTTAGATTCATTGCTTCCTCTGTGACAGTGAAAATGCTGTGTAAAAAATTTTGAAGTCTTAAACGTGATTGACAGTTTCCTTTTATAAGCTGAAGGATATCAGTCATAGCAGCCACATCTTGGCTTCCTCGTTCTGCTGACCTTTGTTTTTCTTCAAAGGGGGATGGTATTCTGAGCCGGACTGACTGGACTCATGAGATGTCATAAATCTTCTCATCCGCAACATTCGTTGTATTCACTGATCAAGAGGCGTTAAGTGTAAAGCATTGTTTGGTCATCCTAGGACATTGAATTCACTACTCTGGACAAGTGGGCACAGTCCATAACACCAGGGGCTGTCTCTCTATAAGATCTGTGACAGACCAGCATGGCCAATGGGCCTCCCCAGTGGCTCAGTGGTGAAGAATCAGCCTGCCAAAGCAGGAAACAGAGGAGATGCGAGCTCCGTCCTTAGGTCAAGAAGATCCTCTGGAGAAACGGATGGCTACCCACTCCAGTATTCTTACCTGGAGAATCCCATGGACAGAGGAGCCTGGCGGGCTACGGTCCACGGGGTCGCAAAGAGACAGAGGTAGCTGAAACGACTTAGCACAGAGGGCAGAGTAGCAGATGGCACGATGGGCTCTCTCCTGTCCCTGAATTTCTGGGGCAATCACACCAAGGCGACTAGCTGTCCTCATGACTCCTATTTATTTCGCCCATTCCTATTCAGGGATCACGTCCCCGTCAGCCAGCTTCAGCCCAGCAAACCTCTTTGCTGTCACTGAACTCACACTCTGCTGTGTTCCCTGCACTCTGGGGCCACCCGGACACTGGGTGCCCAACTCAGGAGTTTCCAGGCCACTAGAGGACAAGCACGAGACACAGCGAGACACAGTAACTTGGAGTTACAGCCGCTTGGAAATCAGGCCACCTCTGAAATCTAAGGAAGGAAAAGCCCAAGATAGGGTGGAGTTTATAAAACCCTGTGAGTTCATCAGAGAACTTCCAGCTTCATCCCAGGTGCTGACTCTGGTTTTGTACCTGGAGTGGTCTTCCCAAAGTGAGGGGTGGTTGATTCTAGAGTAGCTGAGCTCTCGGAAGAGAGGCCGTGATAAGGGTCGGGGGGAAGGTCAAGACTTTGAAGAACAAGACTGTGCGTGTGGCTTCATCTTCCAGGCTGCAGGGGCACTTGCCCAAAATCCCACCTGAACACCTGGGTGAAGATTCTGGAAAACTGTCTCAGGCCTGCTGATGCACAGGCTGTGGACTTGGGCAGGGGGGACACACACCTTAGTCAGAACCCAGGGGATCCACAAACACCAGAGCCGCCAGCTTCAGAGTCGTTAGCACCAGCTCCCCGGGCCAGGAGTCTGTGCTCCCTGGCTCCTCCCAGTGCTCACCAAGTGACAGGAAGAGTCTTCCTTCTCAAGAGGAGGCCCAAGCATGGAAACTGAGATGAGTTCTGATTCTCCCCAACTAGGAAGTTCAGTCCAGTTTAATTTAGTTCAGTCACTCAGCCGTGTCTGACTCTGTGACCCCATGGACTGCAGCATGCCAGGCCTCCCTTTCCATCACCAACTCCCAGAGTTAACTCAAACTCATGTCCATCCAGTCAGCGATGCCACCCAACCATCTCATCCTCTGTTATCCCCTTCTCCTCCTACCTTCAATCTTTCCCAGTGTCAGGGTCTTTTCAAATGAGGCAGTTCTCATCAGGTGGCTAAAGTATTGGAGTTTCAGCTTCAAACTCAGTCCTGCCAATGAACACCCAGGACTGATCTCCTTTAGGATGGACTGGTTGGATCTCCATATAGTCAAGAAGGAGGGCAATTCGATAGCCTGAGTCCCTCTGTGGATTCATCTTGTTTGCTCTAAGGGAAAAGAGTTTTTTTTATATTAATATTATCAGGAAGAGTCAGGTAGAGGAGCAGGAGGCAGAGAAGGAACACTGCGGGGTGAGGCCAGACGTTTATTCACTTTAGAGACATCGCCTGAGCACATGCTCTGTGCCAGGCAGTTTTGCCCGTGCCCAAGGATGGAGGGCAGAAGGAGGAGGGAGAGGCAGGGGATGAGAGGTTTGGATGGCAGCACCGACTCGACGGACCTGAGTTTGAGCAAGCTCTGGGGGACAGTGAATGACAGGGAAGCCTGGTGTGCTGCAGTCCATGAGGCTGCAAAGAGTTGACATAACTTAGCAACTGAACAACAATACAAGCCAAGGCCTGAGCTCTGGGATAACAGAGCCTGGTTTGCTTCTCGCAGGACCGGAGGCGACAGCAGGCCCACGGCCAGCGGACACTGCCCAGGCCGCCCTCTTGGTTCACAGGCCAGCTGAGCGCCGAGGTCCACCCTTACCTGCTTTTGTTCCCTCCCATTCTCTCCTCTCTGAGTGGAGCTGGGACACTGAAGGTCTGTGTCCCTCTCCACTTAGGATTCCTTCCAGGTCATTTGGAATTCATTCCCGGGACGTGCTCCAGATAGAGTCGCATACCTCAGAGCGCTGGATCGCTCACTGATGTTGCTGTTTTAACCGTTTTCTGCAAACTTTATGTGTCCTAAGTTTGCTAGGCCCCAGAGCTTCCTAAGTGCCTGATTTGAGGCGTGGTAAGTTTTGCAGAGCAGATAAAGCCGAACAACAGGGAACACGGTGTTTTTGCATTAAGCTGTGGACTTGCTCCCAGTTCTCTTGGAACATGGCATCTCTCGTGTAATCTGCTTTCAAACAGCCCTGAAGTGGCCCTGCACAGATGTGTGAATGAACACCTGCCAGTTTTGGGCGCTGGTCATAAAGGTGGCACCAGCTCTCAGCAGGCTGCCCTGTGGAGAGGTGCTGACTAACATCACCCCCTCCTTCCATGCTTGGCCAGGTGCTTGGGCTCTTTCTGGCTGTTTTTCCCAAGATGACTTCAGCTTGGATGCTTCCAGCTCAGCTTGGCCAAGTTGTATCCATCCGATTGTCATCAACGTCACCACCACCATCCGGGGGTATTTCCTGTGTGCCTCTTGCCAACTGTTGCCAATTCTACTAACGTCCTTGACTGGCTGTCATGTGCCAGACCCTGTGCTAAGCTCTGGGCAGAGGGCCACACATAGCTTTCTGGCTCAAGGAGCCCAAGCTGGAAGGATCAGGGTAATGTGCAAACACAGCATTTCAGAATAACACAAATCGAGGTATGAACTGGATATTACAGGGACAAAACAGGGTCACTTAGAGGTGATCAAGGGCAGTGATGTCCAGGAAACCTTCTCAGAGCAATAGTGCCCAGAGAAGGATAAGTCAGGATGAGCTAGGCAAGGGAAAGCAATGAGTTCAGAAAATTCTCCAAGGGCATCGAAACTTGGGTCCAAGGTCAAAATCAGAACCGGGAAGAAACTCCATCTCTATTTCTGCCGTGGATCAGAATCAGATGGGAGGCTGGCTGAGGCTCTGGGTTCCTTCCTACGTGGACCAGTGAGATTTACGTCACGTGCTTTCTCCTAGCGTGAATCCTCCTGGTTCTGGACCATCTCAGGAGAGCCTCGGAGAACCCCTGCCAGCATCTCATCCCACCCTGCCCTATTGAGGTACCCCAGAAGCAAGGTCCAGGGAGCCAGGCTGGTCCAATCTAGAGAGGACCGTGGATCAAGATCATAAGGCTCTCTCTGCTTTGGCTTTGGTTTGGCATCACTACACAGCTGGGGCCTTCCATTAGGAAAATGAACTGTTATCTACGTTCATCTACTATTTAGCCCATATGAATATATCCCTGACCATCCTCAAAATACATTTGATGGTTTTCTCTTTCAGACAGAAACCCGTTCAGGATTATGCTGTCGCTGTTCAGTTGCCCAGTCCTGTCTGATGCTTTGCAACTCTGTGAACAGGGTGCAGCGCGCCAGGCTTTCCTGTCCTTCAGCATCTCCTGGAATTTGCCCAAACCCATGTCTATTGAGTCGGTGATGCTATCTAACCATCTCATCCTTTGCCGCCTTCTTCTCCAATTGACTTCAATCTTTCCCAGCATCAGGGTCTTTTCCAATGAGTCAGTTCTTCATATCATGTGGCCAAAGGATTGAAGCTTCATCTTCAGTATCAGTCTTTTCAACGAATATTCAGGGTTGATTTCCTTTAGGGTTGACTGGTTTGAGCTCTTTACTGTCCAAGGACTCTCAAGAGTCTTCTCCAACACCACAATTTGACAGCATCAGTTCTTCAGTGCTCAGCCTTCTTGACAGTCCAGCTCTCACATCTCTACATGACTACTGAAAAAAACAAGGATTATGAATGGCTTTTCATTATTATAACTTCTTAGTGTCTTTTAATCTAGGATATGTCCCCCTGTTTTCTTTCAATGATTTTTTTCAGACCAAGTTTTTTTAAGGGCTTCCTCTATAGAAAGTCCTATTCTGGAGGCTGCATGATGGCTTCCTTGCGGTAGTTTAACTTGCTCTTCTATCCCCTCTGCTTCCAGTAAACTGTAGGTAGGTCTAAAGCCTTGATTCAGTTAAACGTGTTTGGCAACGATAGTTGAATGTCATATCCCTGCACTTCATGGGCAGATGGCAGATTTCCCACAATTATTGATGCTGCTCAAGATGATAACTGTCATGTCCTTCCCTGATGAAGACACATTTTTCCTTTTGAACTTGGAGGAGGGCAGTGAGCAATACATGATTGTTCTTTCATCTGATTGTTCTAGCATCTATTGTTAGCTCTTGCTTCTTGAATCAATTATTTCTTTGGTGAATGGAAAATTGTGATTTTTTTTTAAAGGAATGAGCTTTTCTTATATTGAATATGATTATAAAATGTGACATTGTCTTTTTATTTCTGGTTGTTGTATTTTATTTATCATGCTTATGTATATAGACTAGTTTCTAATGATCTGTTCTGATGAACAAAACCGCACCAACTCTAAAGGCATTTCTGCGCCTTTGGGCCAGTGTTCTTTAAGGAACAACCCCTAAAAGTAGAGATAGAGTTCTATGTAGGGAACGTTGTCATGAAAATTGCTGGATTTCTCACCAGAAAGGCTGAACCGAAGCCTTCTGTCTCCAGCAGCAAGGCCTGCACCCTGCTGTCCTCTGGGCCTGCCCAGTGCAAGAGAACCACAGTCTCGGGGAGGAAAACAGAAGTCTACGGTCCTCGTATGAAGATGAGGACTGTTTCATAAACAGAGAAAGAAAAAGGAAAAACACAATGCTGATTGAACTCAACAATTCACAAAATGGCGGTCTTCACAACTCTTCCCTTCCTGACCAACAGTCGCCCATAAAGAGAGTTTCCTCCTAGCCCGGCTCCCTCTCAGGCGACTACCTGCCTGCGTGTGTGCTGAGTTACTTCGGTCATGCCTGGCTCTTTGAGGCCCCGTGGCCTGTAGCCCGCCAGGCTCCTCTGTCCACGGGATCCTCCAGGCAACAGCACTGGAGTGGGCTGCTACGCGGGATCTCCAGACCCAGGAGTCGAGCCATGTTTCCTGCAGCTCCTGCATCGAGGCAGGTTCTTTCCCACTGAGCCCCTGGGGAAGCCCCGCAAGACGGCAGTTCCTTCTAAAGAGAGAGGAACTCGCGTCTGAAAGTAACCACTCTTGCCTTCTGTTTCTCTTTCTGTTTTACATCACACACACACACACACACACACACACACATACACGTCCCCCAGGTTATGAATTACCATGTATTCACATTTGTATTAATAATAAGTTACTGGCATCATCATCATTATTATTGATGCTCAGCTGTCTGTCCTGAATGTGGCCAGCAGGAATTCCTTCTCGCTGGCCCTGGTGTGCTTGTGAGAGGCCTCCATTTGTGTCTGAATTCTTTCTTACTCTCTGATAGGAAAAGACATCTAGCCTCACCCTGCACTTTCCTTACCCCAGAGCAGGAATCAGCAGTTTCTGTAGAACTGGGAATGGCATTTAGAAATCAAAGTTCAGATGCTGAATGTGCTCCCTGATACTGGGCTCTCCTTGCCTTTGGGGGTTATTATTGGATAAAGTGAGTTCATCTGGATATTCCAGCTCAAATTTTGGGCTTCCCAGGTGGCCCCAGTGGTAAGGAACCCACCTGCCAATACAGGAGATGTAAAAGACTCAGGTTCAATCCCTGGGTTGGGAAGATCCCCTGAGGAGGGCCTGGCCACCCACTCCAGTGTTCTTGCCTGGAGAATCCCATGGACAGAGAAACCTACAGTTCATGGGATCACAAAGAGTAAGATGTGACTAAAGTGACTTAGCATGCATGTTCAAATTTTACATTGCAAGACATTCCTTTGTCATTCAGTTGCTCGGTCATATCCCACGCTTTGCACCCCATGGACTGCAGCACACCAGGCTTCCCTGTTCTTCACCATCTCCTGGAGCTTGCTCAAACTCACGTCCATTGAGTCGGTGATGCCATCCAACCATCTCATCCTCTGTCGTCCCCTTCTCCTCCTGCCTTCAATCTTTCCCAGCATCAGGGTGTTTTCTAATGAGTCGGCTCTTTGCATCAGGTGGCCGAAGTATTGGAGCTTCAGCTTCAGCATCAGTCCTTCCAATGAATATTCAGGATTGATTTCCTTGTTCCTAACTTCTTTGAATTTATATATCTTTTTATATGGAAAATGTTTGCTCCTACTTTTTAACTTTATCATTTGACATTATTACACCTTTTCAAAATTTCTATGTGAACTTCCTAGTATGTGATAGGTGAGAAATGGTACTTTCAGTATCATCTTAATTTGCACCTCTCTTATTGTGAGTGAAGTTGAATATTTTGCTTATGTTTCAGGGCAGTTTTCCTTTGTTTATTTTTGAACTGCCTGATCAGGTCACTTGCCTATTGTCCTACCCGGGTTTTACTCATTGGTTTTCTCTATTTTAAGAGCTTTCTCTAGATCAGGGCTAAACCTCCTAGTTTTTGACCGAAGATGTGAGTATGTTCCTCTGCTCTGTCCTTGTTTGTGAGTATTTGCTTGCAGAGGTTTTATTTCAAAAAAAAAAAAGATAAGAGGACTGTTATTGGCCGAAATGGCCTACCAATATGCTGTGGTATAAATACAGTGTTCACCGAGCAGGATGAACACTAGAGGTGAGCTCTCATTGGTGCAGCTGGGGTATTCAAGGTGATGCGTGGCTCCCACCTGCTCAGAAGAGGCACAAAACTCCAGCTAGGCCCCTGGGCTCCACCCCAGGAACCTTTTCAACTGAACCCTGGGTGCCATCCCTGGCTCCATCCATTAGGTTTGGAAGAATTCTGGTTGCTGGACACCAACCAGGAGGGTGACTCAGTCCTGAACCATGGGATGTGGTCATGTTGACCTTGAGTGACGCCTTCACAAAAAAGGCTGTTGCTCACCCAAAAAGCAGAGTGCTGGGCCTCTTGGACTCCTGGGGAGGCTGTACAAGCTGCCTTACACTTGTTTCCTGTCCAGTGTTTGTCTGGTAAGTATATACGTGTGGCTGTATCAATCTGCTCTCCAACAGGAGGGAGCTGGCGCCCACACAGTAGGATCGGAGTGGAGGAGGGAGGCGACGTCTGTAGTGAGAGAGGACAAGTGTGAGGCAGAGGGGAGCTCACAAGTCTGGGAGTCCTAGGCCAGGAGCAGCTGAATGGATGTCACCTGTTAGCCTAAAGCATCCATGGAATAGCAGATCCTGCAGCTAGGCCTCAAGAGGGAATTTGCAGACAGAAGGTCACTTTGAGAGCAGCAGTGAGGTTTAGTCACAGGACAAAGGCTTCCCAGAGTGACTTTTCAAAGCAGTAGCCAGGGGAAGGTGTACTTGGCTGTGCTCTCTTCCTCCCTCTGATGTTATGTTAGATCCTGAAGTCAGCTAGCGCCCAGAGTGCGAGGGAGCCCTGGCTGTCAGCCTCCTGGGGCAGAGCCGGTTGCAGAGGATGACTGTTAATCAGTCAGTCATGTCCGGCTCTTTGTGATCCATGAACTGTAGCCCACCAGGTTCCTCTGTCCATGGGATTCTCCAGGCAAGAATGCTGGAGTGGGTTGCCATGCCCTCCTGGAGGGGACCTTCCCCATCCAGGGATCCAACCTGGGTCTCCTATGTTACAGGCAGATTCTTTACCACTGAGCCCCAAGGAAGGGGATGAGAGCCAAGAGCTAGTGCTCATCCATGTCCAGCCTTCTCCCATGATCCTCCAGGAGGGACCTCAGGGTTGCCTGTGAGTCACTTACATGGGTCAGTATGTGACATGCAGCTGCCGGGGAGAGGGGTCAGGTGGGAGGGTCTGCAGTGGGAAAGACTATACATCTGTTTAATCTCTAAGAAGTTGCTCCAGGAATGGAAGCCAGGCCCGTGGGGCTGTACCAGGAAGCATGGGTTCCTGGGGGACTGACCAGACTCCGGGATGGGTATGGAGTCAAGGTTTCAGAAACTTAAAGATGTCCCAAATCTGGGAGCTTAGGTGTCCCACAAACACAACATGGAAGCCAGGGGGAGGGGATGGCTTTGGGGAGTAGAATCCAGGCAGCAACCTGGTGGCTGAGAGGTAGAAACAGATGTGCTGGTATCTGGGGACAAAACTGGGCTGTCATGCCTGCGGTGATAAGTGTAGCAATGGACTGTTGTGAGCTCATGTGCTCACCTGAGGAGAATTAGAGATGGAAGACATAAGAGCAAAGGGAGGACCACTGCTGAGATAAATATATATATGTATAACCCCTGTCCCACTGCCTTTCAATGGTCTAGTCAACGTGATCTAGTCAATATTGGTCCAGGCCACTGTGTGTCAGATGGGGGTGGATGCTGGCCCTTGGGAGGGGAGCAAAGAGACAAACACCAGGCCCTCGCATTGCGGTGGGGGACAGAGGAGAAAGACGGGTAACTACCATACGCCGTAGGTTGGCTGGACAGTGACAGGTAGGGCGTGGTTGACTAGCACGCCCGTGTGCTCTACCTGCCGCCATCGGTGTGCAGGGACCAGGCGTGTGAGAGCCGTAAGGGATGGGAGAGACGTGCAGGCCAGCTGCTTCCTCCCACAGGAAGGCCAAAGGCTTGGCGGCAGCGGATGTTCTGGGTGGAGCTGGCCTGCACTGCAGGCGTGGGCTTCTAAGCCCCCAGCCCTGCCCACTGCCCTATGTGCGGTCTCGTCTGGTATGAGGTGGGGGGTAAGGAACATAGAAGCCCCCTCCCAGCCACCTGGTTATCAGGACCCCCAGCATGGAGGCAGGAAGGATATGCTGACTTTTAGGAAGATTCTGCCCCCAAAACTCTAAATCAGAGGTAGAGTTCTTAATTCCAGTGATTATTATTAAGCAAACACTTAAAATTCTCTGAGTGGATGGCCCTCCCAAATGTCTCTGGCTTGACACTGAACTGGGATTTTTTCTGTTTAATTTACGGAAGTTATGCCTTTGGGCCCTGAAGGAGTGGACTTCTCCTTGCCCTCCGTGAAGCTCTCCTCTGCCTTGCAAAGAGCAGGAAATGATTTTCCTCCAGTGTCTTTTTGTCCAGCTGTGCTCGGCCTGTACAGTGGTCACTTCTACAGATCCAGGAAGAGCTAGAAACATAGTTGATTAGCAATAAAATTCCTGGGAGGTAGACCCCGGGAAATGTAGCCCGCATCCCCTGGGGCCAGCCCCAGTGGAGTGAGGTTTGGATCAGCTTCAAAAGACGTGGAACGAACTTCCCAACAGCCCTTGTCCGCTCCTCTGGCCCTCCACCTCCTCTCATTGGAGAATTCTTTTGACACTGATCTGCAGTCAGGACTCAAAATTAAATTCTTCTACATTATTAAATTGAGTATTTGGCTTAATATTTTAAAATCTGAGACCAGTGGAGACCCAAAAGCACTCCATCAGTGCCTCGCGTTCCTGTTGAAATTAAAAGCTTGCTGGAGAAAGTGCCGCTGAAGGATAGCTGCAGAGCATTCCCGGGTGGCCCCCTGTCTGTTTATGGGTCTCTGAGCATTTCTTTCCAAGCTCATGTTCTAAGCTCCCTCGACCCTCCTGAGTATATTCACCAAAATGGACTGCAAAGTGCCAAAATTGGAATCCATCCTTTTATTTTCTTCTTCTTGGTTCCTCTAACACGATGTAACTGTGAGACTGTGTTCCAGCCAGCCGGCTCAGACCCCTTGAAAAGTCTGTATGTAATCAAACCGTGGTGAAGGCATTTGGACCCTTACTTTGTATTTCAGCAGCTCATTTGGCTCTCAGCTCTGAAAAAGTGCAAATTTCCTGTTGGCTTGGAATTAGTTTCAATTTTTTTTTTTTTTTTTTCTCCTCCTCCAAGACAAATCAAATGAGAACCTTCAGGATATCCTACACATGGAAGCTTGAGCTCATAGATCAAACGCCTCATTTGCCTTTCCTGGTGATATTTTTGCTCCATGTAAAATTACAGCAGATCTTGGCAACCGGGCCCCTGGATAGAGTTCCTGGGAAATATGTCAATTTTATGTCCAATTTTTATTACTGGGATCGGGGTGCAGTGTGGATTTAAATGCAGCCCACAATCTTAGTAATTCCATTGGTCTATTTGCTTGGTGGATTTACTTCTGAATCCTTCGACGTGGCTTCTTTGGTTTTTATTTCTATTCTAGCCTTACATGTTTAAGTTTATACATAAAAGAGACAATGCTCAGTGGTACCCATTATGAATAAGGAAATGGTGCTTCCTTCTTCAGCTGGGCGATGATGCTCTAGCACATTCCTTCCTTCCAGCCCTGCAAAGACCCTTCTTATGTAAAGTCACCTGCACGCCCTCTTCTTTCTTGCAAGACAAGGCAGCAATTGAGGGGTTGGAAGCACTTTTACCATCGTTTGGCCCATGTGCCTTTGGTATAGATTCAAACTGACACCCTCTGAATGGAGCTCGAGTGGGAAATGCAGCAGGCTCTGAAGCCACTTTGTTGCAAGGGCTACATTTCTCATGGCACAGTCCTCAGCGCACTGACCACCCAGGCGGCCCACCTGCTGGTCCTCAGGTAGTGCACCGCTGAAGGAGGCAAAGCACAGGAAGGGACAGTTTCTTCCTCTCGAGGTTGTGAGTAAATATGAACTAAACCCGTATTCTAATGAACGGCTACCTCTGAAAGCCCATTGTGAAGACGGGCCTCCAGAGGTGCTGCCATGTGTCCAAGGTCATGGAAACGAGCGGCACAGGCTCTGAGCTTGGGTTCGCCCCGGAGTCTGATTGCGTGTTTTGAATGGTGGTCCTTGAAGTTCTCGAAGTAGAGAAGACTGCTACAATTGGTGCAGTTAACTGTATTTATTTAAAGCATTTAACTTGCTTAGCCTTCTGGCTGCAGAAGTTACACATGCTCTCTGTTCAAAGCTGGGTAAACTTTAAAAGAGTGTGAAGAAAGGCAGAGATGGAGCAGCCATACCTGGGCGGGCTTCCTTTTGCGTCGATTGACTACCTGGGCACAGGATTTGGTATTCCTCTCCTGATAGGTTTTCTCTTGTTACCAAATACTGGGCGCTGGTGGGAAGATGATTTTCAGTGTGAAGCGGTGTTCAGTCCTGTGGCTGTTGCCCATTTATTTCACAAGCCCCCTGTTAGGGGCATTTAGGTTGGTTTTTTAAAAATTAATTTATTTTTAATTGGAAGATCACTGCTTTACAACATTGTGCACGTTCCTGCCATACATCAACATGAATTAACCATAGGCGTACATATGCCCCCTCCCTCTGGCTCCTCCTCCTCAGCTACCACCCCATCCCAACCCGCTAAGTCGTCACAGAGCCTCTGTTCGAGGTCCCTGCATCACACAGGACATTCCCACTGGCCATCCCTCTCACATGTGGTCATGCATGTGTTTCCATGTTACCCATTCTTCCCACCCTCTCCTTCCCCTTCTGGGTCCACGAGTTTCTTCTCTACGCTTGTGTCTCCATTGCCGCCCTGCCCATAGATTCCTCATTACCATCTCTCTAGGTTGTATCTGACTTGTCACTGTTACGGGGAAAAACCTCAGGGAGCATCTAGTCCACTCTGAGTGAGAGTCAAGAGGTAGCAGCCCTTTGTTGGAGGGGAGCGGTATTCACACTGTTTTTATATTTTATTATCTAATTGCCCTCCAAAACGGTGATAACAATAGGGCTTTTGCCAACAGTCTGTGAAATGCCTCCTTTCACCAAACCTTCAAAAAGGCTTAATGAAAAATTTACAGTAGTGACCTTGGATTAAGCAAATCATTTCATCCCCATTCCCTTCACTAACAGTGAGGTTGACCATTTGTCATGTTGCCGACCTTATTTCTTATTTTGTGACTTGATTGTTTATTTTCCCATTAGTTTGTTCATCTTTTATTGCTTTGCAAAAAAAAATCTTTATTTAGTAATCATGTTTACTTTTCGCAATGTGATAGGAATAATTTTCCCAGAATGCAGTGGTCTTTTCTTGTTGTCTTTATAAGCCTCCTTTTCATATTTAATTAAGGCAGTTAGATCTGTCTCTTTTATTACGATTTCTTTCTTTGTGTCACGCTGGGAAAGACTTTCCTGCTCTGAGATCAGTAAAATGGTAATCTACACTGTGTTCCAGTTCTTTTATAATTTTGTGATTTATATTTTATCTTTTCATCTAACGTGTATAATAGAATATACCATGAGGTAAAGATCTGGGTTTTTTTTTTCTTTTTCTCTTTAAATAATTAAGGAATTATACCAGCACTTTAAAAATCATTATCTTTTTGCCAGTGATTTAAAAATGACACCTTCATTAGCTATTATATCCAAGTGCATTTCTGAATTTCTCATGTGATGCCCTTTGGGGCAGTTTATTTGTTGCTTTTACAGATACTACAACAGGCCTCCTAGGCTTTGTTTTCATTATATTTTCAATCTTATATAGGGGGATGATAGATTTTTGCATATTTATTTAGTTCCCAATCACTTTAGGGAACTCTTGTGCATTTTGACATTTTCTCATCATAGAAATTTTTCGAGGTAGACAATTGTATCAACTGCATACAATGACATTTAACTTGTATTTTCTGGCACTATTTCTAACATGTCTCTTTGACCCAATTTATCGGTATTTATCACTATATGTATTTGTTTAACTTCCCCTATTTTATTTTTCAGTTCTTTAATTTTCTTGCTTGATTCATACTCAAATGCGATGGCTCGTGCTTGGGTTGCACTTCTTTTAAGAAGTCTTCTTCAAAAGCATTCTTGTCTTCAGCATCTTGAAAGCAATGGTATCCCACTTTTGTTTTGAGGGACCTTTCCACTGGGCTCACACAGTTTTTCTCATCTCCAAATAAGAAGGAACCTATTTTGACCTGGCATTTCCATGGAGCATCCACAGACCTAGGATGCTGTTAGAATCCCTTTTGTAAATCTTAGCTGTAGGGTTGGTAGACAAACATTTCTGCTAAAGTTCAGGGGCACAGGGTAATGGGGTTTGAGAGGGACTTGGAATTGTGGGCAACTCTGGAAAGAGACCATCCTTTCTACACATGGTCCCTGTGTTTGGGGAAGCAGCCCAAGGAGATAGGGTTTGCTCATGACCAAGCTTTCAGGTCGTTATCAGCAATGGCTTTGCCCACCTCTCCTCACGTTACTGTTGGCCAGTCAGAGACAAATCCCACCTACCAGGCTAGATCTTACTTTGGGTAACTTCTGCGAGGGCTTCCTTGATGCTCAGCTGGTAAGGAATCCCCCTGCAATGCAGGAGACCCCAGTTTGATTCTTGGGTTGGGAAGATCCCCTGGAGGAGGGGATGGCAACCCATTCGAGAATTCCCATGGACAGAGGAGCCTGGCGGGCTACAGTCAGCCCATGGGGTTGCAAAACGTAGGACACGACTGACTAAACACAGCACAGACACCTCTGTGTAACTCCAGAGTCACTGATTCCATCTGGCAGTGGTCCGCTGGCAGGCTGCAAACTGGGGATTGCTAAGGGGCCCTTTCTAGAATCTCCTTCTTGAACTTTAAGGGAAGGTTCTGGGGTCCACAGTCCTGAAACACAGCTGTGCCAATGCACCTATTACCACTGGCCGTGCTTTGAACACGGGTGGCTGGCGACGACTCTGGAGGTGCTTAAACGTCTTAGTACATGAAGGCAGTTTTGGCACTGATGCTAAACTTTTGCGGAGCAACCCCAGTGCATAAGCGTTCTCTTTCAACCTGGAAGAAGATCGGCTCTTGACGCTGCTGTTCGTGCTGTTCATTCGCTAAGTCATGTCCAACTCTTTGCTACCCCATGGGCTGCAGCAAGCCGGGCTTCCCTGCCCTTCACTATCTCCTGGATTTTTACTAAACTCATGTCCATTGAGTCAGTGAGGCTATCCTACCATCTCATCCTCTGCCGCCCCTCTTCTTCTCTTGCCCTCAATTTCTCCATCAGTATCTTTTCCAATGAGTCGGCTCATGGCGTCAGGTGGCCAAAGTACTAGTGTTTCAGCATCAGTCCTTCCAGTGAGTATCCAGGGTTGATTTCCTTTAGGACTGACTGGTTTAATCTCCATGCTGTCCAAGGGACTCTGAAGCTTCTCCTCTAGAACCACAATTTGAGAGCATCAGTTCTTCAGCACCCAGCCTTCCTTATGGTCCAACTCTCACATCTGTACATGACTACTGGGAAAACCACAGCTGTGACTAGACAGATCTTTGCCAGTGAGGGCTGTGAAAATGGGTACCCCTGGTCCCAGCCCTGTTGAAGGTTTATGTACCTTTAAATGTATATTTGCCTAGTTCTTCTTAGCTATCTCCAAAGGCAGATATTAGATTCAGCTTTCCTCCTCATTCAGCAGACTTATGGAGGAATAACTGAATATCCATCCATGTAGAAACTTCAATCAATCTATATAAATTGCACCGTTGGTCATTAAAGACCTTCCACCTTGACTCACTATTTAAAACACTGTGATAAGGAAAAGCATTTTATTGCCACAAATAATTTTTCCCCGTGGAAACTGGTAACAGAACATTCTCTGCTGTTTGATTTTTTTTCCTTCAGGATCCTTCAAAAGTTTATGAATCTGATGAGTTGTTTTCAGTGCTGAATCATGAGAAGTTTAGTACTATCAACCTACCCCAAAATATAAGGATGCGCCTTCAAGTAGATTCAAGGTCATCAACAAAATTTATCATGAGCACATCATCTGAGACTTCATTTATAAATCAGCATGCATCATCTTTCTTCTTCTTAAGATAAAAGCAACAGACACATATGCAAGCACGCATGGTGATTAAGTGGTGCTTGTGTACAAAGCCTTTTTCTTTGTATCTTTATGTATCATGTTTGAGTTTTGAGGGTGACTCCTGGTCCCAGTCCTTAGACCTGGATTTCTCTGTCTTCCACCAGATACTCTGTGATTTTACAGACATGTGCTGGGCTCGTACTGGGCTGATTTTGCCCTGCAGAGTGGAGCACCCAGCTCGGAAGCTCCGCCGCTGCAGCACAGTCTCCTTGGCCATCTTGCTGTCCTCCTCTGAAGGCTTGGCTCAGCAGTGGAATGCTCTCCTTTGTTTTGATTCCGGTACTGTTTCCTCCAGGCAAAACTTGGCATCAGGCAGCTCTGTTTTGGCCTCCATCCAAGCAATTTAGCACCACAAGCTTCTCATTATAAGATGGGTTCACCTGTAGGATGGTCCCATGGTCTGGATACTGAGCCCGCATTATTATTATTAAGACGCTGCTTCTGTTCAACATATGTTTGCAGCATAGACAGTTAATTTCCCCGTATACAGACCTAGAGAGGTTCCTTGAGGGCTGGTGCTTCTTTGTTCTTGTTGGGAATTGGGAGAGCAGCTAGCTAACTTTCCAGCTGTCCCCTTCACATTGCTGTTTAAAATGAGAGATGACAAAGACCACAATTAGAACAAACAAATGGCCAGCATGTCTGTTCCTCTGCTGGAGAATGGGCCTTGAGTTGCTCTGAATCTCTGAGAAATCATTTTCATTTGGGGTCACTATGAAACCATGCTTACGGTCTATATAAACTGTCTTTAATTTGAAAGGTGGTATGGGTTACCTCAGCCCATTGGTATCATCCTACTCCAAAGCTGATCTTCTTTCGGGTTGAAAGAGAAAGATTACACACTGGGGTCGCTCCGCAAATGCTTTGCATCAGTGCGGAAACTGCCT
Organism: Capra hircus; assembly: GCF_001704415.2. NCBI lineage: Eukaryota > Metazoa > Chordata > Mammalia > Artiodactyla > Bovidae > Capra > Capra hircus. Next base: position 3,850,731 of record NC_030833.1, read on the forward strand.
CATGTACTAAGATGTTTAAGCACCTCCAGAGCTGTCGCCAGCCACCGGGCTGCTGGGAACACTAAATCAATCTGTTGTATGCGCAAAGCTAAGTCATTTATCTGTCAGGTAGTATTTCATTTAAAACATATTTCTGCGCAAATGAAATACGTAAAAGAGTCTATTTCCGTCCCCAAGTCTGGCAGTTCCCATTATTTCATGGATAAAATTGTCTTTTTAATGGAGCAAGGAGGTCCTTGGGCTCATTGGCCTTGGACTTCCTAAGGAGCGTCTATCGACATCATTGCAAATGTCCCGTGATTGTTAGAGGTGCTTGAGTCCTGTCTGATTATTGATTCTCTCCCAACCTACCCTTGAGTGTCACTCAGAGAAACACTCCTATCAGAAGGTCTGTTGAGGTTTTCCATGGCGACTTCTTGACAAAGTATCCATCTGTTTTCTGATTTGAAGCCCTATTTCATAGCCTTCTACTGAAGGCTGGGCAAGCTTTTTGAAGCCTGAGTTTATCTCACGCTCAGATTTATGCTCCCAGACTCTCCAAACGAGGACATGCCTTCTGGCCCCCTGGCGTCTGCTGGCAGATACCAGCTCCGCTGTACACTCGTGTCCACTCTGCCTGTGCGTGTTCTGTTAAAATTTCCCCTTTTCTATCAGAAATACCAAGTAGGAGTTGGATGAAGCATAACTGGCTCTCTTCCACCATTTCTGTATTTCTTTTTTTCCTACAAATGAAATGAATCATTTGTAAGTTGATGCATTTAATATGGGGATCGTGGTCTGGTATCATTTCTCCAGACCTGGAATCTGATTAATGACACACCATTTCAGCTGAATTTATGTCCCTATTCACCTGGGAAAATGCAGTGTGTTCTTCCTTCACAAATAGAAAGGAGCTGCGCAGGAATTGGGTTTCTCATCCCTGTGTGTGCCAAAGGGGAGACAGAAGAGGCTGCCTAGAGAGAGAGAAGTCCTTTTGTACATTTTAAAGTAGTAATATTGAGCTGCAGTCCCAGTCTCTGTATCCCACTGGACTGGTTTTTACTCCTTCGAAATTGATCTTTCTACTTTAAGATGCTCCGCGTATTGAGGTGTTCAGGGAACTACTTGCCCAGGTGCCAGCTCGTCCTGGGCATCACCAGCTTCTCGCCCTCCTATGAGATCCCTCCCCCGTCTCAGACCAGCACAGGCCACTGGAGCCTCCTTGCTGAGCATCCGGAGGTGACTGCAGCTTTAACTATATGACTACAGAATTCTCGTGTGGCTCAGATGGTAAAGAATCTGCCTGTAGTGCAGGAGATCATGAGTTTAATCCCTGGGTCAGGAAGATCCCCTGGAGAAGGGAATGGCTACCCACTCCAGCATTCTTGCCTAGAGAATTCCATGGACAGAGGAGCCAGGCAGGCTACAGTCCATGGGGTCACAAAGAGTTGGACACGACTGAGCAACTAATACTTTCATTATATAATTCAGAGAGAGTTCCATACCGATGGTGCTAAATTCTCATTCTCTACATATTTCTAAATGTCAAAAATAGATACTGGGATCGTTTCGATGCCTTATCTGAGCAGGCACGGTTGGCTAACTCTAGAGCGAGACGTTAGGTTTGTAGGCACACAACTTCTCCAAACAGGATCTGATGGCTCCAGGCCCCAGCTCAGGGGGCTGCAGGGCAGGACACCCTAAAACTACTCAGGGTTATGAGTGCTCTGAGAGCTCGAACCAGTGGAACCCAGAGAAGGGGCTGATCTCAGCTCCTAGCATGGCCGCTGGCTGCTCCTGACAGCTTTGGACCACCGCTGGGAGTAAGGAAAAGCCAGTCCTCTGCTGTCTGATGTTCCCCAAATTCTTGTTCCAAGGTCTGCCCATCGAGCCCCTCTGGGGCACCCTAGTCATCCAGGTCACCTTCTTGCCTGTCACATACTGTCCTGGCAACGAGCCCCGATGGCTTGTCCTGCTCTTCAGGGGCGGGTGGACAGTGTGCTCCTCCAGGCCAGCCGTCACTGCACCTTGTCCCTTTCCACCCTCCACGTCTTCCCACGCTCCGTGCTGGGCATTTATCCCCAGGGGGCCTGTTAGCACAAGCAGGGGCCTCTGTTGGGGGATGCTCTCTCTGCTGCTGCTCCTACCCACCACTCCCAAGACCTTGGGCAGGACCTGGTGACTCAACGGCCTGGGCATCTGACTCCTCGGGTCCTCTGGCATCACTGCTGTCCTGGGCGGCCACCTCCAGCACACACTCCACCTCTGCGTGGGTGCCTTGGGGCTCCTCTGGGCTTTCCTTTGCCCTGGGAGATGACACGGCTGGTCCCAGTCCACTCAGTTCATCAACACATATTTTCAGAGCTGACACCATGTTCCAGGCAGTGCTGAGTGCCCGAGGTGGCATGAACAGACATGAGGCTCCAAGCCCCGCTTTCCACGTGTTGGGTTTAGGAGGTGCACCCAGGGTTACTCGGACTTGGCTTTGTCTCCTGAGGCCAGATTCCAGTCTGCCACCTTGAAGTTGGTTCCCAAGCAGTGGGGTGGAATTCTGGATTGTGTGGATAGTTTGGGTACAGGCCAGTCTGTGTGCTACCAGAGTCCTGGAGAAGGGGAGAGGCTGGGGACAGTAATCAGAGTGGCGGTGGAGCAGGTGTTAGACAAGGGCACGGGCTTTCCTGCTAAGGATCTGCAAGAGTTTCAGTGGCTTGTCCATAGGTTGGGTGTTACAGCCTCTGTGAAGCTGGTCGGACTGTTCACCAGGATAATTGGCAGCTGTCTCTCTGGTCCTATGTGTTAGCACACGGGCATCCCGAGGCCTGAAGAGACCTTGGAGCCTGGCCCCCTCCTGAGAGGTGATAACCCTGCTAGGCTGACGGAGGCCACGGTGACCGCTCCCTGCCGGGTGAGGCCTGCCTCCACTCCTGAGAGCAGTGACATTTCCCAAGGAGATGGGCAGGAACGCGTGCAATGGGACACGCTTCCTCCCACAGACTCAGTATCTTGCCGTCTTAGCCCTTCTGCTGGGGAGCGACTTGGCAGGAAGACTGAGTCAGGAGGAATTATGCTCTCCGTGTCAGGACAATTCCATCCCAGAAGCAAGCTCCAAGGTTGGCATGGGTTGGCAGCCAGTTTATAACATGGCATAGTGGCTCTTCTTATTTTTATTTATCTTTTTAATGGGAGAAACAGAGCTTTGAGTGGAAAAGTATGATCATGAGACTTAATTCAGAGCAAGCAATGAAGCACATCTCCATGGACAGACCCACACCACGTCTCCACTTATTTAACCTTATCTGGATGGTTAAGAAAGAGCAAAACTAGATTTATTTAATCTATAAAATCTGATCAAGTCAGTAATTATTAGACATCTCAAGGTTTTAGAGGACACTAACTGGATGGTGTGTGTCTGTGATCAAGTGATGTGTGTCCCGGCGTGTGTGTGTACCGTTGCTCAATCCACACAGCTCTTTTGCAAGCTGGGACACCGGGTTTCCTGAAATCCAGAGAGGGTCCCTGGGAGGAGCTGCAGGGGGCTTTCCTGGAGGACCTCTTCATCCCTCTGCCCCTCACACCCTGACACCACATGCATCTGTTTTTATCCAGAGGGCAGCCCTGAAATGCAGGCAGGAAGAAAAGTCTGACGTGGCCGTAGACACCTGATGGGCTCCAGCCCCCAGCCGCGGGAGGAGGCCGCCTTTCCCTCGCAGCGAACACTGAGCGCAGCCCAGGACCACTGCCCATCAGGCACCTTGTCAACTAAGCGGTCCCCCAAGGCCTGTTTAGTGGGAAACAGCAGCGTCGGGCTGGCCACGTCTACCTGGGAGCGCAGGCCATGAGGTTCGCTCTCCTTGGTTTGCATTGCCAGGTAATGGTCCTCGCGGCGCTGGCAAGGCCACTCATTGGAACTGACACTCCGTGATGGGCTTAGACAAACACGGGGGCCTGGCTGGCCTCCTGGAGCCTGTGATGGGGAGTGACCCAACGTGGTTATCGTTTGATTGAAACGATCAACTCATTTCCCACAGGTCACGGGATATCAGCCAAGATCCAAATCGGAGAGGACGGGGCCTCATTGCCTGATTACTGGCAGCGGCCCCAGCTGAGTTCCAGGATGCGGGCTGCAAAGTGCTGTTTCCTCCTTTCATGGCTGGAACGCGCGAGGCGGCGAGGCCTCCAGGAAGCGCCTTCTCACCATCTCACCCGGCTGCCCACGGTGGACCTGGCGGCCGGGACACCCCTGCCCTGGAACTGAGAGCCCTGTGCAGGCGCAGTGGGGTGGACTCCCCCATCTCCTACCCCCACCACCCCACCCCCGGCTCCCTATCTCCCCCCCGGCCCCCTCCAAGAGCTCGAGGAAGGGGCGTGGCTGTGTAAAACTGTGAGAAAGCAAATGAATACGTCTTCCTGGGGCTGCACTAGCTGTGGCCAGGACCACAGAAACGGTCCGCGTTTCTGCAGGCCAGAGTCCAAACTCAAGGTGGGTGCTTCCTCGGAAGGCGCTGGGGATGGTCTGTTCCCAGCCTCGCCCCCAGCTCCTGCCTGACGGCCTCAGCCCTCCTTGGCTGGTGGATGAATCACAGAAAATGCATCTTCTGTCTCCACGGATGCCCCCGTGTCTCCAGGCTGTCTTCTCTGCGGCCACATCTCCCCTTTTCATAAAGGCACAGGTCCCATTGGATTAGGGCCCGCCTTAGTGAGCTCAATTTAATTTGATCACTTCTGTTCAGACCTATTTCCAGATAAGGTTGTGTTCTGAGAGGACAGGACTTAGGATCTCAACACGTGTTCTTGGAGGGATGCAACTCACAAAGAGAAGGAACCCAAAGGAAATGAAATGGGCACCTTGAAGAGACGCCAGCGCCCTCGGCTCACTACTGCCTTATTCACAACAGCCAAGCAGGGAGACCCCCTGAGCATCCACCTAAGAATGAAGGGATGGTGCGTGTTACACAGGAGTATTATCCAGTCTTTACAACCAAGGGGGCTTCTGGGTGGCGCTGGTGGTAAAAAAAAAAAAAAAAAAAAATCTGCCTGCCAAAGCAGGGGATGTGAGAGATGCTCAGCATTTGGTTCATGGGTCAGGAAGATACCCTGGAGGAGGAAATACCAGCCCACTCCAGGATTCTTACCTGGCGGGCTACGGTCCACAGGGCTGCAAACATTTAGACACGACTGAGCAACTCAACACACACACACACACACACACAAAGATCCTACCTTGGAACAACAAGGATGAACCTGGAAGACCTCACACTGAGTGAGATTAGCTAGAGACGCGAAGAAAGAAATACACGATCTCGCTTGTGCATGGCATCCGCACAAACTGGCTACACAGAAGTAAAGAGTAGAACCTCAGTTTCCAAGGGTGGGAGGCGAAGGGGATGGGGACCTGTTGCTCAGGGGACACAGAGTTGAGGTTCTGCTGGCTGTTAAGTCTAGAAAGCTGGTGCCCAGAGTTTCACTTGCAAAAGTCTGCAGGCAGCGTGTCAGCAGCTATGCGTGAGAAATAAAAGCTGGTGCTGTGGCAGGGCTCGGGACTGATGAGGAGGGATGCGGAGGCCGGCCTCACCCGGAGGGCGAGGCTGAAGGACAAGGGTGATGCAGGACTCTGCAGGGGGCCCAGGGGAGTTTCACCTGGCTGTTCCCTTGATACTTTGCTTCTGATGAAGCATTATTTGGAAACAAACAACCCCTTCTCATCCCTCCTCATCCCCTTCTCTTCCCTCCCTTCCCTGCAGTGGCCAGAGGATTAAGGACCCGGAGAGGCTGCTGTCATTACCCTGGTGAATTCCTTACATCCCGAGGCGGGTGGCCCTGTTGACAGAGTATTTGATTCAGCCATCAGTAAGCATGATTCTGAGTATTTCTTTTTTCAGCTCAGGTTTTTGACCTGCTGACTCTCCTCGATGTACAAGTACATGTGTAAACAGTGCAGGCACCTGCATTGTTCTGCTTTGGAAAAATGTGAGTGAGGTGAGCAGTGATTAGTAACCCAGTGTACTCTGGACTGGTTCTCAAAGTGGGTACCATTGCCCCTAAAATACGATTTAGGCCAAAGTTTTAGAACAGGATATGTCAGCTGGTTCTTCAAAAAGCAGGACAGTTTGTTCAAGTAAGCAAAGCAGGTAGGGAGAGACGGAAACAGAAGACATGCAGAAGGTTTTGCTTCTTGTGGATGAGTTCCAGGTTTAATTTTGCTTTCAGGCATAGATGTGGGTCAGAACAGGAAGTTCATGGCCATGCTGTTTGCCCTAAAAAGAGACTTCCTGCCAGCAAAGCTCAGCTTTTCTAAGCAGGACCCCTACAAACACACCAAAGTCTCTTTGGGTCTTAGAACAACCCCATGTGTGCAGGGCCTCAGTTAGGTGCCTCCAGGATGCGCCTAGCTCTGGTGAGGGTGAGCACTCAGGATGCTTTTTGCATCCCAGAGATTCGGATAGGTGATGGATGCAGACTCTTGCCAAGAAGATCCTTTCAAAGGTTTAAAAAATCCTCAGTGAGGGATTGTCATCTCTGGAATAAACTTCCCCAATGGACACAGCAGGTGTGGGGGCCCTTATTCCCTGGCCAGTAGACCTAGGGGAGATGAGGGTCTCCCAGGGACCCTCTGGGTGGGGGAGGGGGCCAGGAAGGGGTGCCGTTCAGTGAAGGCGTTTTAGCCCCGCTTATTCTGAGGTGGCATCGGGAGGTGGGGAACACCCTGGGTTGAGTGCGTCCTTTACTGTGAGGGGAGATTGGGTCAGCCTGTCCCTTCTCTCAGCGCCATGCTGGAGGCCACTGACCATGCCCTGCCCTCCTCAGGGTCTCCCGGACACTAGTCATTTTCCAGTGGCTTCTCCTGCTGGCGGTTTCTAAGCCAGTGGCCTCCTTGGTAGAGAATCGTGGCTGGTGTCCAGCGGCCCCTTTCCAGGCTGACCTGTATTCGGTCTCCTCCTCCTCTGCCTTCTCTGGTTTCCAGAATCTCCTTAGCCTGCCCCAGAAAACCTTCTCTGAACTGGGAGATGAGATGGTTGGATGGCATCACCAGCATGCTGGATGTGAGTTTGAGTAGGCTCTGGGAGTGGTGTGCTGCAGTCCATGGGGTTGCAAAGAGTTGAACACGACTGAGTGACTGAACTGAACTGGGCTCTGGATAACCACCATCTACCAAGATCCTCTCCCTGCCTCTCCCACCCATCTCATCACAGGGGGACCCTCAGCCCCGGGGGGACCACAGGCATCACCTTTTCTCCTTCTCCCCTGGACCTGGCAGGTGTCCTGGGGTTCACGGGGCTGTGGAAGGCTCGTGGTTGGGAGTGTCAGACCAGTCTTGAATGGGAGCCTTACGGAGAATGGTGGAAGCTCCTGATTAATGAACAAACCGTGTAACACACACGTGCTTTTACTAGACTGGATGCTTTTTGAAAGTAGGAAGCCCATCTTCCATTTCCAAAGCACTCCCCACCCCCTCCGCCCCCTGAGAGTGAGCTCGCTAGGGGGAGGGATGTGGGAGATGATTATCTACGTCCATTTATCTCTCAGCTCTGTACACCTATTTCCAGGCCATTCCTCACCCATCTTGGGCTTCCCTGGTGGCTCAGAGGGTAAAGCATCTGCCTGCAATGTGGGAGACCCGGGTTCGATCCCTGAGTCAGGAAGATCCCCTGGAGAAGGAAATGGCTACCCACTCCAGGATTCTTGCCTGGAGAATTCCATGGACGGAGGAGCCTGGTGGGCTGCAGTCCACGGGGTTGCAAAGAGTCGGGCACGACTGAGCGACTTCACTTTCACTTTCTCTTCTCATCCATCTACGTCCTTTTCTACAACTGTATTTGTATCTCCATATTTATATCTCTAAGTCTATCAGCTGATACTTCTGTCCATATTATGTCAGTGTCTGTATTTATCTATATGTAATCTATATCCACCTATAGCTATATTTCTGTGTGTATGTGATTCCCCACTCATCTAGTTCTATACTTACATTTATCCTCTTGTACATTTTTGCAAAGTCTTCCTCTGAAAGTCTTGTTATAGACACATTTCTGGAGCACAAGACCCAGAACTGGAAATCATGACCACACTCACTTTCTCTCGTGAAGCACAGAGATGGTCCACCTGTTGCCTCTTATTCCATCTCTTCCCTGGATTCTCACCCTTTCTACAACAGGACGATATAACTGAGCCACTTGGGCTGTGTGAGATGATGGGGCCATTCTTACTCCTTGCTCCTAGAACTATGTTTTCAGTTACAAACAAGGCGTAGGACTGATTTTCTTGTGTATGGACTTAAAGATGGCTTTTATGTGATGTTGGCCTTCTTCCCTGCGGTTTACATCACCTGCGTTTTATGTTCGCACATTTCCCCAGTTTAAAACCTCACCAGAACATTGACAATAGCTCTGGAAATCTGGAATTTCTCATAGCACAACTATGTAATATAATTTAAAGGTTCAATTCCTTTGATAAAATGAGATGCCCAAGAATAGCATCTTGCACTACAATGAGTGAGAGCAGAGGCCATACTGAGTCATTCAAATGCAGCCTGCTCACCTGGCCCCTGAGTGCAGCCTAGGACTCCAGTGAGAAACACTAGAAGGGACATGTTTTGACTTTCTGTAGACTGCTGGCATTCTCCAAGACCTTCCAGTTTTTATGAATCTCCTCCAAAGTCTTACCTTATGCTTCTTTCCCTTGGGTGGTAACTTTTCCACTGGGTAAAGTAAAATGTCAGGCGAGCTTACCAGCAAACATGCAGTGAGAGTGCCCACTCCTCTTGTTACCAAGTCCAAGATCTTGCTGCTTACCACGTGAAGGGTCAATAACTAAGGAGAGAAGTTTTGGGGGGCAAGGAATAGGGACTTTATTCCAAAAGTCAGCAGATCAAGAGGATGTGTGGACTCATGTCACAAAAAGTACCATCTCACCTGAGTAATAATGAGGTAACAATTGGGTTTTTTTTTTTTTTTAATGCTAAAAGGGGAAGGGGTGTGGTCGTTTGTTGAAAACTTCTCGATGTCAAAATCCTTTGTTCTTGTAGCTGTCGTGATGTTTCTGTGAACCCCCAATAAGACAAATGCTAGTCTCTGTTTTGCAACTTTTCATCTCTGTGTGAATGGAAAGCTGTTATACCTTCAAAGGTCAAAGCCTTGAGAATGGGCTCTCCTGTATGTTTCAGGCTATAGGCAGCATTCTTAACATAAGGCAAAGCAGCAGAATGCAAAGGTTAAAGTGAAAGAGACAGACCCAATATGGACTCAGATTCATTCCTCCCGGTTACACCCTCATCTCCTGGAAGGTGTTCTCTGTGCTCCATGGAGGGTGGAGGTGAAGGTGTGGGTCCCAGGGTGTAGGCAGAGCTTTAATGAACACTTGCAAGTACTCAAGTAAATTCCACCCATGAACTTGTCAGCTCTGCCCTGTAGCATAAAAGCTGGGTCCTGAGGAGCTGGAGGAAGTGGGGAGAGAAGGAAGGGCTTACGAATCACAGACAAAAGTACTTTCTCTGGGTGAGAAAAATCGCATATTTTAATGCTATTTCTTCCTAAAAGAGTCAAAAGCTCTGTGGTGTTTGGCCAGAACCTTTCAGCAGAGGCACATTAGCCATTGGCCTTGCTCACTGGGGCTCCTGATCAGGACCAACTTGAGAACAGGCCTGGCCGGGAGGAGGTCACTTCAGTCACCTGCACTCTGGCTTCGTGAGAATACATGGCTTTAGGAAATGTGTTATTTCCACATGCTTCCTTGCACCTCTTGTCCCAGGAGTAATCCTTAGGTCCTTCAGAGTCAAGATGCCAGAACTAAACTTGACCCGTGACAGAGATGCATCAAGTGAAGGGCAGAGCGCGTGCCCTGGAGGAGCTGGTCTCGGAGACGCGGCACCTTGGAGAGTGGATGGCCCCCTCCAGCAGGCGGCGCAAACAGCAGGGGCCTGAAGCCTGGCCTCCAGTAGGTCCTGGAGCTCGGTTTGTGGGGGAGACCTGGAGGCCATGCCAGTGTGCCGTAGGGATCCTGGGAGCCAGATCACCAGGAGATTGAAAGATCTTAGGAAGAAGTTTCCCTTTCTGTAAAGCAACCACTGTCCCGCATTAGCTAAGTCACAAGTTTCAGTAACTTAAGATTGTTTATCTGGGTATAAAATAACAAGGATGGAGTCGCTTTTTAAATCTGTCGTACGTCATTGGCAAGCACTTTCCTAGTCAATGTGTATCATCTGGACCACACAGTTATGCTGAAAGCAACACACGTCATTGCTACTACAAACAAAAATGACAAATTCATGATTTCAGGTCAATGACTGACCGCAGGAGAGGTGGTGACCTTTGGAGCGTGTGTGTAGTTAATCCATGACCTGCAAAACATGTGGTCATCACCGAGATGCTCAAGAAAGGAGACAAGAAGGCAATGAAGAAACTTACGAGGAGAAAGTAAGAGGTGGCAGAGAGGGAAATACCTGAAATACCAGGTCTCTGAGAATCTGCCTGATGGCCAGCTCAGTTCCCAGAGCCCCAGGCAGGTGCTTGGTCCAAGGAACCACCACCTTCCCAGGCGGGGATTTTGGTCAGGGTCGTGGGAACGTACCCCCACCCACCTCAATCCTGTGTGCTTCTGACTGTGCACAGGGGATCAATTACTAATCCCTCAGGCCCAACCCAAAAGGCTTGGCAACCTGGGAGCTCTCACCTCTTGATGGTGGAGGTCTTGGACTTGGAGCAGGCATTCCCCCAATACATCTCTGTGGCATGTTGTTGACTCTGAATTAAAGTTACTTAAGAAATGCAAGACAGACACTCTGACCCTCCTCTGTCTCCCTGAAAGCAGGAAATGACTCTCCCGTGTGAAAGACGCCCTCCACCCCCCACCACACATGCATCCAGACACCCCCCTGTCACCCATAATCAGGAGTTCGGGCTGAGAAACCTGTATGAACAAACCTTGTTCCTTTTTAAAAAAATTTTGGCTGTGTTGAGTTCTCACTGAGGTACGAGGACTTATCTTGTTGTGGAGTGGGCTTAGTTTCCCCGAGGCATGTAGGATCTTAGCCCCCTGACCAGGGATGGAACCCACATCCCCTGCATCAAAAGGCAGATTCTTAACCACTGGACCACCAGGGACGTCCTGACAAACCATGTTACTTCTTTAACTGACTTCCCCAAACCCAGACTCTGCTTAGACTCTTTGCTAATGGAGCACAAAGTCTAATTTTCTTTGCGTTATAATAAGTTCATCACAATTTGGTTGTTTCTTTTTTTTTTTCTTATTGTATTGGAGTGTAGCTGATCCCCACTATTGTGTTAGCTTCAGGTGTACAGCAAAGTGAACCATTTACACATACACACACAGTCCTTTCCAGATTCTTTTCCCACACAGGCCGTCACGGAGTCCGGAGTAGGGTTCCCTGTGCCATTCAGTAGGCCCTTGTTAGTTATCTGTATAACATATATATATAGTAGTGTGTATTTATCAATCCCAGTCTTCCAATTTTTCTCTCCCTCTTCTCCCTCCAAGTAACCATATATTTGTTTTCTACGTTGGTGACCCTGTTCCTGTTTTGTAAATAAGGTCCTCTGAACCGTTTTTTTTAGATTGCACATGCGGGTGATAGCATAGGCTTCCCTGGTGGGTCAGCAGTAAAGAATCTGCCTGCCAGGGCAGGAGACTTGCAGACATGGGCTTGATCCCCGGGTTGGGAAGAGCTCCTGAAGAAGGGAACAGCAGTCCCTTCAGTATTCTTGCCTGAGTAGTCCCATAGACAGAGGAGCCTGGTGGGCTATAGTTCACGGAGCCACAAAAAAGTTAGACACGACTGACTGAAGAACAGCAAGCAACTCAAATGATGTTGCATGGTGTCTGTCTCTCCTGTCTGACTTCCTTCACTCAGTGTGCCAGTCTCTAAGTCCACCATGTTGCTGCCAGTCCTGCTTTGGCCACCTCATAGGTCCCGTTTCTGAGAGACTTCTGCGCTTCCCTCAAATTTGTTCATAATGGGAACAGCATCAAAAGCAAACTTCTGCAGGAGAGAGAACTGGACTGGAAAGCCGGTCAGCCACCTACAGGCTGTGTGCTGCTGGGTGGGTCTCTGTCTCCATCTCAGTTTGCCTCATCTGTGAAATGGGGATCATCATACTATATTGCCTCTATTTTAAAGTGACTTTAAGCCCATGACATATTTTTTTAATTGACACACATACATAATACGCTTCTTTTTGCCAGAAGGCATTATGAGTCACAAGACAGATGCAATTTCAGAAATATTAAATTGTGACCAAACGCTCATCTAAGAAATATGGATATTGCACAGCATCTGCTTAATGAGCTGCTGGCTATCAAGTGACTTGCACTGGGTTTGGCACATAACTGGGGCTCAGTGAGTGAGGCTGCCCGCCTTGCTGTTATTCCTGGGACAACTAGAACTGTGGAGTCATAGCAGTGCTATCAGTCGGGCCACATCTGAGTGAGGAACGCATACCGTGAGTGATGAAGCCACAGGGAAGCCTAATGCTACTCCCCAGCTTGCTGATTTCACGGGACACCCCAAAACATCGAGTCAGACCTAAGCTGTTATGAGGAAATTGTTACATTTTTCACTTGTTTTTATCCATAGATTAATTTCCTACCTACTGAGTTAATCTAGTAGCCGGTCAATGAGCACATCACAGTGAATGCATCTTTTCTTCCATGTATGACAACCGGCCACGAGGTAATGTTCACATGAGCTGGCCGAGTGTACAGTCCCCCGACCCTCTGGTCATTGGCTTCAGTAAGAAGTGGTCTGCTTGTCAGGGTTGTCTGGGGCCAGGCCATCACTGAAAACACTTTTCCCCATCCGATGGTCCGGGTTCTCTATTGGCAAGCACGCAGGCAGGCAAGCATTCAGGGCTCAGAAATGAACCACGGCTGCCAGATGGCATCTGCTCATCTCTGCTTCACGTGTGGAGGCCAAGTGGGCCTCAAAGCAGACCTGCAAGTCCACAATTCTGCAGCTGGAGGCAGGCAACCCTGTGCTGGGCTGGGGCCCTGAGAAGGCACAGTGCTTACACCACTCACCTGGGGCACACTCAGCACCCTTCTTAAATCATGCCTCTTTTTTTTTTTTTTCCAAAATGTGTGTGCAAGCTCTTCACAGAAATACCACCTTGCCAGGGCTTTCACTTTGCCCTTGTAGCTTCAAAAAAACAGCCGTGAGTGTTTTACACACACAGCTGAGACCTGCACACACAGGGGATCTGGCTGGGTTGAAATCCCGCAGGGTAAATATGCCTATTGAAATCGGGCCATCACGGACTTTTCAGCTGTTAGAAAACAGCCAGTGCTGGTTGTGACGAGAATGAGGATGACCGTGATGGCTATCCTGTCCCTTAGACAGCCCTGCTCCCCCTACGGTTCAGAGCTAAAACCATCTCTGCTTCCAGATTCTGCAGGGGAACCCCAGAAAATAATAAAGGTATTTTCTGAAAAACTCCTTAGTCTGTGGCATAAACCTGGAGCACTGACATGTATAGCTTGAGGCTTATTTTTAGATCCTCTAGAGAATGAATGTGTGTGAGAGAGAGTCGGAGAGAAAGAGCAGAGAGAGAACGGTTTAAATCATAATAACTTCATAAAACAGAGTTTTCTTGTAATATTCTTTGGTAATGTTGAGCTGAAAATAGATTTACAATCAAAATGGGCTTAATCTGATATTAAAGAATTCTCTTAAAATCCCCCAAACAATTGAGACTTTTTTTTTCTCCCTTTGGTTTGTTTTGCATTAGCTCCTCCAAGAGGCTGTGGATATAAAGAAATATACTGATGTTAATTATAATAAGATGAGTCTTATGTTGGTCAGCGGAATAGTTTCAGCTCCAGATATGCTACCAATAGCCTTTGTGTTTAACTGAGAGGGTGCCTACCACCCAGAGAGACAGGTGACTCCCCAAGGGACAGGACACTGCCTGACACGGGGCCTTTTTGACAATAATGGACCTTGAAGTGGATGCTTTCTAAGGTTAACACATATTTCTGCATCCACAGCCAGAACATTTGAAAGGATTAAAAATCTAGGTCTTCCCTGGGGATGTGGCACTGGACCCAAAGGTTCCGGCCTAGTCCTTGGGTGACTCGGGTCAGAAACTGGGAAACTGATAAATTTTAGAAAAAAATCTCCACCAGAACAAGCGCCCAGTCTCTTCTGGAAGACAGCCTTGGCATCAAAATCGCATCATTTTTGCTTGGCTCTTTGTCCTCATGGAGGTCTTTTCATGTCTGGGGAGCGAATCTATTTCACTGCACAGCTATTACTTCAGTTGATGAGGGCTAATAAAAATTCTTAATTAAAAATAATTGTATTAATGATAATATCATAATCATGGGCTGTAATTCCTAGTTTTGCATATAGAATCACTTGATTTTGAAACAAATCATCACCTAGCTCTGTTGGCTTCCTATTGACCGAATTAAGCACATAGTAGAGAATATTTTGATGCTGCAGCCAATTTTCTTTATGATTCACAGCATCTTAGGAGCTCCTGGTTTTGATGGAACCATGATACACAGTCTTGTCTCCATGCCTGCATTTGCTTGCCTGCAGCAAAGATCCTAAAAACCAACTCTTTGCAATTTGGTGAGAGACATCTGCATCTGTCTCTGGTGAAGCTCCACCATGATTCACACTGGCCATAGTATCTCTCCCACCACTTTCTGTGTCTTTACAATCAGATGATGCTTTGGGACACAGACAAGGATTCACTGTAATTGCTCTAATATGACCATTGTTGCGCGACCAGAAGGTTTAATTTTTTGCAAAGTGTTCCAGGCTCCCATTGCTACAGATCATGCTTTTTTTTGGTACATGGAGGGAAAACTTCTTAAGAGCAGGAGGTGCAAGCAGAGACCCAACCAGGACTGTCGGTGGTCCCAGTGGTCCACACGGTGTCTTTGGAGACGATTTGAAGATGAAGCTTCTCCTGCACGTTCACCTTGGGTTCTTAAGGATGCTCTTTGCCCTGAAGCTTTGCAGTCAGAGGTGCGATGCCTGCTCCCATGACTTTAAAGGTAAACCATGAATTCAGAGGAGTGTCACATGTGATTGATAGCTCTGAAAAGTAAGAGGCAACCAAGAAATGAGTAAGCTGACTATTCCAGGTGGAACGTTGGATTTTTTTTTTTAACTCTAGTGACTTCATGTAAATCTGTCTTGGCTATAGAGGTTTATGAATAAACTCAGGGCCAAATTCTCAGTCATTCAAAGGTTCTGAGATTTCAAATTGTGTATCACCTGCTGTCGAGGAAGGATTCTAAGAGGATTACTGCTTTAGAGCTGCCTGGCTTTTGGCGCTTGCCCCAGTCCTTTTATGACGTCTGGCAAGAGTGCCGGTGGAGAAGCCATTTGCTCCTAGTGACTCTGGGAGCGGCATTCTACCCCTGAGGAGCTGTGGGCAGAGTGGAGGGAAGAAACCCTAGTTGCTAATAGCATCCTGAGTCTCACTTTTTGGATCTTGGCAAAGGACCTCAGATTACAAGTATAGCTATAACAGGTTGGATTATATCCCACCCCACCCCACCCCATCCCACAATAAAAAGATATATATCTACTCAGAGTCTATGAATGTGACCTTATTTGACTAAAGGGTCTTTGCAGATGTAATTAACTGAAGACTCACTGAAAAGAGATCTTACTTGATTTAAGGTGAGTCTCAAATACAAGGACAAGAGTCCTACTAAGAAGAAGGGGAGGGACTTCCTCAGTGGTCCAGCGGTTAAGAATCTGCCTTGCAATGGCAAGGGATGTGGGTTCAAGCTCTGGTCAGGGAAGTAAGATCCAGCATTCAGTGATCAGGTAAGCTCGAGTGCCACAACTGGAGAGGCCGCGAGCCACAGTTAAAGTTCCTACATGACACAATGGTGACGGGCTTCATGTGCGACAACGAAGGCCCAGTGCCCCAAACAAACAAATAATTTTTTCAAAACGGTGGGGCAACAGAGATGTGTAGCAGCAAGGTCTCATGAAGATGGAAGATGGAGGCAGCCTGGGAGTGATGCCTTTAAAAATGAAGGACACCGAGGACCACCAGGAGCTCCTGAGGAGCCAGGAGGGAGGCAGTGGACAGATCCTCTCTCAGAGCCTGCAGAAGGAATTCACTCTGCTCAGACCTTGGATTTGTACTTCTGGCCTCTAGAACCTCGAGGGAATACAGAGAAAGCTGTGGTTTTAAGCCGCCCGTTTGTCTGCGGTCATTTCTCACGGCAGCCCCAGGAAACGAACACACTGTCTCTAATTGGTGTTCCGGCCACTTCCATCTCTATGAGAATTTCAAGTGAATGTAATATTTCCTTCCCCAGGTTTCTGTACTTGTATTGCATATCTGAAACGCAGGTTCATTTCAGCATGTGGATTTCTGTTGGCTATAGGATGCCTCTGTGTTCTGTAGCCCTGTTTACACCACCTCGGACCTCAAGGGCACCTTAGTATGGCTTCTGCCTTAGGTCAGGTTCCCTGAAGCAGAGCCTGAGGCAGGGTTTCAGATGCTTGTGGCTAATTGCAGGAATGAGCTTCTGGAAACACGTTTAACAGGAGAACCAGGAGCAAGATAACAAAGGAGTAGGCGAGAAAGGATCTGGTCTCAGCTAAAGCCTGGCCAGCCCTGGTCCAGGGCTGGGAAGTGGAAGGGAGCTCTGGAGCATGTATCACACCCCCCACCAGACTCCTTGCTGGGTAAGGACAGCACACCAAGGGTGTAGTGCCAGGCAGAGTTAGGAAAATGAACTGTGTGTCCTTGTCGGGGAGTTTGGTATTTGGAGATTATGGAAGCTACGAGAAAGTGGGATGTTTCTGTAAAGTTTTAAGGCAATTCAGCTCAACGTTGGATCTCAGATACTAGAACTAGACCACTCCCCAAGCTCTAACTTTGGGCAAGTTGCTTGAAGTGCATTTGCCTCAATGCTGTCATCTGGAAAATGGGAGTTCTAAGGCACTTGTGAAAATCAAAGGGAGATAGTGAAATGCTCAGGTCAGTGCCTGGCCCATGGTGTGTGCTTGGAGAGTTTTAGCTGCAAAGAGCCTAGAAGGGTGCTTGGACTTTTGCAGGAGCCCCATAAGCATCTGTTGAATGAGACCTTGTGTCGTGTTGTGCAACTTCACACACACACACTTTATATTCGAGGGCTTTATGTCTCTGTGTTTGTTTTAATGTGAGTTTTCTTTAAATGCACATTATTAAGGTAGTTGCTCCAGGAGAGTGTGTCTGGTTGACATTCGGTGTGGCTTCCCAGGGTCCTTGTGGGTTCATGGGATATGATCTCTTCTCTGTGCCTGATGCATCCAGCTGAAAAAGAGGACTTAGGATGGGATTTCACAGGTCCAGCCTTGGTCTACAATGACACGTTTCACATATGTTAAAAGATCTTCAAGGTCAGGGCTCTTTTTTTTTTAAGCCAGAGATGGGGGAGCGGGCCAGGCCATGGTGGCGGGTTTACATGTTGCTGTCCAAAGCTCTTCTAATGACGTAGGAGTGCTCATAAAGTCCAGAATGAAAGCAAGAAAAAAGTTAGAAGATCCAGGTTGTAAATCTCTGCTCACAGTGGTAGACCTTCTGATACTCAACTAGTGGGATGAGGTGTGAGTATATTTTTTTCTGTCTCATAGTTAGCCATTTCTCTAAAAATATAGCCTCATTGTGTGTCTCGTGGAATATTACTATGGGATTGAGTAATAAAAGAAACGTCATTATAAATGTGTGTAATGGAACAAAGGAGGTTGCCATGGGAACCTTGACTCTTAATTTCCAGAAATTTCTGCATCTGATTCATGAACTTAATGTTTCAAGGACCTAGCTGTCATACTAAACACAGACAGAATGCCATTTTAGATAGCACCTTTCTATCTAAAAATCCCCAAATGCTTTCTAAAGCATTCTGAGATATTTTGACAAGGCCATGGTTTTTCCAGTAGTCATGTAAAGACGTGAGAGTTGGATCATAAAGAAGGCTGAGAACTGAAGAAATGATGCTTTCAAACTGTGGTGCTGAAGAAGACTCATGAGAGTCCTGTGGACAGCAAGGAGATCAAACCAGTCAATCCTAAAGGAAATGGACACTGAATATTCATTGGAAGGACTAATGCTGAAGCTGAAGCTCCAATATTTCAGCCACTAGATGCAAAGAGCTGACTCACTGGAAAAGACCCTGATGCTGGGAAAGACTGAAGGCAAGAAGAGAAGGTGATGACAGAGGGTGAGATGGTTAGATGGCATCACTGACTCAAGGGACATGGATTTGAGAAAACTCTGGGAGACAGTGAAGGACAGGGAAACCTGGAGTGCTGCATTTAAGAGCTGGACAGGACCGACTGAAAGACAACAATGGAAGAGATAATTTGATGGTTTACGGTAAAGCACTTAATTGACACCAGTTCAGTTCAGTCACTCAGTCGTGTCCTTGACATCCATACACATGTAGATAAGCAAAAACAGGGACTCCAACTTCCCCGTGGTGATATTGCATGCCAAAGCACGCATGCAAGTATACTTCTGTATGTGGGGATTTAGCAAAGCTCAAGCTTTTTCAAGTTGCGCCCTGGGTGAGCAGCACACTGTTTGTCCCTCTGCAAACCTGAAGACACACAGCTACTGAGTGAGCCCTAGGTCTTTCCTCACAACAGAACCACACCTCTGATAAAAGGGGAAGTGTCCGTCACTCAGTCGTGTCCAATTCTTTGTGTCCCCATGGACTGTAGCCTGCCAGTCTCCTCTATCCATGGGATTTCTAAGGCAAAAATACTAGAGTGGGTAGCCATTCCCTTCTCCAGGGGATCTTCCCAACCCAAAGATCAAACCCCAGTTTCCTGCACTGCAGGCATAGTCTCTGCCATCTGAGCCATCAGAAAAGCTCTAAACCTCTGATAAGAGGTTCCAACCCAAACCCAGAAGTTCTTGAGATCTGTTTTTGGAGGAAGGAGATCAAATTAGAGGAAGAAGCAAAGAAAAGTGAAAGAGAACTGAGAGGATTCTTGGAGGACTACCTCCACGTGCCTTTGGAGATTCAAGAAGGAACTTCAAGTTAGGCTCTCACGTCTGGGGGTGACCATGACTGTTTTTTCTTTCTCCAGGAAGCGCCTTGACCTTCCACATGGGCAGCCTTTCAGAAGCTAGTCCAAGGACTCTAAGGTTCGAGCATGAAGATTTTGGGATGCCTATGATTGTTCCAGCAAATTCTAAGCGTGCGTGTTCCCCTTGATATCCAGCCATCAGTGAGGCAGGGACATGGTTTGGGCAAGGGGCTGACCCCCTGACCCACAGCAGGATGGCTGTTCAGTGACAGTCTGGCTTCTTCTCCCCGGTTGGATTGGGAGGCAAATACAAACTGCTCCTGGGAGACAGTAGAATGAAATGCCCTGCTCAGGGTATTCATAATTCATCTGCTTCAGAAAGTCCTGCTCTGGAGCCCACAGCGTCCAGAGAGGGATTCCAGAGATAGGAATCCAGAAGAATCAGGAGCCAGGAGCAAATATTCCATGAGACACATGGACACTTAACTGATTCATGAGCCATGCCTGAGGTACATTATCATCCCCTGTAGGCTACCTGGGGACACAGCTGGCATGCTTGCTGGGGCCTCCCACACCAGAAACACCCATGGAGGAGCTAAAAAGGTGATGCGCTGGAATGAAACTGCTGTGTGTTTTGAGGGGAGGTGGGCCAATGGTCAGGGAGGGGACAGGAAGGTGGCTGGTCCTTGAAGAGGCAGGAGTCAGAAGCAGAGGCCTTCCCGCCAGGAACAGCTGGAAACTCAGCCACACTCCCAGGACTTGTCGTATTTGATTTGGAGGAGCTGGGAAATCCTCTGCCTTCTCCGTTAGTATGTCTTGAATGTCTGAATAAAGGAATGAGAGCCACCATTAAAACATAAGGAATTAGAAGTGAAAATGTAGACATACCTGTACTGTGTTGGGCTTCCCCAGTGGCTCAGCAGTAAAGAATCTGCCTGCAATCCAGGAGACGTAAGAGACACAGGTTCCATCCCTGGGTCCAGAAGACCTCCTGGAGGAGAGCGTGGCCACCCACTCCAGTATTCTTGCCTGGAGAATCCCACGGACAGAGGACCCTGACAGGCTACAGTCTATGGGCTCGCAAGAGTAGGACACGACTGAGTGGCTAAGCACAGCTCTGGCGTCACCCTGAAGATGGCCCTTCGGTGATCAGACCAGGGGTTTTCTAGTCCCACGGTTGTCCCCACATTTTGATCCAATCCTCCCACCCTCTCCCTCTTGCTTACCAAAGGGTCCCCACCCCTGCCAGACACTTGCCGAGTAAGGAGCTGCAGGGATCCCGAGGAGGCCCTTAGAACATTTCCTCTGAAGACCCCACACCTGACTCGGTGAGGGCCTCGCCCAGGAACCTTTCTTTCGTCCTCCCTGACAGGACAGGGTGAACCCAGGCTCTCTTTCCTGAGACATTTACATCCCTGAGGTCAAAGCCCCTGGAAGAACCCCGGACTCTTTTCCTCAGCAGGAAAAATGTGTGCGTGCCTTGAGCCTCTCCCCAGGGCTGGTCCCCCACCCTCTTTCATCCGAGACCCCCTCCTTCAGACAGACGAAGGGTGGCCAGGGCGTTTGCCAGGGCGCTGCTCAGACCTGGAGGTAGGTGTGATAGGTCTGTAGGCGGCCGTCCCGGGCGGCCCTCCTTCCGGTTTGGGCGACCTTCCGCCGCCGGTCCCGAGGGCCGCAGGGCGCACGCGCGCAGGCTCGTGGGCGCATGCGTGCCGGCGGGAGCCAGGTCGGCGCAGCGGGCGCGGCGGCACCAGGCTGAGCCCCCTGACGATTCCTGTACTTCCCGATTCCCTGTGATGCGTTAGAGAGACAAGAAGGCAAAGCCGGCTGATACAATGGTGATTTCCTCAGGACTCCAGGACTGAATTAATTGTGTACACCTTGAGGAAAAAGTGGAGGGAACAATAGGAAAGCTCCCTTTAAAGTCGTCTTATTAAGGGAGAAGCAGCCTGGCCTCTCTCTCGCAGGGAACCTCCGATCTGCCTTATCAAACACAAGGTGCTTGCCAGATGCAACAGGTTCCTTCCTCCAAAGCTGTGTTCTTACATCCTCACACCCCCTGTAGGCTTTGAAATCAGTGTTCAAAGTGGACTTTCTGAATTCATGAAAACCCACAGGTCTGTAATCCATCCCTAATGGAAGTCAAACATGACACCGGCGAGATAAAACACGGTGGCCTCCCCCTCTGTTCACAGTAGGTGTCTGCGGATAATAAATATTTTATTTTACTACAAAAACAAATAACTAAACATACCCCCTGTGTTTGTTCTGAACTCGACAGTAGCTTTTGTGAGTTTACTCTATTTCAAAGCCGAGCAAGGAAACCAGAACATCACGTCGGCAACTAGGTGCGCTCATGCAAAAGGAAACCAAAGCAGCTTTCATTCTCTACAAACCGAGTATTACAGGATGCCAGCCTGTGCCCCTACGTGGAGGGACTTGTTGGCCCTCTTCGGCCAAGTCCTGGTTTGGGGAGCCAAAAGGAGCCAGCACAGAAACAGGCAAAGAACAATGATGTTTGGCACTCGTTATCTCTTGACCTAAGTGGTTATGATCAACTCTCCATAACCCGCCTTCACTGAGAAAATATCAACACGTTGACTGACTTGGTGCCCTGTGAATTTCACCTCCCTATACCCCAGATGAATCTGTCCTGTGTCCTCTAGTCCTTCCAGAACAGAGAAAGATGAGTCAAATTCTCAGGCTACCAGTCTCCAGGAGGATTCAAGACCGACTTCAATGAAAATCGCCTTGTTCCATGGTCTCCACCAGGCTGTAGCAATACTATAATGATAGTATTTTAATGGTTTCAAGAAAGTACTTCTGATAAGCTACGAGCTTGAAATCAAATCGGTGGTTGAGTGAGTAAAGTGGGCAATACTGGACAATCGTTTGTTGATGCTGCCAACTTTATGACTGTTTATGATTTGTCTGCTTTGGGAATCTGAGTTGGTGACAACACTGATAATTCTTCTGGAATATTATTTGACTTTCTGCTTCTCTGGCCACGTTGCTATGACTTAGAGGTTGAGGGAAGATTTCATGAGACAAAGTCTCCAGTGCATTTGTGTAAGCCAGTGGCCACATGGAATACAGTCCCTGGAACACAGTGTAGCAGCGACCAGAGTTAGCAGAGGCTTAGGCCAGGTCTGGGTGGAAAGTATGGGCAGTAACATTACGTTGCTTAGTCTTCGTCTTAGTCTTCTGTCCCACCATTTCTTCTGATTTCAGAGCATACAGATCCGTGTGAATTCTCAGAGCATCACAGAAGAGCAACCCAACAGAGTGTCAGCAGGGCATATCCTCAAAACCTCTGCTCTGCCTCTGTAAGACTGACTGTGCATGGCAACTCAGAGGGTGTTTTGGGATGAGATTAGCATGCAATTCAAAGAACTTTGAGTAAAGCAGATTGCCCTCCCTCATGTGGTGGTCTGTGTCCAACCAGTTGAAGGCCTGAATGAAACAAGAAGATGGACTTTCCTGAGCGGGAGGGAATTCTCTGGCTGACTGCCTTCAGATTGGACCTGCACCAGAGGCTCTCTTGGGCCTCTAGTCTGACAGCTCACACTGCAAATTGGGTCTTGCCAGTCTTTACAATTGTGTAACCCAACCCTTTATCATAAATCTCTTTCTCTTTATATACACGTTTTATTGGCTCTGTTTCTCTGGAGAACACTGACTAATATGGCCTCCCAGCCAAACCCAATAAGAATTAGATGCTATCTAATAAGAATAACATGGTTGCTGGCTTATCCTTAGTGGATTCTACTTAAGGCTCCAGGAGCCCAAGGAAATGTCTAGTTTGATTTTACTGAGCTATGTCTCAGTGCAATGCACCCCCCTGCCCCAGCCTTGATTCACCCAGCTTGTGACACAGCGAAGATCATTCGATTTTGAATTCACTGCAACCAGTTGCTACTGACATCAATGACATTTTTTGCTTGGTGCTTCTTTAAAGGGCACTTCACCAGAAAGAGAAAGATACTCTCTTTTTAAAGGAAAGTGAAGTCGCTCAGTCGTGTCCGACTCTTTGCAACCCGTGGACTGTAGCCCACCAAGTTCCTCCATCCATGGAATTCTCCAGGCAAGAATACTGGAGTGAGTTGCCATTTCCTTCAGGGGATCTTCCTGACCCAGGGATCGAACCCAGGTCTCCCACATTGCAGGCAGACGCTTTAACCTAAAAGATATAGAAATTATTGTGTTTCATTTTTGTAATGGCTCCTCTAAAGCTCCATTTCAAATCTGGTGTTGAAGTACAGAATCTATATAGTTTCTTACCAAAAACATGCTCTTTCTCCTGTTTTCCTTGTCAGCATTGCCTTTTCCCACTTTGTTCTCTTTTCTTTTTTTTCCCCTGCTTTTGATTTCTGTCTCCAAGTGGCTGACATGATTTGGGAGAGAAGGGATAGAAAGAAGTAACAGTGGCTACAGCTCATGCTTGGGGTCCTCCCTTCATCCTTCTCACTCTTGTTCTAATCCTGGGATAATTGCTATGGGCTCTGCTCCATGGATTCAGCCAACCAGGACCCCCGACAGGAGATCAGAGGGCGGTTTGACAGAAGAATCAGGGTGGTTGCTGTCCCTGTGAGGTGCCTCAGGCTGGCTGTGTCCCCCGACGGGACCTCCCTCTTCTGTCAAGCTGGGATCTGACCTGATCTATCCCCTTGCGTCCCATGCCTGACTTCTTTCCCCCTCCTCATTCATTTGGGCATCAAGGCAGTAATGGCTCTCTTGTGGGGGGTCCTCACAGTATCCCCCATAGTTTCCAGCTCCCCCACCCCCCACATCCCTGTAATAGATCCTGTGTCAATAAGCTCTCCTTGAACTGGCTTTGCAGGGACAGCAGTGGTAAGTGGACTAGATGGAGGTTTTTCCCAGAGGCCTGGGGAAAATGTCTCTGCCCAGGGCTGCCTGGGGGCATGATGGACCAAGGGCTCCAAAGAGACCTAGGTGTCCTGCAGTGCCCT
Organism: Capra hircus; assembly: GCF_001704415.2. Lineage (NCBI taxonomy): Eukaryota > Metazoa > Chordata > Mammalia > Artiodactyla > Bovidae > Capra > Capra hircus. The sequence continues at coordinate 3,874,686 of NC_030833.1, forward strand.
GCCTGGCAGCTGGCTGGACTATGGTGTCTGGAGGGGACCCTTTGCAGAAGGACCTCTGTTAAGCCTGCCATAGGCCAGTTCTCCTTTGCTTCAGATGGGCTCTGATGTGGGGAAGAACAGTCTGCTGGACAGCATCTCTGCTGGACAGCCTCTGGGCCACATAGAAAGGTGTCTGATGGCACACAAGGTGTCTGGGCACACACCCTGTGTGTACCTGGCCACTTGTTCCTCGTGTGGGTTGGTCTGAACGGAACTCTGTCCCAGTGACTGTCCTAAGTTCCCCGAACAGGCTGGCCCGCATGGTCTGTTGGTTCTATGTGTTTAACTAAGACCCTAAATATTCCTTTAATACAGTTTGGGGAACTTTTTTTTATGTGTTCCAGTGGTTTATATCATCATTCTTACTGTACTAAAATTTACATGCCCTTTTAAAAAAATAATAATATTGTCATGTAAATTTTTGTAAGCTCCAGGGTTATTTTATTACCCATAAACTGAGACAATATATTAAAATCTTGGAAGAATTTAATATCAGCAGCAGATTATCCTAAAAAAAGAAAAACCCACACCTAATTCCTGGGTATTAAAGGGACAGAGGCGTATCAAGTATGTTAAAAGGTTTAATAGCTGTTAGTAAATCTTACTGCTGCTGTCAATAACCCCATAATATATTGGGCTAGTTAATAGGTCAATGGAACATATTTATATCTTGCTATAAACTGTTTACCCAAGAACAAACTAATTTCTAATGATAATGAAACACAGAGTCAATAAATATTAATTTTAGCATTTCTAATTTAAATACAATTTTTTACATCTGCCATAAATGTTGGTCTGGCAGCATTAAGACATATATTATTGGTTTTGTGTACCAAGGGCAAGTGTGTTAAGAACTTGCTGTGATATTTGGCCTGTGACACAATGTTTGTGAGTGATACTGCCTTCAAGGTATGTGATTCTTTATTTTTCTATTAAATCTGTGATATTACTAAGGATGCATCTAAAATTTTTGTTCAGCCCTTATCCATTTTAATGTATCTTTAAAAAATAAGCATATTTTAAATGCATCTTTAAAAATGGTACCTTTTAAAATCATGGCATGTTCTTACACTGAATACATTTTGAATTCCCAGATAAGTTCTTTTCTTGATTCTAATGACTTTCATTCAATTAATTCAGTTTTGCATTGACTATAAAACCCAGCAGAAGTGACTCTCCGTTTCTGCGAAGGGCCTGTTTCTGGGGAAGAAACACAGGCCATAAACTGATCGTGTTTTCAGTGGGTTAGAGAGGTGAGGGGTGAACAGTTCATGATGAGCCCTTCTGTGAAACAGCCACACTTGGAAAGTGGATGTTTCTAAGACCTTCTCATCCCGCGGGGTCTCCTGAAAAAGGGGACACGTGCACACAAACGCACATGGAGATGATCTGACCGTGGCTCTCTTTTCAAGGCAGAGCAGATTTCACGGGATGTTAGTCCCTAGTGGACAAGGGCTTATAGACCTCCCTCTGCTTGGCACGTTACTGGGCATAGCATCCATCTGTCCATCTACCCTTCTGTCCATTTGCCTGTTCCTGCCACTGACATTGCCTGAGTTAGCTCTCCACTCAGAGCCCTTCTCACCCTGCTGAGTTTCATTTCTTCTTACAAATTCTTCCAAGGCTGCTGGTGGGAACTGAACTGTGCCACCCACGTAGCCCCCCAAACTCATATATTGAAGTCCTAATCCCCAGTACTTGAGAATATGATTGTAGAATGAATGGGCCTTTAAAGAAGTAATGTAGGTAAAATGAGGCCAGAGGAAGCTCTGATTCGAGATGACTAGGGTGCTTGTAAGAAGAGGAAGAGATCCCAGGGATGCAGGTACAGAGACAGAGGGCCCTGTGAGGACGCACTGGCCACCAGCAAGTCAAGGAGAGAGAGCCCAGGAGAAGAATGCCCTGCCTCCCTTGACTGTGGACTTCCAGCCTCTGGAACTGTGAGAAAGTAAATTCTGCTGTTAAAGCCACTCAGCAGGTGATATTTTGTAATGGCAGCTCTAGCAGACAGATACACTTGCCAAATCATGAATGCTAAATTTTAATTGTAAGAATATATCACTCTAGTTTTGAGAAAAGTGTAAGTCAGAAATATTTCCATCAAGAAGCCAGGATTTCTCAGCCTTGAAACTGTGGACATTGAGGGTGGGAATGTTTCTGTGTGGTAGGGCCATTCTGTGCCATGTAGAAAATTTAGGATCATCCTGGCCTTGCCCCACTAGATGCCAGGAGCATCACGTGACTCAGGACAATCAAACGTGTCTCCCCACATCACCCGGTCGAGAATCGCTGAGATCCGACTATACCGAAGACGCAGACGCCATGCACGTGTGCGTGTGCACGTGTGAGCAGGTGTGTGTCCATGTCTGCGAGAATGCAGCGCTGTGTGCATTCATCTCGTAAACAACAGAGGAGCGGATCACAGGCCCAGCAGGAAGGGCTTGGCCCGGGGCCGCGGACGCTGGAGGCACCAACAGCCTCTGGACAGGACGTTGCCCTTCTCCCCCTGAGCAGCCCAGAGCCACGCCCTCTCTGGTTTCCATGGGAGGACCGGGCGGCTAGGGCAGGTTGGCGGCCATCAGGGAAGCCAGTGGCGATCTTGCCGTGACCCCGTCCTGGGAGACTGGCCCTGTTTCCTGGCGCCGTGTCCAGTGGAGTTCACGAGCCCACTACACTCCTTCCAGCTGCCTCTAGCTCTGAGCCTGCCATTGCGTGCAGCCACGGAGAAAGTGAAAATAATCAGCTCGTTGTCACTGGGGGAGCAGGTGTGGGGGCTGCAGGCGAGGCAGGCACGACGCCAAGCAGGCGGGCTCCATTCTGCCCCTCCCACCCTGCTCTGTGCTCTTGGAGCCTGGCATTCTTGCCCTGCATCCTGCAAGCTTCCCAGTGGTGTGGCCAACAGGGGGCGGGCGACAGCTCTGGAGGGGAGGGGGCAACGTGGTGACTCCCCTGCACCCCCACTGCGGGTCAGGAAGTGGCCACGTTTCCTGGAGTCCTTCTCCATCGCCAGCGCCCAGTCAGGTGGGAAGGGTCCCCATCGTTGCTGTCCTGGGGCCTTACCACCCTTTCGGACTCCCCGCAGGTCTCTCAAACCCCTGGTCTGTGCCTTCTGTAGCTGCTGGGACCTGGCTGGGGGAGACCCATCCTTGATTCCTACTGAGCTGAGTCTCAAGCCCGTGGTTGTCGTTACCCTGTTTTGTAAAGGTCACTGTTGCCTTCAATTTTCTCTTTTATGTTTAAACTGACACAATTCGCCCAATTAATGTATTATATTAAAGATTAGACTTTAATAATCTAGTATTTTATTAATATATATTTAATATTTAATGCTAACATTTTATGAGGCGTTCTCAGTCGTATTACTCTAGTAAATTTTGCTAATAAAATTAATTCTTTTTTTCTATTTTACCTTTTGAATAGTAAAGATTATGGTGGAGTAAAAATAATTAGATTTCTTTGGGGTAAGTGATGAGGAGAAAAGATTTATTTCTCGGGAAATGATTTGCCCTCTGCATCCTCCTCTAATTCCCTAAACCTCCTGTAGGCGTCTCAAGTCCCCCAAACTGGCCCTGAAAGGCAGGTAACGCATACCTGCCGATGCTTCTTTGTTGATTTTAAAAATTTTAGAATTGGGGAAACGTTACAGAAAATCTAAGGAGCCCTTAGTTTTACAGGTAAGAGAAGAGCAGCCTCCATCATTGCACAAGCAAGAGGTACCTCTGCTGAGAAACCTCTGTTTCCTCCTCACCTCCTCCCTACACGTGTAAGGTAGCTGGCACAAACCTTTGCATAATCTGATCTCTGAATTAGTAACTCTGTCACATAGCACATTGGAATATGCATGTCGCCTCGCTGTGGATGGAGCCTCAGCTCCTCTGCTTGTGGGACTATTTGATGTGCTTCTTTTCATCCTCCTTTCTCCTACAGGAGGGACCTTCCATGGGTCCATGTGAGGCCGAGAGCATGTGGACACAGGTGATGCTCACGAGTTCCCAGCAGAAGGTCCCCAGATTGTGGCGGGAGTTCTGCACGTCATCTTGAGGGATCTCTCTGCCCCAGAATCTGGGATCCTTGTGCCCTCCTCCCACTCTGCTCAACGCCCCTTCCCCAGGTGGAATCCCACCCAGGATCGAGGGGAGATCCTACAGGATCTGGAACTTTTCCTCTCTCACCCTTGTCAAAATTTGCTTACCCTGGGGGCTATCCATTCTATTGAGTTATCAGGCAGAAAAATGTCCTAGCATTCAGCGAAGACTTGGAGCTGGGAATTCAGACAAACTAGCATCTTGTAAGGTGATACTGATGACAAAGTCCTTACTGTGCCAACTCTCTGCCAAGCTGTTACGTTAAGCGAGTGCCGCATCTCTAGTGATGGAAGGAGCGTGGCACAGCCTCTGAGTTGGGGGGGTGGAGTGTTTGCACATTTCAACAGTCCTGCGTCTGCATTTCCTGTGCGTGCGCTAAGTCACTTCAGGCGTGTCCGACTCTTTGCAATCCTATGGGCTGTAGCCCGCCAGGCTCCTCTGTCCATGGGATTCTCCAGGCAAGAGTACTGGAGTGAGTTGCCATGCCCTCCTCAGATGATCTTTCTGACCCAGGGTGTCTCCTGCATTGGCAGGCAAATTCTTTGCCACTAGTGCGGCACATTTCCTGTGGATGGTGGAAAACTGAGCCTGGCCCCACCCTGCCTTCCCAGCCAGCCCTGGGGCTTTCAGATGCCACCAAGACCCCAACCCTTCTTCTCTGGGAGCAAGCCTGCATCCCCACACCTCTGCTCGCTCTGTCTTTTCTGCCTGGAATTTCCCATTTCCCTCTCCTTCCCCATTTTGCTTCCTTACTTAATATGTGTTTTTTTTTTTTAATAATGAGTCATAAAGAGAAGAGAATCTATTTCCACCTTGATTTTACACCCAAAGTTAATATTTTGCATTTAGCTTAGTTCTTTTTCATTGCACATTTTTTCATATTGTTTTTTTTTTAAACTTCATAATTTAATATTCATAGATGGATTTCAATGAAGAAAAAGAAGATTAAGTCCGGGGCCCTCAGGGTCCCCCAAACCTGGATGTGCCTTTGTTCATATTATCCGTGAGTTTTCCCAAGGCATTAAAATCCCTTTATGAAGAGGACCCCAGGGCTGGCAGAGTGGACCCCGGGGGTGAAGCCAAGTTTATTCCCTCAGTGCCAGCCCAGTATTCCATTGGAAATCAGATAGCTGGCAACACGTTTATGCATTCATGTTCGTCCATATTTCTTATTATTTCCTTGGAAGAGACTTCCTGGAAGAGAATGGTTATGGAAAAGAAGAGATATATATCTCTGTTTCTCTGTGCTTGGGCATGTGTGCTAGGTCACTTCAGTCCCTTCTTACTCATTGTGACCCCATGGAGTGTAGCCCACCAGGCTCCTCTGTCCATGGGATTCTCCAGGCAGAAATAACACACTGTAGTACATTTCTCTATGCTCATCAGCAAATCGCTCTCCCTGATGGGCGTATCATCAGCATAATGACAGTTCTACCCAAGTCTCCCCTGGCCAGTATTTACAAATAAGTATTAATATTTTAAAATTCCTGCCATGCATTTTTCTTTCTCTATCTTTATTTGATTACTTACAAGGCTGAACCTTTTAATAGCCACTATCCATTGGTATTTATATTTTGTAAAGAAAGAAAGAAAGTGAAGTCGCTCAGTCATGTCTGACTCTTTGCGACCCCGTGGGGTGTAACCTACCAGTCTCCTCTGTCCACGGGATTTTCCAGGCAAGAGTACTGGAGTAGGGTGCCATTTCCTTCTCCAGGGAATCTTCTCGACCCAGGGATTGAACCCAGGTCTCCCTCATTGCAGACAGACGCTTTAGCATCTGAGCCACCATTCTGAGTGTGCACTTCTTTTTAATCAACATATGTGCACTTTTGAACTTGTTTGGTGGTGCAGTGGATAGGAATCCACCTACCAGTGCAGAGGACATGGGTTTGATTCCTGGTCTGGGAAGATCCCACATGCCACAGAGCAACTAAGCCTGACCACCAAAACCACTGAGCCCAGGGGCCCGAGAGCCTGTGCTCCGCAAGAGAGAAGCCACTGAAGCGAGAAGGCCAAGCCCTGTAACGAAGAGCAGCCCTGGCTCCCTGCAGCTAGAGAAACGCTGCTCACAGCCACGGAGACCCAGGACAACCAGAACCAAAGCAAGTTCTTTGATCTTTCATATTGATGTTTGTAACCCCTTGGAATACAGTTTTGTTATAGGGTGAGTTAGTGATCCAGTCATTTATTTTTTTTCAATACAGGTGCCCAATTTTCTCAGCATTGCTTTTGAAAGTTTACCCATCATCTTGCAATTGCATTTTGGTCAGCAGCCGATCGCCATATATGTATAGTAGTAGTAGTGATAGTTTCTCAGTCGTGTCTGACTCTTCAAGACCCCACGGACTGTAGCCCGCCAGGCTCCTCTGTCCATGGAATTCTCCAGGCAAGAATACTGGAGTGGGTTGCCATTTCTTTCTCCGGGAGATCTTCCGAACCCAGGGATTGAACCTGGGTATCCTGGATTGCAGGTGGATTCCTCATCATCTGAGCTACAGGGAAGTCCCTCATGTATACACTCTATTAATAACGAACCAATTTCAGGGAAAGCAAATCTTCCCATTTGTTCTTCTTTCATAAGATGACCACTTTAAATTTCTGTATGAATTTTTAAATCAGCTTTCCAATCAGTCCCCAAAGGCAGCCTCTGTGGAATCACTGGACTCCCACTCAGAATCCACTGATGTGATACTAATGTATCATCCAGTTGACAAAACCTGTGTTTTCAGTTGGCCTGTTAGCCTGGTTGTCCAAACAGTAAGTCCACATTATTCACCTCACCTGTAACCTGATTTAGTAAGTTTGAAAATTTCTTTTGTAGGTCTTTCCCATGTTAAGTATAGTATTTCTGTGCTGTTGTTCAGTTGCTAAGTTGTGTCTGACTCTTTGCAACCCCATGGACTGCAGCATGCCAGGCTTCCCAGTCCTTCATTATCTCCTGGAGTTTGCTCAAATTCATGTCCATTGATTCAGTGATATCATCCAACCATCTCATTCTCTGTTGCTCCCTTCTCCTCCTGCCCTCAGTCTTTCCCAGCATCAGGGTCTTTTCCAATGAGTCGGCTTTTCACATTTCTATGTTCAGTTCAGTTCACTTCAGTTCAGGTGCTCAGTCGTGTCCGACTCTTTGTGACCCCACGAATCGCAGCACTCCAGGCCTCCCTGTCCATCACCAACTCCTGGAGTTCACCCAAACTCATGTCCATCGAGTCAGTGATGCCATCCAGCCATCTCATCCTCGGTCGTCCCCTTCTCCTCCTGCCCCCAATCCCTCCCAGCATCAGAGTCTTTTCCAATGAGTCAACTCTTCGAATGAGGTGGCCAAAGTATTGGAGTTTCAGCTTTAGCATCATTCCTTCCAAAGAACACCCAGGACTGATCTCTTATAGAATGGACTGGTTGGCTCTCCTTGCAGTCCAAGGGACTCTCAAGAGTCTTCTCCAACACCACAGTTCAGAAGCATCAATTCTTCAGCGCTCAGCCTTCTTCACAGTCCAACTCTCATATCCATATGTGACCACAGGAAAAACCATAGCCTTGACTAGATGGAGCTTTGTTGGCAAAGTAATGTCTCTGCTTTTGAATATGCTATCTAGGTTGGTCATAACTTTCCTTCCAAGGAGTAAGCGTCTTTTAATTTCATGGCTGCAGTCACCATCAGCAATGATTTTGGAGCCTCAAATTTTAAAATAACCCTGCAAATGATCACTTTAAAATTTGCAGATTTTGCTTAATGGGACTGTATAACTATATATAAAGACTGTGTATTAACTCTCTTCCTAGAAAAAGTTTGAGGGTCACTTATTAACTTATTAATTAATCTAAAAATCCTTCTGGGTGATTGATATACACAATCATTTATTATTTAATTTTTATTATTTTCAAAAATGATAGTTTTGTTTCTTCCTTTCCAGAGAATTTTTCAACTTTTCTGTCTTTCCAGGTGCATTGGTGAGAAATGTGAGTACCATTTGCAAAAGAAATGGGGCTAGTGGGCATCTTGACGTGGCTCTTCATCACTTAGTCTTCTGAATGATTTTTAGAATAATTGTTTTCAACCTAAATAACACTCCACTGAAATTCTATTAAGGATTGCTCCTTGGCACCTGTAATAGTAATATGTATAATCTTCACAGCAAGAAGCAAATATTTCTATTTAGTCATTCTAGGAATGTTATAACATTTTCTTCTTTTGGTATCCATGTATTCCTTACAGGTATAATCTTTTTTTTTTTTTCTTTTTTTTCAGGTATAATCTTAAGTTGCTCCTTTTTTTTCCCCTGGATTTACTTTCTAATATGAGAGGGATATAAAGTCCTAAGTATATTCTAACTGGTTGTTGCTATATTTACAAGGCTTTTAGTGCTTGTATATTTGCTTTGTACATTCCTAAAATTTTATTATGCTTCCCACTTGATTCTTTTGGGTTTTCTAAATTAACTTAATTTTTTTTTGGCAAATACATGTTTGTCTTCTCTTTGCAACAGTTATACCTCTTAAATCTGAAATATGTAGAAAACCTTATTTTAAAAACTTTCAAGTGATTTGAGTCTTTTACTATTCTTATGTTATTTATTGATATTTCTAACGTTATCAAATATTTGCTTATAAGGTTTCTGTCCTTTGAAATCTATTAAAGTTTATTTAGGTTTTCTTCTGGGACTTTGTGTATGGCCTGTATAGGTGTTTGTGTGTGATTAAACTTGTTAATTTTCTTAATTAAATCCTCTATAGGTTCTCATTTGTTGTCTGCTTGGTTTTCCAATGCTGGAGAAATTAGATTAATGCTTCCCTCTCTGACTGTGGTTTCATAAATTCATTTTTATTTATAATTATTTTCCTCAATTCAGTTTGATTTAGCTATTAATATTTACTGATTATAGGATGATGACAGGTTTTCCTTCTCAGGCTCTTTAAGTTGTTATCACTGTCAAATATATACTCATTTGCCCTATTTAAATCTTTTTGCCTTGAATTATACTTTCTCAGTTAAGACTAGTGCTATTTTACTTCTCTTTTTGCTAACGTTTGATTGTTTGATTCTTTACAGATGTCTGCGTCATTTGATTTAGCGTACGTGCTTACGCAAAGCTATGCTGTGTGTAATTCGTGTTTGCTCAGCTGCAAATCTTTTAAAATCAAGTGAATCAGTTACAATTATCATCACTAATATATTTTGGCCTTTTTTCTGTCCCCTATCTTTTGATTTGTTTTCTATTTGATAATAGAACTGAATTTTAATTATTTTGGTTAAACTCTGGCCCCACCCCTCAGCATCACTGAGCAAGGTCCAGGAGCTGGTGATGGACAGGGAAGCCTGACGTGCTGCAGTCCATGGGGTTGCAAAGAGTTGGACGTGACTGAGCAACTGAACTGAACAATCCCACAGCAGCCCTTGGGTTGCACTGGAGAATGATGGCTACATCCACTGCCTCCAGCTGTGTTGAGACCTTGGGAAATGTGAGTTTGGGGGCAGCCTCTTGCCGATTCTCTTTGGACTGTGCAAGCGCCAGGTAAAATCCCTATGGTGCTCATAGCAAGTACTTGAATCTGTGAAATTTCTCCTTTCCCAAGATTGTTGTCTCACCACTGGGGAATTCTGGGCCATTTTTAATGAAAGCAACAAGAACAGTGTTAATAAAGCCAGCATTATCTCAAGAACTCACCCTAATTTGCTGAAAGACAATGAGATAAGGTAAAACAGGCAAAAGTACATTTACATCAATTCAACCTGATCTTTGTGGTTAATTATAGCATGTTTTTCACTAGATCACTTCCTACCCACCAAGTATTGGGCCATTCGTTAGAAAGAAAGATCAACTGAATATTCTTTGGAAGTACTCGTGCTGAGGCTGAAGCGTCAATACTTTGGCCACCTGATATGAAGAGATGACTCATTGGAAAAGACTCTGATGCTGGGAAAGATCGAAGGCAAAAGGAGAAGAGGGCACCAGAGGATGAGATGGTTGGATGGCATCACTAACTCAGTGGACATGAGTTTGGGCAAACTCCAGGAGATAGTGGAGAGAGTGTGGCGTGCTGCAGTGCATGGGGTTGCAAAGAGTTGGACATGACTGAACAACAACAACATAATTTATTTGAGAAAAACAACTCAACACGTGTAATCAGCTCAACCTCCTCTGGGTCCTGGAGGCAGCAGAAGCTCTGTGAAAGACAGTATCAATAATTATCATTAACAAAAATCAACTTCTCTGAGCGAAATGTTTGTCTGAAGGTTTTCATTACCTCATATTAGTAATTTAATGAGTGTAGCCACAAAGACTGAGTGATTGGTGTCGAGAGGTCTTTCATGTCAGTTCCAACTCAGCTACCAGCTTAACCTCAATTTCCTTATCAGTACAATGGGCACAATAGTGTCTGTCTTGTGAGCACCTGGGGTTTATTAAATTATATTCCACTTGAAAGTGATTAGTAAGTGATCAGACATATTGCTGCCTCTCAATAGAAGCTCCATTTTCCAGTTTCCACTGTTACCCCATCTATTTGTAATCAAGTGATGGGACCAGATGCCAAGATCTTAGTTTCTAAGTTCAGGAGAGCAATAATTTCCTGGTCCTATAGCTGTCTTCTCTCCATAGCAGAGAGCCATGGAAATGGTGTTATATGCTAACCTGCTCTTGGATATCTCCAAAGTGGAGCAGGATTGGGGACTGAAGAAAGGTGAGATTGCTTTAAGTGACTGACCCTAGGTAACAAGGATGAGAAGCTCCCAGGCCAATAATATGAGCTACCTGCACATCCTAAAAAAAGGTATACTTTCCTTGCATCAACACAGGAACCAGGGCTGATGTAATCAAAACCTATGCTGACTATGCTGGAATTTTCATCTGGACTGAGGGATTGCATGCTAACCTCCAATACCAACCAATTTAGACTTCTATCTACAGAAATAAACACAGTTTCAAACACAAAATAAACAGGATTCCAAATATTAAAGTGAGGCCCTGTACTAACACTCCAGAAATATTCCAAGCACACAAAATTAACATAAAAAACAGAGAGATGTAAATATTGTCCTCTGAGGGTCGTCATTATTCTTATTTCAGACAACGTACACCCACAAAAATTAAAAACATAATAATTCAAAAGAAAAATTGGAATTTTAGAAATAAAATATGGTATTTCCAATGTAGGCCAATAGGAAAGACAAAAAAGAAAACATCAACAGTCTAGCTAAATAATAGAACAGACATGGCTGGAGATAAAATTAGTGAGATGGAAAACCTTCTCAAGGGATCTTATCGTATTGCACTGTAGTAGGATAAAAAGTTGGGGGAGGATACAAGGGGAAAGTCAAACGCTATGAAGTACGTATGCAGATCTAGAAGCCCAGCATGTGTCTAACCAGGGTTAAGCCAGAAAGAAAGAACGGAGAGAAAATGAGCAAACACTAAGAGAACATTTCTAGACGTGAAGAATTTCTTAGATCCTGTTATAAAATACACCCCACCTCAATGCCTAAGTGAACTTTTAGAACTGCAGGGTGTGCCAGATATTATCCCGTGACTCGTGGTATCAGCCTGGTTCTTCTCAGTTCTGTCCCACACACTGTGAGTGAGTGCTAAGTCACTTCAGTCGTGTCCAACTCTTTGTGACCTTATGGACTGTAGCCCACCAGGCTCCCCTGACCATGGGATTCTCCAGGTAGGAATACTGGAGTGGGTCGCCAGGCCCTCCTTCAAGCGATCGAACCTGGTCTCTGGCATCACCTGCATTGGCAGAAGTGTGAACTGTAAGGTGTGCCAGATATTATATACTGGTATTATACTCCTGACATCAGTCTGGTTCTTCTCAGTCTGGTTCTTCTCCCTCTGTCCTGCACTGGGGGAGCTAAAATTCTTTGATTTATGCTTAGGAGACTCCCTGGTCAGCAGATTTCAGTTTGATGCCAGAGACTCTAGTTTGAGGGTGCTGATGAGAAACAGAAATTGTCTCCAGTAGCAGCAATGGGCTGGAGTGCGGGTTCTGGCAGACAGCACTTGGGGACTTCTGGAAACAGACATATGGATGCTTTGGGCTTGTGGTTGTTGCCTGGTTGCTAAGTCATGTTCAACTCTTTGTGGCCCCATGGAGTGCTGCGTGCCAGGCTTTCCTGATCACTCTCTCCTGGAGTTTGCTCAAACTCATGTCCATTGAGTCGGTGATGCTACCTAACCATCTCATCCTCTGCCATCTTCTTCTCTTCCTCCCTTCAATACTTGTCACCATCAAGGTCTTTCCCAGCAGCAGCAAAGGCCTGGAGTGTGGGCTCTGGCAAACAGTGCTGGGGGCTTCTGGAACCAGACGTATAGATGCCTGGGGCGTTATGGTCATTGTGAAGCAACTCTGCAATTGCTGTCCTATCTGAATGCCTGAGGCATTGGCAGTCCTGCTGATCCTCTCTCTCAGTGGGTTTGAGAGCCTTCAGTCTTCTTCATTAAATTCCTTCCCACTTGAAATACTTAGAAAGTAACCTGGTTTTTTTGACAGAACCCTGATACACAAGGAAAATGAAAAAATACTAAAAGCTAACCAAGAAAGAGAAAATAGACAAAAGTTATCAACAAAAGAATTAAATAAGACTGGTGTTAAAATTCTAGCTTGCACCGTGGGAGACAAAGAGATTGGTGGAGCAATGTCTTCAAAAGGACGTTTTGAACTAAGAATTCTCTGCCTATTTAGAGTATTATTCAAACTAAAATCAAGACCAAAAAAAAAAAAATGCATTTTCACTCTTGCAACCCTTGAAAACACCACTCTCTTTTAAGGACTCTCAAGGCTGTACTCCAGCCAAATAAAAATATGAATTTTATAAAACGAATGTATGAGATAAAAGAAGCAGTGATAAAGGAGCAACAGGGGATGAGATGGTTGGATGGTGTCACCAACTGAGCAGACATGAATTTGAGCAAGCTCTGGGAGATAGTGGAGGATATAGGAGCTTGGCACGCTGCGGTCCATGGAGGCGCAAGGAGTTAGACGCAATGTAGGGACTGAACAGCAACAATAACAACAAAACTAGCAAAACTACTATGAAGCATTTTATAGCCTATTTTAGTATACTTTGGGTAATATGACTAAACATTTTTCATGCATTTATTAATAATTATTAAGAAAGAAGGATAAGGATAATTTTGAAAAAAATATAAGTGTTTTCATTTAAATTTAGGATATAGAGGAAAAGACAAGTGGGCAAAGCTTTGCCTTATTTAGGGGAAGGGTAAAATTATGGTTAAGAATTGTCAGTATTGATATAAAATATACTTAAGTATAATATTAGAAGAATATAAATAATATATATAAATTCCAAAGTGTTAGAGCAAATAAGTAGAAAAAAAGAAACCGTAATTCATCCAACTAAAGCGTGGAAGACAACAAACAGCAAGGAAATCAAATACATCAATTAACACAATAAACGCTCATGCATTGATTTTGCACATTAAAGGACAAAGAGCAGATTGGGAAAAAAGGAGAGAATCACAATGTGCTATATACAAGAAAGACACACAAAATAACATGACCTTGAGAAAGTAAAAGATTAAAAGACTGAAAAATAAGGAAAAAGATTGCAATAAATTTGACCAAAGATTAAAAGAAAAAAAAAGGAAAGGAAAAGAAAGCAGGATTATATCCAAGTGCAAAACATGTACAAATACCTGAAAACATGTGAGACTCTTCTTAATTCAGTAGTAGAATGTATTACAGAAACCAGAGTGGAGCAGTGATTGCCAGGGGCTGGGGGAGATTGGGAAATGTTGGTCAAAGAATACAAACTCAGCTAAACGATGGAAAAGTTTCGGGGTTCTGATGGATATAGCATGGTGAATACAGTAACACTGCATTACGTACTTGAAATTTGCTAAGAGAGTAGACCTCAAGTGTTCTCACCTCCCATGACTCCCAATCAAGTAACCTAGTGAACGGATGGATGTGTTAACTTGATTATGGCAATCATTTCACAGTGTATACGCATATGAAATCATCAAGTTGCATGCCTTAAAAAAGCTTAGCAACTTACAAAAAACAGAAAAGAAAACCAGTAGGGGGTAGACTGCAAATTGCAACAGAAAAGAGATTCTCCATTGTGTCAGTTCATATTAATGTCATATCAAGTGTGGGCAACGGGCGGGAGCAGCAGGCACACTCATATATTCTGTGTGGTTTAGTGAGCAGACGTCACTAGAGCAATTTTGGAAGGCAGTGTAGCAGGATCAAAATTAACAGTGTGAATATCCTTGACAGCAAGTCTCTTGTAGAGACTTCTAGAAATATTAGCACAATTATGTAAATCTAAAAGCACAAGGTATTCACTGTAGACTTGTCGGTATAGCCCAAAACTGGAGTCAGCTTAAGAGCTGAATGATGGTGAGATGACCTATGGTACATCCATTCTATGGAATACGATGCAGTCATCAAAAATCAAAGCATAAAATAGCACTGTAAAAAGTAAAAGCTACACTGAGAGGGAGATTCAGATGCTGCAGACACTATGAACAATATTTGATAAGAGTAAATGTGAATGTGTAAAATATTCACTTATGAATTTTGATATGAAGATGTAAATGACACACACCAAGTATTTCCAGTGGTTATTTTTGAAAAGGCAGGTAGACTTGGGAGGGGCTGGGAAAGGAATTCGTCTTTTAGCTCCATTTGGATCTGCATAATAACTTTTTTTTTTTTTACTAGCACAACTCCGTTAATTTAAAAGATAAGAAAAATATCTGAAGAAGTAGGGGGAAGCCTCTGAATCTTTGTTAAAGGAGCTCTGGTGAAAACCAGGGGAAACATCGGTGGTGCAAGGGCTAGGCCTTTGACCTACTTGAGACAATGCATTGGTGTCAACTGAAAAAGAATGTTCACAGAAATAGGAGAAACATACTAAGAGCAGCTAGTATAAGTTTTAATGATTGCGTCAATAGAAATAATTCTTTATGAGACTGATGTTTTCAAACCAAACTGATCCTGATAAGCTCAAGTGGATGCAGATAGAATTTAAAAGGTACTTGTTTCCTGTTTCCTGATCTCCTTTGTGTTATTCTTCATTATTTACCAAGGCAGTCTGTGTGTCCCTTCTGTAGACACCTGACAATTACATGTTTACCAACTAAATACCCAATAGAAGCACCACTGAGTCCAGTTCTCTTAGACCCCAGGCGACTGGAATGTTGTCAACATTACGGATACTAGGAATCATCTTCCCCAGTAAATAGGTTTGAGACAAATCCCCCAGGATGGAGTAAAAAAAAAATCATGATTCCCTGTAGGCTTGCTGGAAACACCAAGCATAAAATTAAGCACATTAGCCCGTCAGGATAAGCTAAGTGGCATAAGGGGAAAACTTAAAAAACAAAACCCTCCAAACATCAGTTGTTTACAGCAAATATTATGGTCTACTGTGGCTTTCTTCGTATTGTCTTCACAACAGGACCCTGCCTGAAGGACTGGCACAAGTCTGGGAGGCTGCTGGTCTCCTGGCAGAGTGAAAAAAGGGAATAACTGCACAACAGTCCTGGTTCTAACACACCTGCCTGGGAGTGGCTCATGCTCACATATCATTGGCCTAAAGATGTCATGTGACCAAGCCTGCAGAGACCCTGCAGCTCTGATGAGGAGGTCACACCCTGAACCCAACAGTTTTTTATAATATTGAAGGATAGTTTCTACCACCTGGAGGGTTATTCACATGCCCATGCACGCAAACACAGATTCAGCTCAGTTCAGTCACTCCATCATGTCTGACTCTTTGTGACCCAGCATGCCAGGCTACCCTGTACACCACCAACTCCCTGGGTTTACCTAAACCCATGTCCATCGAGTTGGTGATGCCATCCAACCCTCTCATCCTCTGTCTTACCCCTCTCCTCCCACCTGCAATCTTTCCCAGCATCAGGGTCTTTTCTAATGAGTCAGTTCTTCCCATCAGGTGGCCAAAATCTTCGAGTTTCAGATTCAGGATCAGTCCTTTCAATAAATTTTCAGGACTAATTTCCTTTAGGATTGACTGGTTGGATCTCCTTGCAGTCCAAGGGACTCTCAAGAGTCTTCTCCAACACCACAGTTCAAAAACATCAATTCTTCAGTGCTCAGCTTTCTTTATAGTCCAATTCTCACTTCCATATATGACTACTGGAAAAACCATAGCTTTGACTAGATGGACCTTTGTTGGCAAAGTAATATCTCTGCTTTTTAATATGCTGTCTAGGATGGTCATAGCTTTTATTCCAAGGAACAAGCATTTTTTAATTTCATGGCTGCATTCACCATTTGCAGTGATTTTGGAGGCAAAATGTAGTCTCTGTTGCCCCATCTTTAGTTCTTCTTCACTTTCTGCCATAGGGTGGTGTCATCTGTGTATCTGAGGTTATTGATATTTCTCCCAGCAATCTTGATTCCAGCTTGTGCTTCCTCCAGCCCAGCGTTTCTCATGATGTACTCTGCTTCCCTGGTGGCTCAGAGGTTAAAGCGTCTGCCTGCAATGTGGGAGACCTGGGTTCAATCCCTGGGTCGGGAAGATCCCCTGGAGAAGGAAATGGCAACCCACTCCAGTATTCCTGCCTGGAGAATCCCATGGACAGAGGAGCCTAGTGGGCTACAGTCCACCCGGTCGCAAAGAGTCAGACATGACTGAGTGACTTCACTTTCACTTTCACTTTACACTGCATATAAGTTAAATTAAGTTGGAACAACAGACTGGTTCCAAATAGGAAAAGGAGTACATCAAGGCTGTATATTGTCACCCTGCTTATTTAACTAAAGAGCCTCTTGATAAAAGTGAAAGAGGAGAGTGAAAAAGTTGGCTTAAAACTCAACATTCAGAAAACTAAGATCATGGCATCCAGTCCCATCACTTCATGACAAATAGATGGGGAAACAATGGAAACAGTGACAGGCTTTATCCTTTTGGGCTCCAAAATCACTGCAGATGGTGAGTGCAGCCATGAAATTAAAAGACGCTTGCTCCTTGCAGTGTCTGTGTCAGCAGAGATTGACACTTGTCTATCGAAAACCAGTGAGAAGAGGGCTATTTGGGTCAGCCCAGAGCTAAATATGGACGAAAGTTAGAGTGAAGTCGCTCAGTCATGTCTGACTCTTTGCGACCCCATGGACTGTAGCCTGCCAGGCTCCTATGTCCACGGAATTCTCCAGGCATGAATACTGGAGTGGGTATCTATTCCCTTCTCCCGGGGAATCTTCCTGGCCCAGGGATCAAATCCCAGTTTCCCACATTGCAGGCAGATTCTTTACTGTCTGAGCCCCCAGGGAAGCCCCCAGGAAAGCCCAGTCTGAAGTATGCATTTGTATGTACGTGCATACACACACATTCTGGTTTAAAATCGGTTAGAAGCTCTCCTTTCCTAAAGAAGAGTTCCAGCATTAACAAGAAGGCCTGAGAGCCTGCCCACCTCCTTCATCCTTATCTCATCCATCCGTATCTTTCCTGACTTGCAATATGGAATCTCTTCCCAAAGGACCCCCTTCACGGCTGTCAAATTTCATAGAGTTCCCCCAAAGTGTCTTCCCGCATGTTATTCCTTCTTCCTGGCATCTAATAAATCCTCAATAAATATTCATTTAAAAGTGATAAATGAAGGAAAACTGAGACGAAGAGATCAAGTTACAGGAAACCAGGGGCTGTTGACAGAGAGCAGGAGGGTCTCTAATCAGATCAGGCTGGAGCTGGTGGGAATGATCCTCCCTGTTCTCTCCTCCCCTAGGGGTAAGAAAACAGCCAGGATCTGACTTTTTGTTGTTGCTGTTAATTTTTTGAGCCCTAAACTGTCAAGAAGGAGATGTAGAGAAGTAAGTCAGCTATGATCCACCTGAGCAGGGAAGGGTGGGAGGGAGGTGTGAGCAGAGTCATTGCTGAGGGTGGGGATGGGGGGTCCACTGGGTTATGGCAAGTTTGCCTAAAACGGGAGCAGGGGTGCAGTCCAGGCCACACAAAGCCTCTGAAAGAGGAAATTACACATTTTCCTCAGATCACCTTGTTTCTTTTCAGTTTTTTAAATATTTTTGAAACTTGGAATTATTAATAATATGAGAAAATTCACAAATGGTTTACAAACTAACAAAAGTTAGGATTGATGGATTATCTAATTGGATTTTTAACATAAAACACCAATTCTATACACCAACGTTCCTGCAATTTTGCTAACCTCTATGCATATTCAAAACAAACTCCCAAATCCTTGTCACCAAAGACTTTATATCTGAAAAAAGCTTCCATGTACTTAAAAGAAGCAAAATGTTGTGCTGGTGTCTATTTGTTGCTCACTCAGTCATGCCAACTCTTTGTGACCTCCACGGACTGCAGCACACCAGGCTTCCCTGTCCTTCACCATCTCCTGGAGTTTGCTCAAACTCATGTCCGTTGAGTCGACGATGCCATCCAACCATCTTATCCTGTCATCCCCTTTTCCTCCTGACCTCAATTTTTCCCAGCATCAGAGTCTTTTCTAACAAGTCAGCTCTTCGCATCAGGTGGCCAAAGTATTGGAGCATCAGCTTCAGCATCAGTTCTTTTAAAAGAGGTATCTATTAGAAGAGATAACTTCTTTGAAGTTCTTTAACCCTTCTATGAAATAAAGCCTGAATATTTGTATCAACAAGTAATGTGTGTGCTATTTGGAGAAAACACAACTATATAAATTTTTCTTTTTATTTTATAATTTTCCTTTTTTTTTTTTTTCACAATCCGAGAAACTGGAGAGGTTTACTGCAGAGATAGTGCTTTCATCTCCAGGAGTGGCTCCTGCAGGGTGTGTAGGCCCAGGCTCACCCCCGCGACACCAGGACTGCATGCTCCCCGCTCACGAGGGAAAGAAGCACCCTCATCTCTGGCTGTCAAAGGTGCGCGGCTCGGACTGGCTGGTCCAGCAGGCTGCCGGGGAGGACCCTCTCTGGCGCAGGGTGTACATTTTGTCCCTGGGCTGATTTCCACTGGCTGCAAATTTTGCGAATGTGTCCAAATTATTTCTGTCATGTCTCTCCAACTGGCCTTCAATTTTTAAAAGAGCCCTTGTTTAAATCCAACTCAGTTTCTACACTGGCCAAATTGAAAACATCAGTCCAGCCTCCAGAGCGAACCTCCTTTATCATGATTTATACATGGGAACGTGAGCCCTGCCAAGAAACACACAACCTCTGCCCAATGTTAATAATTGCAGTATGGAGACAAGGTCCATTACATGAGATAATGCTGTACAGGGCTGAATCTTTTGAAAGGAAAAGATAAATAAAAAGATGAGCCTCTCACTTCCCACAAACAGGAGTGAGTAGATGTGGATGGACAACAGATTTGATGAGTAACACCAGGGAAGCACAGGGGTTCTCAGTCCTTCCCGAAGACAAACTGCGTGAGAATTACTGCGGAGTCATAGGAGTAGGCAGTTTTGTGCTACTAATTACTTAACAGCCAGTTGTTGCAAGGAGAGAAATCTCTGGTCCACAGTGTTTGCCAATTTCTGTGGTGTAAATACTGCCACCATACAGCAAAGCAATGCATTTTCACTGTACGGATAAAATTGGCATAAATAACCACAAGAGCGCAGATTGTAAGAAAAACTAGTGGACCAGTTAGAAAGGGAATTATTCTGGGAACCTGTTACTTTTCTCAAAGTATGATTTATTTAACTGTACATTTATAGAATTTAATATTTAATAACAGTTGTGTTTAACAACCAGCTTGCCAAATTTCTGAAAATTTAACAATGGACACTGGAGAGCCAGTCCAAGCTGGCCGTGGAACACCAGGCAAGTTATGCATGTGAATGTGGACATTTTTATGCCCAAAGAAATATCACGGACAGAAGAGTGGATCTGAGTGTCATTTTAATCGATCACGCCTTTTCCTGTGGTCTGGTTGCGGGCTGGCCTGTGCTCAACTTGGCAGTCTCATAAGGTAGCCATGCTTTCAAGCACAAGCCAGCAGGCTGAAATCTGTGGTCCTGAAGCTGAGCCCTGAGAACTTTCAAAATCTTTGGTGCCTATTTCTGGAAGTAACTGTCTCAGACACATTTTTTTTCTCAGTATCTAAATCCTCTGAGACATTCTTGCCTTAGGTGAGATGGAGTGCTCAGAGTATTGTATTTCCTTATATCATCTCTAGGAAGGAAATCAGAGAAGGTAAGAGACTTGGACCGATTTTGAAGGCGGTTATTGATACACAAGCCAGGCCTGGTGGAGTCAGAGGTGCTGGATGCACAATAGAGGAAACAAGGACCCAAAGGGACTGGCAGCGGGGCAATGGGGCAGGGGGAAGGCTGCTGCAAAGGTGATCCAGGATTTCCTGAGGGTTCAGAACTGCTGGGATGCTGGGGAAGGCCAGATGCTGTGGGCTCTGCTTTCTGTCTCATCCCCACTGTTGTTGTTCAGCTGCTAAGTCACGTCCAGCTCTTTGTGACCCCATGGACTGCAGCATACCAGGCTTCTCTGTCCTCCTCGACATCATCCCCACTCTCCTGCATCTAACTGAGACGGGATGGCAGCTGCCAGGACTTCATATGAAAAAGGGTCCCAGTGTCTCCTCTGAGATTTCTTGTGGAAACAGTAGTCATCAATGATGGAGGAAGGGGCATAAGCCTGTCTGGTGATACAAGATACTTACAGGCTGAAACTTGTGTTGGAGAAGACTCTTGAGAGTCTCTTGGATTGTAAGATCAAACCAGTCAATCCTAAAGGAAATCAACCATGAATATTCATTGGAAGGACTGATGCTGAAGCTGAAGTTCCTATACTTTGGCCACCTGATGTGAAGAGCTGACTCCTTGGAAAATACCTTGATGCTGGGAAAGATAGAAGCCAAGAGGAGAAGGGGACGACAGAAGAAGAGATGGTTGGATGGCATCAATGACTCAATAGACATGAGTCTGAGCAAACTCCAGAAGATGGTTGGTGAAGGACAAGGAAGCCTCATGTGCTGCAGTCCATGGCATCACAAAGAGCCGGGCACAGCTGAGCAACTGACCCACAGCAACACAGGCTGAAACCTACCTCCCTCTCAAAGTTAAGGATCCCAGATCTACTTTCAGGGAAGAAAGGGGGAAGCAGCAAAAATCTCCCACTTTGGTCTGTGTTACAGAAATGCTGCAGTTGTGAGGGTGGTCAGGAGGCAGCCCAGCCCTGGGCTCAGGGCTGGGCAGGTGTTCAGACTCCTCTGGGGGTGGGGGAGCAGGTCCACTTTGCAGCCAAACCTCCTACCAGACCTGGCCTCCTGACTGGCTCATGGATCTTGCCCTTGACTTGCCCAGAGAGAGAAGAGGAAGAAGAAACCATCTTACTGAGGATTTTAAGGACTTTGAGTCAAATACTCATTTCCTGGATGGAGAATTCTGAGCGAGCCTAGGAAGGAAGCATTATTTGGTGGTAGGTATTCCCAAAATCCAGCAGCAGTTTCTCCAACATCTGGAACCACCCAAGCCTCATTCACATCATGGAAGCTGTGCTAGTCAGAAATCTGATGGGAATTCCAGGGAGCTTGAGGCTTCTGGGCCCCGTGCAAATATCAGCCAAGGGGAGGGTGTGATAATTTGGGAGCTCTTTGAGAGGTCAAAAGTTAAGAGGAGCATCTTTCTTGTGCTTAGGTGATGTACTGGAGAGGTTTTCCTTCTTTTAAGACTTTGATGTGGACCATGTTTTAAGACTTTATTGAATGCGTTACTGCTTTGCTTCTGGTTTTTGGGCACAAGGCATGTGTGATCTTAGCTCCCCGAGCAGGGGTGAAACCCACACCCTCTGCATTGAAAGGTGAAGTCGTAACAACCAGACCACCAGGGAGTCCCCAGAGGTGCTTTTCTGAATGCTGTTGAGGTGGGTGGCATTACTATGGCAGGGCCTTGGTTCAGCTCAACCAGTTACAGGTGATGATTTTTTGGGTAGAAGGTTCTGGCAGGGGCATGGTGCCCAGGAACACAGGACACCCCCCTGTCATTATGGGACGGCCCACCATAGCCACTGTGGCCGGACAGGAGATCAATCCTGGGAGCGGCTAAGAGCCTCGCGTGTAATTGACCTGCTCAGTGACAGGGAAAAGCACTCACAGAGTCCAAGAACGGTGAAAAGTCAATTCCAGTTTTGAAAAATCTGTCAGATTAATTAAAATACAGTGTCGTACAGGAGAGCTAATTAATACATGCTCAGCCTCCCTCTCCTGAGCCATGGCTTTGTTCTTGCCTGGGTACCTCTTCCCCCTGTCTTTGCACCATGCAGGGGTGGTGGGGGGAGGCTGGAGGATGCTGGCTTAGCCTGATGGAAAAGTTTAGCACCAGGAAGAGTAAGGTAAACTGACACAAACAATTAGTGTCTGTTTCTAGAACAAATAGAAATCAACCAGCGATTAGTGTTGTCATTTCTAATCCTTTCAAATCATTTGATTATAATAAAAGCACAAAAATCAGAAGAGGGGGGACTGTTTTATGGCATAATTGATCTCTTAAATGGTCCTACTCTTTTTTGCATTTTGTCAAAAATAAAAGTAACTCTTGAAGCTTTGCATGAAGACATTCATAGAAATTATTAAAAGCTCTGACACCAAATTACCTGAGAGATTACATGAGATGTTTGACCGGTTTGCCTGTCAACCTGTAGGCAGCTTCTACGAGGGTTGTTAACCATCCTTGATTGGCCAAGACAGCGGTGCTTTCCCAGGGGGCACTTTTAGGATGAAAAAACTTAATCAGAGGGGACCCTCCAGAAGACGGAGCCAGAAGGATTCCAAAATGGGCCACTGTGGGCTGGGTTGTTGGGGAAGTCTGAACAGAGCCTGTCAAATCATCTGTCTGGAGCAATTATGCTGATAAATTTGCCACCCAGTTGCATCTTCTCACGTGCATTACTTTGCGGTGTGACACCACACAACACAAGCCTCTGTTTGGGTTCCCTCCAGCTGCGAATGGAGGAGAGGAGACAGCGTCTTTTCCCATGTTGGGTCTTTTTGGAGAAGTCCCTCAGAATGCTTGCCTTGTGTGTTTCCTCTCACCGATCCAAGGGCTGAATCTTCTTGCATCAGTGGAAGCTCATCTTTTGTGGTTTAGCATCTTCTGGCAGCTCCATTGCTTTACCGAGAGGACTCGGGATGCCAAGGGCAGTGACCTTCGCTTCCTTGGACCACCTTTGAGAAGCGCATCAGATGCCGCTTCACCTTTTCAGCTGCCTCTGTGCTGATTAAATGCACCCATTTGTCAACCACATGGTCTGGTTTCGTTTCTGTTTTCTTCCTTTTCTGGTTCCTTCCTCCCTTCAGTTGAGGCAGTTCTGTTTGTTCCCCGGGCCAAGCTCACCCCTACAGGCTCCTCAGGCCTTAGGAAGCCTCTGCCCCCAAGGATGGGCGTCCCCTTAAGCTTCTTCCATTCAGAACAAAGCTGGAACAGAGCCCACACACAGCAAACGTTTGTTGAGTGAACCCAGGCGGGTGGCTCCTCAGGCTTGGTCTCCGAAGGCTGGATAAGAGCTCCTCAGGTAGAGAGGGAGCCACAGGTGTCCCAGCAGAGGGGGCAGCGACAGCAGGGAAGCCCCGGTGCCTCGAGCGGAGGGGTCCCTGGCCGCGGCCCTGTCCGGCGGCCGCCGCCCGCTGGCAGCGCCAGTGTGGCCTGTGGTCGGTTCTGTCCGCCTCCTGCCCTCTTGTGACCCAGAACTCCTCCTTTATTTTCTCTCTGAAGCCAGCTAGCTTCCATTTTCTAACCCCCTGCACACACTTGGAGAACAGGGGTTTTCTGGCCTCTTTCTGGAAGGAAAGGCGTTGTCTTTTGTCCCTGACAAGTCACTGCTCATTCTGGAAGGCGGTGTGAAAGATGGGACGCCAGTTCAAGAGCAGCAACTGGAACCTGTGCCGAACAGAGATGCGGACTTTGCACTGCCGTTCCCAGCAACTGAAGCAGCATATTTGGGTAGGGAATTTTAACTGAAGAAATAGAAAATGTTCATTGGGGTAATGTGCATATTAATTTAATACAATGTGAATAAGAAGCCACTTGAGATGGGAGCTGGATGCAGCCCCTGTAGGTCTCTTGCCATGACAGCTGCCCAGGCAGGCCTCCTTCACCCTTCAGAAGGAGGGTCCCTGTTGCCAGGAGCATAGGGTGATGGCTGGCTTGGCTGGCATGGTGTGCCCAGCACCTTCCCTACCCCCACTGGGTCTGCTGGGTCTCGGTTAAGGGCAGTGTCGAATGACACAGTCAAGGCAAAGCTGATGAACCTCAAAGGACGGAGCTGGGCAATGACAGCCACCAGTCATCAGAACACTTCTGGGGGGTTGGGAGGAGAAATCAGTCAGCCCTAAAGGAAATCAACCCTGGATATAATGCTGCAGCCGAAGTTCCAATACTTTGGCCACCTGGTGCGAAGACCTGACTCAGCGGAAAAGACTCTGATGCTGGGAAAGACTGAGGACAGAAAGAGAAGGCGGGGCAGAGGGTGAGATGACTGGACGGCATCACTGACTCTGGACACGAGTTTGAGCAAGTTCCAGGAGCCAGCGAAGGACAGGGAGACCTGGCGTGCTATAGTTCATGGCGTCGCAAAGAGTTGGACACTATCTAGTGACTGAACAAAGAGGTGGTTCTAATTAACTGAAGTTGTGGTTTTGTTTTTGTTTTTGTCTTTCAGGTTATCAACAGAAATGTATTCCTCATAGTTCTGGAGGCTGGAAATTCTAAAATCAGGGTCGCAGTATGGCCACATCGTGGTGAGTGTCCTCTTCCTCGTTTGTAACTGGCATCTTCTCACTATGCCCTCACGTGGTGCAGAGAACTGAAGTTCTGATGCTATTAGAACTCCCCACCATAGAGGGGCCACATTCAGTAATAACAATAACAGCAGCAACAATAATAATAAGTGAGGCTGAGAGTCCAGCAAACGGGAAGGGCCTTAGGAGGTCACAGGGATGATATCTGACTCCAGGCAGCTCAAGAAATCTGCGATGTTTTTTTTCAGCAGCACTTGGACTATGCGTGTACCCCCATTCTCTAAAAATTGAAAGCAAACTTCAATGTACTGAGTACAAAATGGTACAACTCACAGGTTGTTCTGGAATCACCCAGACGGCACCCTGGACACTTAGAGACTCTCAGAGTTCTCAAGGGTACTTGCACACTCAGCCCAGGAAGCAGGGAGGTGGGCACCCAGCCTGGTGGTCTTGCAGAAAAGGCCTGCTCAGAGATGCTCCTGGAGGTGGGCAGCCGACAGCAGTGACTCTGACAACTGGGGCTCTGGGCTCCTCTGCCTCGCTGATTAGTATTCCATATAAATACCAATTAACTGTGTTTCCCCAAAAGGTGAGATAATGTAGGATAATGTGGACTCTTCTCCTGAGCTCTTTCTCTATGATTTAATTGAAACAGCATCAACGTTTTTTTTCTAGAAAGATCTGTCTAATTCTCATTTCACGTTAAAAGTTGCCAAATAAAAGACATTCATGTCAATTTACAAACATTTGCATCCATGCAAAAATAACATTTTTGCTAGCATTACCAACAATATAGTTACTAAGTTAATGCCGTAGTTCTCTCTCAGCATCTCAAAAATGTACACTTGAAGTACCTTTTCTGATTGTGCTTTTCCTTTGAGTCTATGTCACTCGTTATATTTCTCATGGTGGCTGTTGCTGAAACCGTCCCCTTACATATTTGGCTTCTTTCAAGCCCTGCTGAAGCTGATGTTGCAAGTGAGGTGCTTCTGTCTTTCTGGAATTATTTTGAAGGTTGTTTCTTCAAACTGTGCTGTTAAGGGATTATGTTGCATCATTTTAGTTGCTCTGGGTTTTAATTTGTCTTTTATTTACATTTTTTTCTTTAATATACGTTGAACTTTATTCCTTCACTATTGTTCTCCCACAATTAAGTATCTTTAAAGCGGGGAAGATTTATGCTACAGCTAATGAAGAACTTGGGATCAGATGGTTCATTCTTAGAAAGGAACTTGGTTAGAACATGTCCATGAATACAGAAAACTATCTTTCAAGCAAATGTCTGGTTACAGGGTTCAGTTAAAACAAGTTTAAGCTGCGGAGCGCTCTCCTGTGCTTCAGTTCAGTTCAGTTCAATCGCTGAGTCGTGTCCAACTCTCACCTGTCTCTTGGGTAACCTGGCGGGTGTCACGGAGAGCTGGTGGTCGTGGCGCTGGCTTAGTTGCTCAGTCCTGTCCAACTCTTGAGACCCCATGGACTGTAGCCCACCAGGCTCCTCTGTCCATAGGATTCTCCAGGTAAGAATCCTGGAATGGGTTGCCATTTCCTTCTCCAAAGGATCTTCCTGACCCAGAGGTTGAACTCAAGTCTCCTGCATTGCAGGCAGATTTTTTTTAACCAACTGAGCTACGAGGGAAACTGCCATGGATATCTAGAGTATTCTATTTTATGGGAGAAGGAAAAGTATCTGAGTTAGAGACTAGAAGAAGGAAGTGTGAGCTGTGAATTCAGGGGGCTGCATATCAAATATTTGGCTTGATCACCTAGAGGTTTGGGCGTGCCAGAGCGGGCCTCGAGAGTGGAGCTAGGCAGTGACTATTGCAAGGCCTGTGGTCGACCCTCGGGATGCTTGTGACTAACAAGGGACCACATTGAATCCACTGGCAAGGTCAACACACTCTCTCAGAGAGGGCGATGATTTATCTTCGCCTCACTCATCTCCTGGTAGCATTTCATACAGTTACTTTTTCCTTGGGATTCTTTCCTTCCTCTTCCATCATGCAATTCATTCTTTGAAGACCCCTGTTGTGTGTGACATCGTTCAGAGGGAGACCTGGAGAAGATGCAGGACTCAGGACCGTTTTCTTGAGGAGCTCACGGCCCACCACCTGGAGGGACGTGATTAGTATTCACTCGTTTACTCAGCAAATACTTACCCAGTGCAGACCTGAGCCAGCCCACCCTCGGCCATTAGTCTAGGGGTTGACGGATTAGTCAGCAGCCATTGGGACCGACTGTGGAGATTATCAGGATGACTGCCTCTGTAGGTGGTGGGGCTCCTGGTTTGGTTTTGTGGGGATCAGAAATGACTCCTTGGGAGAAATGACTTTGAAACTGACTGAAGTCCAGCAGGCACTGGCTGCTGCTGCTGCTAAGTCGCTTCAGTCTTGCCCAACTCTGTGTGACTGGTCCCACCCTTGGGCAGGTGGAATCCAGCCAGCTCCTCCCTGGGGCGTGCGCAGCACTCCCTCCTCAGGCCCCCGCCTCCCTCTGGCTCTGCCTGCCTTCTAAACTGCTGGTGACACTATTCCATCACTCCCTCCAGGTCCAGGTTTTGGGCATGGTGTGTGCTGGCTTGGAGTCCAGGAGAATATGGTCTTTCTGGACATGGAGGTAGTGATGGAATAGTGTCACCAGCGGTTTAGAAGGTGGGCAGAGCCAGAGGGAGGCGGGGGCCTGAGGAGGGAGTGCTGTGCATGCCCCGGGGAGGAGCTGGCTGGATTGCACCTGCCCAAGGGTGGGATGGGTCGCACAGGGTTGGACATGACTGAAGCAACTTAGCAGCAGCAGCAGCAAGGGTGGGACACCTTCCATTTGCTGAGGATGCCCCCAAGGACAGGCCTGCTTGGGCCAATCTCTGGGCATCATCTCCCTTAAGCCTTAAAATGCCATCATCCTAAAGATACTGACCCAGGACTTCCTGCATCCTGCCGTGATTACACATTTGACATCTTGAAATTGTATAATTACATTCTCCAGAGAAACAGAAGCAGTGGGATATATGTAGACTATACAAGAGGAGATTTATTGTAGGGATTAGCTCTTCCAGGGTCCAAGGAGCCCTGCAAGGTGCCGTCTGCAAGCTGGAGGCTCAGGGGAGCTGGGGGTGTGGTTCTGTCTGGGTCTGAAGGCCTGAGACTCAAGGAAGCAGACGGTGTGCACCTCAGTTCCGTGCCCATGGCCTGAGAATCAGGAGCTTAGATGTCTGAAGGCAGGAAAGGATGGAGACTCCAGGTCAAGAAGAGAAGAACTCATCCTTCCTACACGTTTTCCCCCTAAATGCAGCTTCAACTGATGAAGCTTGGGTGGATGAGACCCACCCAAGCTGGGGAAGGCCATCTGCCTTACTCAGTCTACTGATTCAAGTTCTAGTCTTTTCCATAAACACCTGAGCATCCCTTAGACCAGTCAAATCGATACCTAAAAGGATCCATCACCCCTGCCCAGGTTACTCCCACACACCCTTTGTCCATTTCCTCCAAAGCTCTGACACAACCATGGGAAAGTAACAATTGTCACTGCATCCTAACTGCTCTGAGTGGTCCGGGGCTGAGCCCTGAAGTCCCTGAGCCCAGCCCGCTCCCCTGGGTTTCCTGCTCCGCGTACGTGCTGCCGGGAGTCGGCTTCCATTTTACTCCTTCTTTGTGACTATTTCGAATTACAAAATGCCGACAAACCCTCTTCTTTTGAACTCAGAGCCCTTCCTCCCAGCTCCTCCCCTGTGGTCTCTCTTCCCTCTTCTTAACAGATGTGGACAGGCCAGTAAAGTGACATGACAGTTACCTGGGGAATTTGGCGTCATGAAAAGCGTCGCAGCCAGCGGTCCCACCATGACTGCACAGCACTGTTTCGGGTGCAGAGTGGGGAATGTGGGGTCAAAGCACCTGGGCTGCAGACTGCTCCTTCTGGATCAGAAGCTCCAAGGGGAGACTCAGCAGCCTGTGCTGAAAATGCCCACCACGTGAATTCGCTTTAGCCCTGGGCCGCCCGGGGTCTCCGCTTTCATACAATTCAGGAATCAGAGTAGAAGACTGAGAAAAGGTCACCCAGAGAGCTAACGGAATCATCAATTAAAAGCTTGTCACTGAATCTTTGGTTCAAACAAAGAATTCCCACCCCAAACACTAGTCATTGAATAGTACATTGCTTAGCCACTGAATTCCCCAGGGAGGAGGAGGCAGCCTCCTAGGACCAGGTCATGTGATAACTTGTTTAAAATTTGCATATGGAAAAGGCAATGGCACCCCACTCCAGTACACTTGCCTGGAAAATCCCATGGGCAGAGGAGCCTGGTAGGCTGCAGTCCATGGGGTCGCTAAGACTCAGACACGACTGAGCGACTTCACTTTCACTTTTCACTTTCATGCATTGGAGGAGGACATGGCAACCCACTCCAGTGTTCTTGCCTGGAGAATCCCAGGGATGGGGGAGCCTGGTGGGCTGCTGTCTATGGGGTCGTGCAGAGTTGGACATGACTGAAGCGACTCAGCAGCAGCAGCAGCAGCATATATGCATAAGCGCATGCATAATGCAAAATGACACCTATAAAAGCATCTGACATGGTGCATACGCCATACAAGGCTTCCTGGTGACTCAGATGGTAAAGAGCCTGCTTGCAATGCAGCAGTCCCAGGTATGAGCCCTGGTTAAGGAAGATCCTTTGGAAAAGGGAATGGCAACCCATTCTAGTACTCTTGCCTGGAGAACCCCATGGAAGAGGAGCCTGTTAGGCACAGTTCAAAGGGTTCCAAAGAGTTAGTCACGACTGATGGCTAATTCTTTCTCTTTGCATGTGCATATAAATATATATAAATGGACATAAATCTCTATGCAATTACTGAGCACTAGCTGGATGCAAGATTTCTCAGGTACTAGATGTGCTCCATGAATTCAGCTATTGCAGGGGACATCCTGATATAATTCCACCCTAACCTTCGGCTTAATCCTAAACTGAACCCGAACTCTAACTCTAACCTTATTCCAAACCCTACCCAAACCCTAAACATAAACCCAGCCCTTACCCTAACCCTAACCCTTGGCCACGTCATGCAAAGAGCTGACTCATTGGAAAAGACTCTGATGCTGGGAGGGATTGGGGGCAGGAAAAGAAGGGGACGACCGAGGATGAGATGGCTGGATGGCATCACGGACTCGATGGACGTGAGTCTGAGTGAACTCCGGGAGCTGGTGATGGACAGGGAGGCCTGGCGTGCTGCAATTCATGGGGTCGCAAAGAGTCAGACACGACTGAGCGACTGAACTAAACTGAATTAAACTGAACTGAACCCTAACCCTAACCTAAACCCTAACCTCACCCTATCCCTAATCCTAACCCTATTCCAAACCCTATCCCTAACCCTAACCCTATCCCCAAACCTAACTCTACCCTAACCCTTAGGCTAATCCTAATGCTGACCCTAAACCAGACCCAGATATGATCCTTGGTTAAGGAAGATCCTTAGGAGAAGGGAAAGGCGACCCATTCTAGTACTATTGCCTGGAGAACCCCTGAAAGAGGAGCGTGGTAGGCAACAGTCCAAGGGGTTCCAAAGAGTCAGTCATGACTGATGACTAATTCTTTCACTTGATCCTCTGGAGAAGGAAAAGGCAACCCACTCCAGTACTCTTGCCTGGAAAATCCCATGGATGGAGCAGCCTGGTAGGCTACATAGAGTCCACGGTGTTGCAAAGAGTTGGACACAACTAAGCGGCTTCAATTTCAGTTTTCATAAAGAGAAATGGACAGAAAAATCTAAATGCATTTATTGAGCACTAGCTAGATGCCAGTTTTCTCATATAAAAGATCAGTTCCATGGATTCAGTTCTTGCAGGGGACATCCTGCTATCATTCCACCCTAACCCTAACACTAACCTGAAGCCGAACCCTAACCCTGACCCTATTCCAAACCCTATCCCTAACCATAACCCTAACCTAGTGCAGAAACTGAGCTGCAGGCAGATTAGGAATCTGGAACTTGGATGTGAACCCAGGCAGCCTGGCATTCAAGCTTCCTCTTAACCATGACCCTCTGCACCCTGCACAGTGTGAGAAGCAAGCAGAGGCTCCATCTTCTTCCCAACAATGGTGTGTTGGCTCCAACTGCCAAATGCCTGGGAGGGAGGCTTAGCGTCTATCAGCATCTCATCACCAGCTCAGCCTTTGGGACCTGAGTCAGCTTCCTGAGGCTGCTGCCCTTGGCGGTGGGGTGGGGGTGGGGCTGGGTCCGTTTCAAACCAGCCGTTTGCATCCGCACTTCTGCTCCTTGGCGTGGACCCCAAAGGTCTCAGACATGGTCACCAGCCAGGTAATGAAGGGAGAGTGGAGGGAAAGTCTCCAATTTCTTTCAGCTGAACAGTTATTTTTAGGACAAATTGATTTGGGCTGTTTTTCCCAGGCAGGACTGGGTGAGGAGTTATCTGGACCATTGCAGGTGCTGGGCCAGGAGCTGATGGCAGGACAGCCAGCCCTTTATCCTCAGAGCAGGATATGCAGTCCTCTGTCCTCGCACCCCTGAGGAGCTGAGCCGTGTTTTCCTTGCCGCTCAGACTGAGGAATCTGAAGCTGGCAGCACCAGGTTGAAAGCCCACCAGCGCCCTCCTCTGCAGAGTGCCTGTGAACCAGCCAAAGCGGGCTCTACCTGCCCCTCGAGGAGGCCATCTCTTTCTGCTCCAGGGGCCTCGCTCGGGGCCCTCGCCATCCGTTCGATTTTGCGTCACATGCTCCTTAGGGATGCCTTTCCTTCTGCCCTGGCGGGGACACAGCTCAGTGACCAGTCCCCAAGGCGTCAGGTACCACCGCTCACGATCTTAAAGGAGCGGTGGAAGCGCCTCCCAGTGTGGTCATCTCCAGAGTTCAGAGAACCGACGTGTCCAGAGACCATGGAGGGTGGGATGCCAGTCTGCCAACCTCCTCCCCAGCATCCCACCCCTGGGCGCTCATGCTCCTCTCCCAGCTCTGCAGGTGCCGCCTTTACCCCGCACTTGTGGCGAGTGTGGCTTCTGGAGCAGCCATGCTGTCCCACAGTTTGTTCACGTGCTCAGGTGAGGCCGGACCTCCTGCAGAACCAGGCAAAAGCATCCCCACCTCTGTGCTGGTGGCGGTGGTCCTCCCCACTGTATCGAGGCTCTGAATTCAGGACGTGACAGACTTTCCAAGGCCAAGAATCCTCAGGTCAGCAAGACTCCAAAAATGAGGGAATGCGCGATCATTCGGATAACTGATTTGGACGTGTTCTCTGCCAGGGTGCTGCTGAGAATGCTTGGCAATGGAAATCCATTCCGGACAGAGCCAGAAGCAGAAAATGAGCTGCCGGAGCATCTGTAAACTTCCAGTCGCCAAATACATTAAGGATTTCCAAATACTTTTCCTAAAATATTTTTTCTTCTGCACACAATGAGATTAATTTCCTCATTATTTCTAGCATTTTTAAAAAATTGTCCGGTCATTATACTTTCACTTGGTGTTCAGGGAACTAGTGGTGCTCATAATGAGTTCACTTGGCGTGCATGTGGTTATCACACGCACTTTCATAAAGCTACCATTGTAACGCAGGTTTCCTTTGGCTGCGTGCCTTTTTATGATGTCAACTACTTCATCCGATCTGATTCCGCAGCCTCCAGGAGAAGGTGTCTTCCAGGGAACTGGGGCTTTGTCTCAAACCAGCTAAGGTGCATCAGAAACTAGTCTGGTACAGCTGTCGTCTTGTACCTTGCAGATTAATGCCCATATCTAATCGCATTAGACCCCCTGGAAGTTCTTTATCCCCTGCCTTCTCCTTCCAGCACACCCAGCCTGGCTGATGGCATTCCTAAATGCTGATTGAATTCTAGAGAATTTGAGTAGATTTCAGGATTCTCTGAGCCGCCCAAGCTGTCTCCCCTTCAGGACAAGGAGGACAAATTGGGTCCTGGTTCCCTTGCTTCAGTGTGGCATCAGCCGCTTGTCTTCATTAAGAATGCCCCCGGTCTAGTGGCCAATTCGTGTTAACACAACATAGAGATTAATCCTACTAGCTTAGTGATAAATAAGATCGTGTTGTTGTTCAGTCACTAAGTCGTGTCCAACTCTTTGCGACCCCAAGGACTGCAGCACACCAGGCTTCCCTGTCCGTTGCCATCTTCCAGAGTTTGCTCAAATTCACGTCCATCAAGTCCATTCAAGCATCAGGTGATGCTATCTAACCATCTCATCCTCTGCCACTCCCTTCTCTTTTTTCTTCAAGCATCAAGATGTTTTCCAGTGAGTCAGCTCTTCATGTTGAATTTGGGAATTAAACCAGGAGACAGTCCTTACCATCAGTGTGAAGGGGATGGAGCAGCCTTGGACTTTCTTGGGTCTGGCTTTACAGCATGCTTCTCCGCCCTGCTGGCACTTTATGCACTCAACAGCCTTGAGAGATGTGAATGGGCAAGGTGAGGCTTAGGAAAGAGGACGTGCGAACAGTTATCCCCCTGCTAGAACGGCTGCCTCTGTCCCCCCAGGAAGGGGAGAAGCATCTTCTTCATGGGGAGATCTGTGGTCTGTCAGGGAGCGGAGGTCCTGTCCCACAGTCGGGACGTGTGTTCCAGCAGCTGAGCCAGGGCACAGGGAAAAGCAGCATTCTGCCAAGAGGGGGTTTGAGAAGCAGGTCCCTGCAGGACAAGTCACGGGTAGGTCAGGTCACCTTCAGTGCTTCTCCTTGGGCATCACAGAACTAGTATCCTGGGGACGTGACCGAGTCTTTGTGAACCAGTTCACAGCTTGAGCTTCCGGGTCCAACAGTAGAAACTCAGAGCGTGACAACAGAGGAATTCTAGGGGGAGAAGACGCTGGTGGGAAGGCCGTCACTGATGTCCTTTCATTTTGATTTTCTCTTATGTTTTTCTGTCCCTAATCAAATGCATTATCACATATTTAGTTTAATTACCATATCAGGAGGAAATTCACTTTTACTGATACAATTAAAAGACTAGCAAATAGAGTCTTACAAGTGGCTTGGAGCCACATTAACAAAATGTGATAGTAATTGATGTGAGAGTCACATGATCTGACGGCAAAATGGGTCATTTTAATTATGTCAAGGGGAATCCTCTGCCTGGTTCTTCCAACTCCCTGCATCAGCCAAGTGCCAGGCAGCAAAGGTGCCACTTATTTGTGCCTGGGGTTCAGGCAGTGCAGGCGGATGAGATGTGCTCACGGCTCCTGGGATGAGATTCTGTGATCCAGTTCTCCCATCCTTGCCTGATTCACATGCAGACATGTGTGCCGGATAGAAACTATTTCACTGAAATTAATTAAAAATTCAACAATAACAATAGCAGCAGAAACCCACTGCATACTCAGTTCAGATATTCTAGTACCCACATGTATGCTAAGTTGCTTCAGTTGTGTCTGACTCTTTGCGACCCTATGTACTGAAGCCCACCAGGCTCTTCTGTCCATGGGATTCTCCAGGCAAGACTACTGGAGTGGGTTGCCATGCCCTCCTCCATGGGATCTACCTGACCCAGGGATAGAACCCGTGTCCCTTATGTCTCCTGCATTGACAGACAGGCTGTTTACTACTAGCAGCACCTCAGAAGCCCATTTTAGTACCGAAACCTTGATAAATCAAGTGCATATATTTTTAAGAAAAGCCAGAGAATGAATTTTTTTTTCATTTTTATGAATTACCTTTGTGATATCAGTACTTTCAAACTAAAAGCTATTCAAATATGTATTAAATATCTTCACATGACACCAGAATGGGCCATCTCTCCACAAAGCAAGTGCATTATTAATTTCTTCACAAAATATCTGAACAGCATTTTTCAATTAATTTTTTTCGTGTTGTGTTTGCCTCCACCTGACACCACAGATGTGATGTTGTCTTTTTCACAGCTGGAGACCAACTAAAATGGCCTCTGGGATAATGTGAATATGTCAAGCAACAAAGAATATGGCATTTAAAGCAAGAGAATTCCTATCTTCTCTTGCTTCTCGTGACGAAACTTTGCCCTTTTCTCATGTCCTTTCCTAGCTCGTTGAGATGAGTGTCTGCAATTCCTGACCTACCAATTAGTTCCTGAATGAGCAGCTTGGAAAACCACCCTGTGTCACACCCACGGCTAATACCCTCGCTCGTGGGACTCTGACCTCAGCCAGCCAGCCTTCTCCTGGTCTGCGGTGTGATTAATAGTTCCACGCTGGTCTAACTGCAGTCTGCCTGTGGATCCTGATCAGGGCGTTCCCCATCGACTCTGGAGCCATCTCAGACTCTGAGTGCTTACCGCCAGCACAGTGGAGCCTGCACACGTGCCTGGGTGTGCATACATGTGTGGGCACACGTGTGTGTGCAGAGCATTTCCGGCCAGGAGTCACCCTGATCTTTGTCAGCAGTGTATATCCGGTCACACCATGGTCCTAGGACTCGAACGTGATTTAACGAATTTAGAGTCCGTATCCCTGGCTCTGTCTATATAACTTCCAAACAAATGGGAAGGAACATAAATTCACTTAGACTGATGATTTTGCATTAGAAAGGCCAGGAAAACCTATTGTTTGGATTTAATTGATGTAAAAACTCGAGTTGGTCTAATGGGTGGACTTGTGTAAATATTTGGCAATGGTGGCTCCAGCCTGTTTGCCAAAAGTGATGCTGATTATTTCCTCTGAAAGCTCCCCCAGACCCTGAGCTCTCACCCCTCAGCTTGTTGGCTGCAGCTTCAAGGTGTTTTGTGGATGGTCTTCAGTGGAGTATGTTTAATTGTGTGGGCAAAAATGGTAAAAGCTGTGTAAGGTTTTATCCTGTCTTCTCCCTTTTGTTTGACTTACACGCTGCGTCCTTTAATCAAAGAAGGTGATCTACTCATATTTTTAGTTAATTATCTACTCAGCTAAAATAATTTGACCAACTACTCTGAACAATAACCCTAAAACCCATTCATTCATTCACTCATTCAACAAATAATCATAAGAACACTTCGTGACTCCCTTAGAAAACTTCATGAATCCCTTAAGAGAGGGGGAAAACAGTACGTCTTCCCCAGAACTTAGAGAATATCACTGCCTATGAAGTGACAAAAACAACAAAAATGAGCATCTAAGGTGCCATCCTGGCATTTTCCCCAGCTAAGTGATACTCTTTCACCTGTCTTGGAGAAGGCAGGATGCCAATTTTTACTTCCCCAAAGGACACGTTGGAGAAGGCGATGGCACCCCACTCCAGTATTCTTGCCTGGAAAATCCCATGGACGGAGGAGCCTGGTAGGCTGCAGTCCATGGGGTCGCAAAGAGTCGGACACGACTGAGCAACTTCTCTTTCACTTTTCACTTTCATGCATTGGAGAAGGAAATGGCAACCCACTCCAGTGTTCTTGCCTGGAGAATCCCAGGGACAGGGGAGCCTGGTGGGCTGCCGTCTATGGGGTCGCACAGAGTCGGACACGACTGAAGCGACTTAGCAGCAGCAAAGGACAGGTGTCTACTGGCCCCTGCGTGTGCCTCACGCACGGTCAGAACCATCGATGGTCAGACTGTGAGTCTGAGATCTTCAGCAGGAAACTGTGCTTGGAGTCCTGTGAGATAAAGGCCCATGAGTCAGTCATTTATCTCTGCTGGCACGTGTGAGGGCCTTCCATTTGTCAGATAATTTGATGACTGTCTGATAAGATGAAGATCCTATTCCACTCCATCTAATCTGGGTAGACAGGAATATACCAGGCAAAATCGATAAAGGAAATTCAGTGTGGACCTACCTTAGCTGGGAGGACCAGAGAAGTTCTCTACGGATGTTACTTTCAAGCTAAAACCCAATGAGGACAAAGAAACAGTTATAGAGAAACCTATGGAAGAACATTTTCTAAATAAAGAACAGATAATAAGCAAGAAAAAGACTCAAAAGAGAAAAGAAGAAAAGGCAGAGAGTGCAACCTGACAGGAGGGCGGGTGAGCCACAGACTGTTTCCACGTGGCAGGGAGCAGTGAAGGGTATTCTGGACCAGAGGAAAGTTTCCATATGTGTTTAATTGCAGCAGAAAATCCATGGAGGATTTTACAAGGGAGAGAGTCACAGGTGGATTCAAGGTTTTGAAAGTGCGCTCTGAGAGTGCAGACTGGATTTGGGAGTGGGTGGAGGGCAAGACTGGAAGCTGGAAGGCTCTCGAGATGATTCAGCTATGTCTCTGCCTTAAATGTCCTGCTGACCTTAGTTCAGTTCTTAGTGAAGGATGTCCCCTGCCTTCCAGTGTCCTCAGTGAACCTCAGCTCAGACCTACGGGGACGGCAGATGTGAAGCCAGTGGTCACAGTGGTCACAGCGTTTCTACAGCTCGGGCGGTTTGCACACACTCCGGCTGTGGAGACTCGGGGCCCGACCACCAAGCAGACAAGCCCTCAGTGCAGACAAGCTCAGTTCCCGTGCACCCAACGGCTAGTTATGGTGATGCTCACCCACAGCAGTCTACCTCCCAGTGATAAGCAAGCCTCACTGGTGATGACGTCATCCTCATACACGTTGCAAGAATTTGTTTCGTACTGAGAGCATTATACATTGACTGCTGGAACATGTAGGTCCCTACACCACTTTAAACTTTTGGAGATGCCTCTATGCAGAGTACATCATGAGAAACGCTGGACTGGAAGAAACACAAGCTGGAATCAAGATTGCTGGGAGAAATATCAATAACCTCAGATATGCAGATGACACCACCCTTATGGCAGAAAGTGAAGAGGAGCTAAAAAGCCTCTTGATGAAAGTGAAAGAGGAGAGTGAAAAAGTTGGCTTAAAGCTCAACATTCAGAAAACGAAGATCATGGCATATCCGGTCCCATCACTTCATGGGAAATAGATGGGGAAACAGTGGAAACAGTGTCAGACTTTAATTTGGGGGGCTCCAAAATCACTGTAGATGGTGATTGCAGCCATGAAATTAAAAGATGCTTACTCCTTGGAAGAAAAGTTACGACCAACCTAGATAGCATATTGAAAAGCAGAGACATTACTTTGCTGACGAAGGTCCGTTTAGTCAAGGCTATGGTTTTTCCTGTGGTCATGTATGGATGTGAGAGTTGGACTGTGAAGAAGGCTGAGCGCTGAAGAATGATGCTTTTGAACTGTGGTGTTGGAGAAGACTCTTGAGAGTCCCTTGGACTGCAAGGAGATCCAACCAGTCCTTTCTGAAGATGAGCCCTTGGATTTCTTTGGAGGGAATGATGCTGAAGCTGAAACTCCAGTACTTTGGCCACCTCATGTGAAGAGTTGACTCATTGGAAAAGACTCTGATGCTGGGAGGGATTGGGGGCAGGAGGAGAAGGGGACAACAGAGGATGAGATGGCTGGATGGCATCACTGACTCGATGGACGTGAGTCTGAGTGAACTCCGGGAGCTGGTGATGGACAGGGAGGCCTGGCGTGCTGCGATTCATGGGGTCACAAAGAGCTGGACACGACTGAGCGCCTGAAGTGAACTGAACTGAGAATCTGTAGAACGAGACACAGCCCTCTGTAAATGCCACAGTGAACATCGTTTGCTTTTTGTCCTCTTGGTCATCACTCCACCATTCCTTCCTCTAGGCATTATTCTCACTTCAATCAAGTGTCTCTCTGGGGACCACCAGTCCCCGGATCCACCCAATAAGTAGAGCAGTTGGTCTAAACAGTGGCTTGTGACCCAGAAAGGACCATGCATAGCCCACGTGACAGCTGATATGTGTGCCTTGCAGGAGAAAATGCCCGTCTCTGCCGGGCTCTAAGGCTGTGAATTCGAGGCTGTTCTTGGCTACCTTTTCTCATGCGTGGAGCCTGCCTGCCTGTCTGTCTGCAGAATAAAGCCAAATGGAGACCCAAAAGGGATGAAAAGAAGACGTGAGGGAGAGAAAGAGAGGTAAAAGAGAGAGGACTCCTAGTCTGTCAGCTTTTTCAATCTGTAAACCAATGCCAGTTTCCTTCTGGGCCACGTGAACTAAAACATTCATGTTTTGCAAAAGTTATTTGACTCAAGTTCCTGTCCCTCCACACAAGCCCTGACTGATAGCCGCAGCTACGTGTGTTCAATGAGAGCCTACAGGGTTCCACGCTTCAGACACCCTAAGCATTGGACTGAGCCCAGACTCCCCTAGCCAGCCCTTTGGAGAGGGGAATCTACACACTGGCTTCCTCGTATCACTAGCCAAGAGCCAGCAACACAATCTTTGATGACCATGTAGTAACTTACTCACTTGGCCCCTCCTAAATCTCATCGTGGGAGGAGTCAGTGACTCCGGATGCTGAGAACGAGGCCGGGTCCTCCGGGGCCCTGCCTTCTGCATCATCTTCCAGCACTCATTCCGCCCTATTTCTCAGACAGCTCTTGCCTCTGCGAACCAGTCTGACTGGTTCATTTCTCCATATGTTTTGTGATCTCATCTCTTACTAATGTCTCTAGGACTCAGCCTACCACCGGGGTCAGA
Source organism: Capra hircus (assembly GCF_001704415.2). NCBI lineage: Eukaryota > Metazoa > Chordata > Mammalia > Artiodactyla > Bovidae > Capra > Capra hircus. The sequence continues at coordinate 3,913,899 of NC_030833.1, forward strand.
CATGCTGTCTCCTGGCTGGTTTGTTTCCCAATCCCTTTCCTAGAGACTGGAGTTTGCCCTCCTTCAATCTGTCAGCATCTCTCATTTCCAGAAGAGCCCTTTAAAAATCTGTTCTCAAAAGAGCAACCGCTTCTCTCGCCTTATGAATGACTTTGGACACAGAGTCGTTGAGGTCCTCATTTTCCTTTCTGATATCCTAACTCTCGCAGTCGGTTCTATGGCACCTTAATTCCCTGCGACTCTCATCATATCTAAAGCTCCAAATTGTTGCCCTCTCTATCATAACGCCTGAGCCTACCTTTTGTTTCCTTTGTGTGAAATGTTTGGTCTCCCTTCTCAAGAGAAGTTCTCTCAATCAGGCAGTTGGGTGACTGCTGATGTTTTAGATGAATCAGCAAATGGTGTTTAACGTTCTGAGAAGCATCTTGTCTCAGGGTGCTGTTTCCTTTCGTGACCTGTTGAATTCCAGGCAGAAAAGCAAAGGACCGAGAAGGGGAAGGAATAGACCGGGAGTTTGACATTAGCAGACGCAAACTATTACTTATAGAAGGGAGAATCAACAAGGTGCTACTGTATAGCGCAGGGAGCTATACCCAGTATCCTGGGATAAACCATGATGGAAACGAATATAAAGAAAGCATGTATATATACCTAAGTCACTTTGCTGGATAGCAGAAATTAACACAACATGGAAAATCAACTGTATTCCAATTAAAAAGAAAGAAAGGAAAGCAAAGGAGCCAAAGCCCACCGACATGCTGGCGTGCAGATGAACTTGCAGTTGAGCTGCTGGCTTGCTGCACTTGCAGTCTGGGTCTTTCCCTCTTTTGACGTGCCCTTGGCTCATCCACAGGGCTCTTCCCTTTGTGATGCCACTGGACAAAGGCTCTTCTTTGCCTGAACTCCTGCCCGGAGTTTGCAGGCTTGGAGCATCTCTGGTCCTGGGTGCGGAGATGCAGTCTGAGCTGAAGGTTGGCTGCATCTATTCCCCTGACACTGACTTGCAAGCTTGGAACTAAGCAACCCTGAAACCTGGACTCCTCCTTGCTATCAGTGTGTGTGCTTTTCAAATGAATGTCATCGGCATGCTAAGTCGCTTCAGTCTTGTCTGACTCTTTGTGACTCTGTGGACTGTAGCCCGCCAGGCTCCTAGTCTTTGGGATCCTCCAGGCAAGAACACTGGAGTGGGTAACTGTTTCCTCTTCCGAGAGATCTTTCCAACCCAGGGATCGAACCCTGGCCTCCTGTTTCCTGCATTGGCAGGCAGGGTCTTCACCACTTGCACCAGCTGGGAAGCCCTTTAAATGAATATTCTAGTGTAAAAGAGTCATGCCCTAAGGGGATCTTTGCAAAGGGGCTTCTGATGAGCCAACAACCTCCACGCCCAAGTCGTCCTTTTTACCTGTGACGTTATTTGGGAAGGCACAGATTGTCTGCCACCATCTCCTTGAAATCTCAAGTGAAACATCTGTTTCTAGAGGCTGATAAGGTGCTTTTTTGCTTCCATTCAAGATGCAGTAAATCAGGAAAGTCACAGGAAAAGATTAGAACTCAATAGGATGGTAAGAAAGATTTCCAGGCACTTGCTATAAGTGGAAACTTCCCTTTCTTTTTAGGACGATATTCTTTATAAATGGACAATCTATGGGCCCAAGAAACCTCCTTGCCTTTGGGGCCTGGAAGGAGAGCTCCTCTCAACAAACTTGATCCCCAGGCCACGGTTGCAAATCAATCACCCAAGACCTTGAAAATGGCAGTCTCTCTCCTTGTTCAGTCATACAGTTGTGTCCAGCTCTTTGCGACCCCATGGACTGCAGCATGCCAGGCTTCCCTGTCCACCATCTCCCAGTTCAAACTCATGTCCATTGAGTCAGTGATGCCATCCAACCATCTCATCCTCTATCATCCCCTTCTCCTCCTGCCTTCAGTCTTTCCCAGCATCAGGGTCTTTTCCTAAGTAATGGTATTCAGAAGATGCAAGGGAAAATCTAAATTACAAATCCCAAACCTTCCAGTCTGAAACTAAATTAAGGCTATGGCCATCAAAGCCTGGCAAAGGAGACCACTAGGTAATTCCACCTGTTGAACTGTGGTTTCCCCACCAAAACACCACGGCTCCAACTTCAGATAAGGGCTTCCTGCTCCCAGGCTCTCTAATGACACGGCGGACTCACAGACACAAGGCTGCAGGATGTCAGAATTCAGTGAAGACAACGGGCAGTTCTTCAGAGGGTGAAGAAACTTGTCTCTAATTTTCAAGGGCTCTGCGTCATCTCAGTAGGGTAGTTAGCTGTAATCTTCCTATAAGCAATGAAAGCAATATGCTTGCTCTTAAGCTTTACCAGGAATGGTTAAAGCTTCAATGTCCAACAGGAATGGTTTCCCAGGAATTGGTGTCTTTCACTGCTCTTACCGATATCTTCATATTCCCCATGGAGCCTTCTCCCCTTTCTCCAGAGTGCTGTAATTTTCAGGCAGGTCTACATACTGGATTCGTGGAAGGAGGAGCATCTTGCCTTCAGAACAGCTCCTAGTTGAGCCTTCACCGGGTTACTTTCTACTCTGCAAATTGAAAAACAGTTCCACCCCTGCATTTTCTGGACCAAGTCACTTTAAGCCTTTATATTATGCCACTATTACACAGGCAGATCGCCAGCTTAATTACCTGAAGTCATTAGTACCCCTTGCATCCGAAGGAAGAAAGTCAAACCCACCGCTTGAGCTGCAGGGGAGCCACAGACATGTCAACAATAGCTGGGATTGGGTTGCATTTATTGTCTGAATTTGACTTATCTGATGCCTTCATTTTGGAGCTTTCCTTTTCTCTTTCTAATCCTTGCAAAACATGTTTGTGAAGCAAAGGCTGCTTTTCCCTGAGAATGAATAGCATACTTCCCCACAAACAGAGGAAAGTCGATGCCCTCTTGTTTTGCAAGGCTGGGAGGTGCCTGTGGGCCCCAGAGACGCCACTGCCAGCCTCGTTCTCCACCAAATCCAGCTCATGTTTTCTGCTCTTCTGAGAGCTGCTCTTTCCTCCGTGATCGTGGCTGTAATTACACAAATGATCTGCTCCACTGTCACTTCTAGTCAAAGGTGTCATCTAAAATTAAAAATTCATGTAAAATCTGGAGATGCAACTTTTAAGCAGACAGTGGAGACCTGATCTGATTTTACAATCAATGTTTTACTTAACCCTTTCGTGCCTCTTGGACTACGTGTAGGAGATGGGAGATTTCAGGGACCCGGCCACCTGGAAGATGTCTGTGTGAATTTGCTAAGGCTACTGATGCAAAATACCACAGGCTGGCAGCTGATAGAACAGAAATTAGTTCTCACAATTCTGGTGGCTATCAGCCCAAGGTCAAGCTGTCGGCAGGGTTTTGTTTTTTTGTTTTTTGTTTCCTGAGGGCTCTCTCTGGGGTTTGTAGATGTCTATGTTTTTCCTGAATTTTTATGTGGGTGACCCTCTGTATGTGTCTGGGTCCAAATTTCCTCTTTTTATAAGGACCCCAGTTACATTGGATTAGGGTCCACTCTAATGAACTCATTGTAGCTTAATTATAATTCTAAACATCCTCTCTCTAAAGATAGCCATGTTCTGAGGTTCTGGGGTTAGTGCTCCATCACATGAATTTGGGGGGAAGCAACTCAGCACATAAAAATGTCCCACTACCATCTAAGACGAGCCAGAGTCCATAATGGAAGGTCCACTGGTCTGGGGACATCTGTTTCTGATGGAGCCAGCTACACAAGAGCCAATGGATTCAGGTCTGGAGAAATTATATTCCTATGTTGACTCAGGGGCATTCAATTCTGAAAAATTTCCTGGACATTTTAAATATTGGAGTTTTCAAAGCCAACCAAAGATCCAGATGCTTACTTTTATAACAGCATTCTCCATTTGTTTGGGCTTTAAGATCTTGATAAATCCATGCATGAGACAAGTGAAGCATATTATTGCTATTATTGTTAATTTTATTTTTAAAATATTTAAGTTAACATACAGCAAGGTTAACTTGGAGGTGTTAGTGTACGATTCAATGAGTTTTAACATATATGAATTCAAGTCACTAACATTGTATTCACAGTAACAAAATTCCATCACTCCCAAAAACTCCTTCCGTTGTCCTTTGTAGACAAATCCTCCACACAGCACTGGTAAGTTCTCTATCCTTTAGTTTAGCTTTTGTAAGAAGGTTGCATAAACAGAGCCATACAATATGTAATCTTTGGAGAGCTGCCTCTTCAACCCAGAATAAGAGATTCAACCATGTTGGATGTACCAATAATTTATTCCATTTCACTGATGAGTAGTATCCCATTGTAGGGCTTCCCTGGTACATCAGCTGGTAAAGAGTCTGCCTGCAATGCGGGAGACCCCAGTTTGATTCCTGAGTCGGAAGGACACACTGGAGAAGGGATAGGCTACCCACTCCATTATTCTTGGGCTTCCCTTGTGGCTCAGCTGGTAAAGAACCTGCCCACAGTGTGGGAGACCTGGGTCGGGAAGACCCCCTGGAGAAGGATTCCATTGTGTAGATGGATTCATCTGTTCATCTATTCATCCACTGAAAGATATGCATGCCAGGTATAGTCTTCAGTGGTTAGAAACAAAACTGCTCTAAATATTCGCATTTAGGTTTATATGTGAACTTATACAAACATATAGAATACACATCTAGGAGTGTGATTGCTGGTTTACATGCTAAGGGTGTATTTCTATAGCTTTATGAGAAACTGCCAAACTTTTCCAGAGTTACCACACCATTCTTCACTTATACCAGCAATGCATGAGAGTTCTTTTGTTTTTTTTTTTTTCCCATTCTAATAAGTATATGGGGTGTGGGTTTGATTTGCTGTTCTTTGCTGGCTAATGATATTGTGCATCTTTTCTGCTTGTTTTGTCTTCTTTGGTGAAGGTCATTTCAAACCATTTCTTAATTGAGTTACTTATTTCCTTATCATTTCATTTTGAGGGTTCTTTATATATTCTCATACAACTCCTTTTTAAGGTATGTAATTTGCAAATATTTTCTATGAGTCTTTAGCTTGTCTTTTAATTCTCTTTTTTGAGTCATAGCTGAAAACTCTTAGCTAAGCTAAAGTCATAAATGTTTTTCCAAAGCTTTCTCCTAAAAGCCTCATAGTTTTATACTTTATATCTATTTTGAGTTAGCTTTTATATAATGTATGGGATATATGATGAAGTTAATATTTTTTCATATGAATGTACAACTGTTGAAAACCTATTGTAACTGTATTTAATTGCTTTTATACTTTGATCAAAAATCAACTGACTTCCCAGGTGGTTCACTGGCAGATTCTACAAAACATATAATGTTTATAGATATTATACCAATTCTCTATAATCTCTTCCAGGATGGAAGCAGAAGGAACAGTTCCTAATTCATTCTATAAGGTAATATTACCCTAATATCAAAATCAGGGGAAGACATTACAAGAAAAGGAAGCTACAGACCAACATCTCACATGAATATAGATGAAAAAATTCTCAAAAATATTAGCAAATAGAATCCAAAAGAGTAAAAAATTGTACAACACCACCAAGTAGGACTTATGCCAGGTATGCAAGGCTGGTCATCTATTCACATACAGAAAACAAAATTTAAAAAAATATAATCTAGACACAGACCTTATGCCCTTCACAAAAATTAACTCAAAATGAGTCACAGATGTAAAGATATAAAGGTAAAATGTAAAGCCATAAATCTCCTAGAAGATAAGACAGGAGAAAATCTAGATAACCTTGACTTTGCTGCTGCTGCTAAGTCACCTCAGTCGTGTCCAACTCTGTGTGACCCCGCAGAAGGCAGCCCATCAGGCTCCACTGTCCCTGGGATTCTCCAGGCAAGAGCACTGGAGTGAGTTGCCATTTCCTTCTCCAATGCATGAAAGTGAAAAGTGAAAGTGAAGTCACTCAGTCGTGGCCAAGTCTTAGAGACCCCATGGACTGCAGCCCACCAGGCTCCTCCGTCCATGGGATTGTCCAGGCAAGAGTACTGGAGCAGGGTGCCATTGCTTTCTCCAACCTTGAGTTTAACAATGCCTTTTTAGATATAACAACAAAGGCACAATCTAGGAAATAAATAATTAATAAACTGGACTTCCTTAGAGCCAAAACTCTACTCTGCTAAAGACAATGTCAAAAGAATGAGATAACAAGCCAGAGATTGTGACAGGAGACTTGCCAAAGACACATCTGATAAAGGACTGTTACCCAAACATGTGAAGAATGCTGAAAAAAACTCAGCAATAAGAAAACAAACAAGCCAATTAAAAAACAGGCCAAAAATCTTAATAGACACCTCATCAAGGAAGACATACAGATGGCAAATAAGAACATGAAAAGGAGCTGATCATCACATGCCATTGGGGAAAAGTGTTTAAGACAACAATGAGATATCAATACACATCTATTAGAATGGTCAAACTATGAAACGCTGACAAACCCAAACACTGGTGAGGAGGTGGAGCAACGGGAACTCTCATTCATTGCTGGTAGAAATGCAAAACGGTGCAGCTGCTTCAGATGACTGGTGGCTTCTTATATAATCATTTATACTCCCACCGTACAATCCAGCAAGCATGCTCCCTGGTATTTACCAAAACAAGCTAAAAACCTACGTTCACACAAAAACATGCACTTGGATGTTTACAGCTGCTTTATTCATAACTGCAAAAATGTAGAAGCGACCAAGATATCCTTCAGTAAGTGAATGGATAAACTATGGCACAGCAGACAATGGGATATTATTCAGCATTAAAAATGAATGAGCTATCTAGCCATGAGAAGGCATGGAGGAATCTTAAACGCCTATTGCTATGTGAAAGAAGTTAATCTCAAAAGATTAACTTGATTGATTTAATGCTTGCTTGATTCATCTATATGATATTCAGGAAAAGGCGAAATTGTGGAGACAGTAAAACGATCATATCAATGATTGTTAGGGGACTGGGTTGGGGTGATAAATAAGCCAAGCACAGAGGAATTCTAAGGCAGTAAAAATACTCCATAAGATGTTGTAATGGATCTACGGATCCATGTCATCATACATTTGTTTAACCCCATCCGACATGGGCTTCCCAGTTGACACTAATAGTAAAGAACCTGCCTGCTAGTGCAGGAGACACAGAGACGTGCCTTGGGTTCGAGCCTTGGGTCAGGAAGATCCCCTGAAAGAGAGCACGGAAACCCACTCCAATATTCTCGCCTGCAGAATCTCATGGACAGAGGAGTCTGGCAGGCTATAATCCATAGGACTGCAAGGAGTTGGACACAACAGAAATGACTGAGCATGCATGCATACAACATACAACACCAGGAATGAGGCCTACAGTGAGCTATGGACTGTGGGTGACCATAGTGCGTCAGCGTAGGTCCATCCTTGGAAAAACGGTAGCACTCTAGGGAGTTGATGATGAGGAATGCTGTGCATGTGTGGAGGCAAGGGGTATATAGGAAATCTCTGTACCTCCTTCTCAATCTTGTTGTAAACCTTAAAGTGCCCTAAAATTATAATATCTTTTAAGAAAGATCAATTGTCTATATTTAAGTGAGTCTGTTTCTGGGCTCTCTATTTAGCGTCATGGATCAATGCATCTGTGATTTCACCAATATCACACTGTTTTGTTTACTATAGCTTTATAATATGTCTTAAAATCGGGCAGTGTGAGCCCTTCAATTTCATTCTTCTTTTTCAAAATTGTTTTGGCTGTTCTCTTTTGTTTCACCATATATATTTTACAATCAGCTTACTAGGAGCTATAAAAAGTTCTGTTAGGGTTTTATTAGAAGTGTGTTAAATGTATAGGTCAGTTTGTGGAAAATGAACATCTTAACTATCCTGAGTCTTCTAGCCATAAATATGGGTGTCTCTACTCTTATTTAGGTCAAATTTCTTTCACTAGCATTTTGTAGTTTGACACAAGAATCTTTACGGAGAGTCACATGTGAATATTTTCTGTGGTTTGGTTAATGGATTTTCTTTTAATGTGCTTTTGTGACCCCGTGGACACAGATAACCAGGCTCCTCTATCCATGGGATTTTCCAGGCATGAATACTGGAGTGGGTAGCCATTTCCTTCTCCAGGAAAGCTTTCTGATCCAGGGATTGAACCCTGGTCTCCTGTATTGCAGGCAGGTTCTTTGTCTGAAAATGACAGCTTTATCTCTTTTCGTTTCCCGATCTGAATGACTTTTAATTCTTTTTCTTGCTTTATTACACTAGCCAAGATTTTATTTTTACTTGTTTCAACAATTTTTTTTTCATTTTTTAATAAATGAGGCAAATATACTTAGAAGGCCCAAGGACTTACCCAAAGTCACACAGTAGCTGTCATATTAAAAGAAGCTGGAATCCAGACGCTTGATATTAGTTCCAATCTACTTCCAGCTCTGTCCCAGGAGACAGCAGACACAAAAGAGAAAGGGTATCATCAGGATCTTTATGTAGTTTTTCTATTGACTTTGCAATAACGTTTGATTGAACTTCATCACTGACGACGTGGTCCCCTCCCTCTTACGGTTTTAAAGTCAAGCCGTATCTAGGGTGACCTGGGGACTCAGCCCTGATGAGGCGGTCATTTCCAGCCGTGAAAGCTCCCAGCGGTCGCTGTGCAGTCCCCAGCCTTGCGGAGCAAACTCTGAGTGCTTTTAAGGTGATGAGGTGACTGAAGAGGTTAAAGCAGGTGATGGATTTCGCCCAGGCCTCTTTCCATTAGCAGCATCACTCCCCCCTCCCTGGGGGCCCTGGAAGGTGGTGATGGTGATTCAGAAATGTCCACTGCAATTTAGCTCACCCACTCATGGCTGCTGCTGTGGGGCTGGAAATATAAACTCTCCTGACTGGAGCGAGTGGCAGCACGCTGGCCGCACCAGCCAGTATCACGGGCCCAGCAAAGCCATATCCCCAGGCAAGGCCTGATGGGGACGGAGGCACGTACGGCTGGATGCTCAGCGTCTTCCCTAACAGGCCTGGCATACCGCCCGGTTTTCTGCTCCACGATCATCCCTTCCCTGGAAAAGAGCCCTCCTCGCCATTAAGCGGTCTGACTCAGGAAGAGCCCAGGAGGGGCCCCTGGACACTTCCCTGCACCTTCCTCCAAGACCTCTCATTGCCTGTTCTATCAAAACCTAGCAAAATATGAAAACTTTGTTTCGGAAATAGTTTCAGGTTTGATGGGGCCTTTTCTTCAAAGAAAAAGTAGATGAGAGGAAATGTTACATTCCACAAAGTTCCCTCAACCAGCACCTACTGGTTAGGGAGGAAACGGACAAATCAGAAGCCTTGAAATCTGTCAACAAACATTTTCCTGCTCCTTCCTACCTGGAAATGTTTGAGCTCCACGGCATTTGTTTCAAATGTGTTTGACCAGACAGAACACAGAGCTTCGTGTGGCCTGGACGTGGGCCCCATACTCTGCAACTGGCATCAGGGGCTTTTGGTGCCCTGGAAGGAGACTTGTGTTTCCTGCACCATTTGCGACTTGCTGGTCTAATTCCGCCACCCCTGTGAAGTGAAAAACAAGCAAACAAAACAACGAAGGCCGAGTTTGACTTGGTTCTCGAAGCCCTCTCAGGGAATCTTTGCGGCTTTTCTGCCATTCCTCACCCCGCTACAAACCATGCTGAACACACACTCAGGTTTCTCTCTCTAGTCCAGTAGGTTGGTTGGAGAAAACAAAACAAGGAGAACTTGTGTGGTTTCCTACCTCCCAGATTTTGTGATTTCAAATGCGCTTGAATTTTAACAATCCAACAAATGATGATACTAGGAGTGCTATCTTTCTCTGCTTTTCAATAAGCTGTTAAATCTTAAAGGAGTTTCCAGAGCAAGGACGAGACCCAGAGCTTCAAGAAACTTGTTCATTATTTAATGTTTCTTTTAAAAAATGTTTAATATAAATTTATTTATTTTATTTGGAGGCTAATTACTTTACAATATTGTATTGGTTTTGCCATACATCCACATGAATCCGCCATGGGTGTACACGTGTTCCCCATCCTGAACCCCCTCCCACCTCCCTCCCCATGATGAAAGCTCTCTGAGAGTGGGAAGGCCCAGGGCTCTGCCACTGTGGGCCATGGCAGTAGCAGCTGCTGCTTCACTGAGCTTTTAGCACGAAAGTGAGAAGTGCTGGAAGCTATCTCACATGCTGAATTGTAACACGAGGGAAAGAAAAAGGGGCCTCACTGTAGGAACCCCAAAAGGGGAAACCGAGAAGCTGGACAGAGGTGGAAAGGGCTGGGCCTGTGACTCCCTTAGCAGAGCCAAGCCCGGGCTCAGCCCCTCCTTCCTAGGTGTCACTGTCTCCCCGTTACCTCCTTAACGTGGGAGCAGTTTGAGCAGCCAGGGGTCTTCCAGACCCCTTCACAGGGACGCCAGGGCAGCCTGGGCACCCACCTGGCCTACCCTGTTGGTGGCCTCAGGAGCACCAGCAGGTACAGGTGTGGTTAGGTAAGTTGCAGGACTTCAGTGCCAGAGGCGGCCCCCAGAGGGGTGGCTGGTGTCCCTTCGAAGGAAGCCTTCAAGGGGGCATGGGGTCTAAGCTACACCTTGCTTGGTCTTGTATAGGTGAAGGCAGTGGAGCCCGAGGAAGCATAGAGAATCCGGAAGCCTTGCACACCCGTGGGCCAGCACCTGGAAAGGGCCAGGCTGGGGCATTTTGTCACACCATCAGATGTCCTTGTGAAGACTGTGGGGTCGGATGGTTCTATTTCTCAGACATGCCCACCTTGAAGTTGGCTCCAACAGTGGCTGGATGGTAAGTTAGAGGTGCCCAGGGCCCTGGACAGGACAAGGCAACATGCCACCTTCTTGAACATGACCTCCTCCAAGGGATGGAGGTGGTGAAATGCTGTGTCGCTTACACCCAGATGAAGACCATTGGGACTGGATGGGTTGTGAATTATGGGCAGGAACACAGAGGCTGGTACTTACATTTGAGGAGTTCAAATCTAGACTGCAATCTATTTTATACTCAAACTTTAACCTATTTGGAAGTAAATCAAAGAAATGGGTTCTATAAAAGAAATGGCATACAGAGTTTTCATTGCAATGAGTTAAACTATTTGGGCAGGAGTGGAAATAAGCAGTCCACCACGAGCAAAGAATCACAAGGGATCCCTGTTTTCTGACTGCACCATTTGCTGTGTGACTTGAAAAGTCACTTAACCTCTCTGAATCAAAAGTTCAAGAAATACTTTCCCCACTGGTTTTGTGATGAGACTAAAGGAGATGTTTCTGAGGCACTTTGTGCATTGTAACACAAAGTTTTACTCAAATTTTACTCCACCATCCAGTGGAGAGCTGCACTCACATTCATTCCACCAATATTTATGGAGAACCATGCCTTGGTCCAAGTGCTGCAGAGGCTCAGATGAGGAGCCATAGGCTGGGAGGCCTGCACACGTTGCTTTTGCTATAAAACTAGCAAATTTACGTGGAGAAGCACAAAGCCAAGCCTTGGCATTGTCATCTTCCTGCAAACGTTATTTACGCAAAAGAACTGAGAGACCAGGATCTCAGCTAGATGGCGAATCTAAGATAAACGATGTCTTTGAACTCACTTCGTCCAGGTTTCAAGAGCATCTTAACTGATTTGCCTGGGTGGATCGAGTCGATTTGCTGACCTGCTTTCGTGAACCAACCATGACATTTAGAACACAAAGAATTGAACAGATAATCCAGTGGTGATTTGTTTTACTGTAATGGATTGGGCTTCCCAGGCGGCAATAATGGTAAAAACCCACCTGCCAATGCAGGAGACATTAGAAACGGGGATTCGATCCCTGGGTTGGGATGATCCCCTGGAGGAGGGCCTGGTAATCCACTCTAGTATTCTGGCCTGGAGAATCCTATGGACAGAATCCCCGGCAGGCTACGATCCATGGGGTCGCAAAGAGTTGGTCACGACTGAAGCGACTTAGCACAGCCACATAGACTGGACAGGTCATGGCAAGGAGGGACTTGAGTTCACTGGTGGATGCTATCAGAAGCCCCTATAGCAGCAGAAGGGAAACTGCCATCAGACTAGAAACTGCATTTACTCACAGGGACCTGGGCCCATGTCTCCCTCCCTGAGAACGGTCAGGCCTTTCATGGATGTGTTAATGTGGCCGTGGTACCCAGCTGTCAGCTCACGCCCAGGCTGCTGCCTTGCTAAGGGTCCAGGCGGGCTTCTCCGGTTTGCAGGCAGCCTCACTAACCAGCCAGCCCATCATCTCGGTGTCATAAACGACTTCATGTTGCCCTTCTGTCAAAATGGATTTTCAGGCGAGCGATACAATCCCGTCCCCTGCATTGCCGTGTGTGACAGTATTGATTTGATATTGACTCTCAGCTGTCTTTCCGGGTTGCATTCCAACAGGTGGCCAGGCAGACAGCATCTTCTCCAGAGTGTCAGTCTGAGAAAACGTGCAAGTCTCTTTGAAAAATCCTTCTGCTAAAACAAACTTCTGAAGATTATTTCTGAAGGCGAGTGGCCTTCAAGGCAAAGCTGGGTGGTCAGATGGGGAAGCGGGACCCAGTGGGCACACTGAAGAGAGGGCGGCAGGACTGTGCCGGCTGGAATCTCTTTGTTCCTTCACTCATTTGACAGGCGGCTGACCTGAACGCTGCTGCATTTTCCCTCAACATTGTCTTTCGGCTTCTGACTCCTGCCCTCCTTGTCTGTCCTGCTCTCTTCAGCTCGGAAAGCATTCTTATTAGTGATGGGCCTGGAGGTGGGGCCTCTCATCCCCCCAGCATCCCATGGATGCAGTGGAGTTTGGGTGTGTCTCCTATTGGGTTCCCACCTGATGGTTCTGATGAACCATCCACCAGACAATCCCAGTCCCCATTGTACCTGCCACCCCCGAGCCCCACTGCGGGACCTTTAGCAAAATGACGGCCCGTGTCATAGTCTTCCTCGTGTAATTTCTAGCAGGTTGGCAAAGTCCCAGCAAATGACAGATGCCCGGGCAATACTTCTGCGTCCTCCCAGAGTGCAGCCATCTTTCTCAGCTCAGCACCCAGGACGCCGAATAAGACACTGCAGAGAGAAGCCTGCTGGAGGTACATGATACCAAATCCTTCCCAAATCATCAGCTTTATCCCTTCCCAGGACTAGATCCTGGGCACTCACCTGACAGCCCCCTAGATGGGGACATCTGGCTTCATGATACAGTCTTTACTTCTTCACTGAGCCAAAAGGAAAGTATTGAGAGACAGCATCCAGGGTGGGTCTTGTGTTGCCGGTAATGTGACCAAATGCCTCCCTAAGCTGCACCGTGTCAGAGATGCTCAGCACAAAGGCTCCTGAAAATAGCTGATTGCATTGGGGGATGAATAATACATTAAATGCAAGGTACACTTGGGTGTCTGTTCCATATTTTCCTGTGTAGTTTTATAGCTAATTAATCAGCTGACCATCTATACTGAAGGGCTTTTAATACCGTGAAAACCGATAGGACCTTTCTCTCAGACACAGGTGCCACCAGCACAGTGGCAAGGAGGGAGTCCAGCTAGAGCTTCTCATAGTTCATAAACTCATGAAAAGCCTGCTGCCATTCTTCTAGGAACACGTGAGAAAATGGTCTTGTGGGTATGAATATTTTTTCCGCTCCTCTAAAGTAAAAGTTACAGAGAAAGGATTTTGTGATTAAAATTATGTCTCATTTTAGTGGAAGAATTTGTGAAATTCTTGAGTGGAATTCATACTGTTGAACTCAAGTGGGATTCATGTTAATGAACTAAGGAAAGAATGCTGATGAGGGCAAGGACCTGCATAGTGTCCTTAAGATTACTTACCCTGACTGAAAGCGTAATAGTTTCCACATCTGCTGGTTTTCAACCGAGAAGCAGCACTGTATCTGTAGGAGAGAACTCTGCACGCAGACGGGGGTCTCTAAGATGGAGCTGCAGAGTAAGACTCATGTCCCTGGAGGCCTCTACTCAGAATCAGCGCAGTTCAGTCCCTCAGTCATGTCCAAGTCCTTGCGCTCCCATGGACCACAGCACGCCAGGCCTCCCTGTCCATCACCAACTCCCAGAGCTTGCTCAAACTCACGTCCATTGAGTCGGTGATGCCATCTAACCATCTCATCCTCTGTCATCCCCTTCTCCTCCTGCCTTCAATCTTTCCCAGACTCAGGGTCTTTTCCAATGAGTCAGTTCTTCACATCAGGTAGCCAAAGGATTGGAGCTTCAGCTTCAGCATTCCTCAGAATCAGCATGACCCACAACTTGCTGTCCTTGCAGAAGTCTCCGTCTCAGGGATAAGGCACCTGTCCAGGTGAGCTCCTCCCATCCTCTCCTCTCATCGGTGCCTCCAGGCTCCCTGGGGATGCCGGGGCTTTCCCTAAGGGAACTCTGCCCTTAGCCCCTGCCTCAGCTGCCCCAGCCCAAGCTCACTTCTCCTGGTCCTTCCTGGGTCCCACAGCACCTGTTTATCTCCTCCATTCATACCTGCTATCCCTGCCTCTCCGAGAATAATTCGCCCAAGATACCATCTCAAACACTTGACCCTGATCCCAATGCTGAGCAGCTCTCCATCACTTGCAAATATCAAGTCGTAGCTTCTGGCCACTCAAGCTTCTAACCTGGCCTCTCTGCTGATACGTTCATCATGCCCGCTCCAGGTGCTCCCCTGCAAGGACCATCTCCAGTGGGGAGAAGCCTGTTCCAAGCCCCCTTCTTGTCACGTTGTTCCTCCTTCCTGGAAACCCCTCTCCTTCCTGCACCTTCTATCGCTGACTCCACAAGGGCTATAGGGGAGCCAGACAGCTTGGGCTTCAGTCCACTTACTGGCTGTATCACCAAGGGGACAAAGTTATTGGTCTCTCTGTGCCTCAGTTTCCCCATCTCTAAATAGCACCAGTGTCTACCGTCGAGGTGGCTGCAGTGATGACCAAGTGGACACCCTGGTGCTTGGAGCAGGGTGGGCACAGGGTGGGCCGTGGATTCACGAGCCTGGGAGCACCGCTGCCCGGGCAGCGCCTCCTGGAGGCCTCCCTGTGCTCCATGTTCGGTGCCTCCTCATCTCTGCATCCTCACCCCGCCTCGGCCGCGCTTTGCGGCCCATCCAGGGCCTGGCCTCCAGGCCGGCTGCCGTACTCAGATGTGAGCTCCTGAGCTCAGAAGACACATGTGCCACACTGTCACTGTCCCAGCACACAGAGAATGGCTCATGCTTTGACGACAAAGCTGCTTGAAGTGAGATGTGGAATCAAGGGGGCATACCCCCCACATCCAGCAAGAACACTGACCCGCGGCCCAGAACGCGTTCCCCCCATGGCCGTTGCTGGGTGAGATGAGGACTGGTAAGTCTGCCAAAGTGATCATGGCTTTTGCCAAAGTTTGGAATTAAAGATATGGCAAAGGGCTGCAAAGGGCTCCTTGGCAATCCCAAGAGATGTGAAATGAAATAGTTCAAGGGCGCTTTCTCTCAGGCCTCTGAATGGGCCGCTTTTTCATGCTGAATTGAGTCGATTTCATCCAAATTGAGGAAGCAGTTGTGCATGTAGGTAGAGTCTCTGGTGGGGAGTTTAATCAAGTCCAAATGCCACACCCTTAGGGACTCAAATCACCACCAGTCTTATCTTTCCTGCCAATTCAAGGCCTGTCTGCTTCAAAATTTAAAAAAAAAAAATCTGGAGTTCTTGGCCAGTTTATCTTATTTCTGTATCGAAGGAGCCAGGTCTCCCCACCAAAATGCACTAACAGGCCTCAGGCAGGGCAGACATCACTTCCCCAGGACCTAAGTCACCTCTGGGCTGTACATCAGGTGCTGGGGGAGCCAGGCTGGTCCCCTTGACGCCAGCGGCTGTGCCAGAACTTTCCAGGTGTAGTTCACTGGCAGCCTGTCTAATCCTTCAGCCCAACCCAGGACTGAATGACAGAGGACAGAGCCCCCTCCCAGAGGAAGAGAAATAGTCTGTGTAGGTGACTCACCTTTCTCGGGCAGGGGTTTTATCTCCACTGCAGACAAGAGGGGA
Organism: Capra hircus; assembly: GCF_001704415.2. Classification (NCBI taxonomy): domain Eukaryota; kingdom Metazoa; phylum Chordata; class Mammalia; order Artiodactyla; family Bovidae; genus Capra; species Capra hircus. The sequence goes on from NC_030833.1 coordinate 3,929,896, forward strand.
CTTCCTTAGTGGGTTGATGTGCATGGAGAGGGTGAAGGTACTTCTCCTGGAGGTGTCTTTTAGGAAGCTCACCTTGAACAGAGGCACCTGACCATTCCCACCCCTCTCTTCCTTCCTGCAGAGGCCTGGGGAGAACACAGCACTGAACCCAGATCCTCACTCTGTAGGTGTAAATGCCGCCCAGACATCGGTCTCCCTCCGGTCCACTGTCCACGCCATCATCCCACCAGCACTTCCGAGCTTAGAACCTCTTCCTAATGATGGTGCAGTGCCTACCAACACATTCATTCCACTAACTCCACTAACTCCACACAGGGCTTAGCCATTAAAACCACCATATACATATACATGTGTGTATATATATACATACATATACACGCACATATAGGTGCTTTCAAGGCGACGTACCTGCAGTGTGGGACACGCATCTGATCATGTGTGCCTCCAGTATTTGTGGCTCCTGAGTGAACTGGATGCGTTGTACACGGGAATTACTAGGTTTGCATGAAATTGTAGCTCAGGGACCCATCACTGTGTGATGCTAGCGCCTTTCCACGTGCTTTGTTTATCACAGAGAGGGGAACTGAATTAGCATAAGATGCTGCTAAGTAGTAAAAAGGGCTTTAGCGCCCTCTCTGTTTGACCTACTGTTGACCTGGGCTAATTTGTATTATCTCTGGGGCAGTTTAACAGATCATTTTCCTTTGTGAAAATTAGGTCAGATTAGAGAATTATGACCCCCCATTTATTCTGCTCAAAAGACAGTTATTTCTGCCTCTAAAATAATAACCTTATCTACACTGAGATCTTTCTTGTTAAATAAAAACACATGCTTGCTTCGCCTCTTGGATGACTTAAGAGCGGCGCTGCCTCACAAGTGTGGTTACTGGTGACTGAGGATTTACACAGCACCGCTCTTGAAGCCCCTGGGAGTGACATCGGTCATTCATAAATTGCCTATTGATCAGTGGCAACTGGAAATTAGATCCAAATCTTTGAAAGAAATTATTAGACTTTGAGTAACATTTGCCCTGCAACATTCAGAGGTCTGAGTACATTTTGCTCTCCACCGAGAAGCTCCTGCTTAAGGACAGTTTATCTGCAAAGTGCTCAGAAGTAGAAACACCACGTCAGACCCCTCCTATCCCCTCCTTCCCTCTCATCTCCAGTCCCTTTCTCAGTCATGGTCGCCCCCCCTCCCTTTTTCACAAGCTGTTTTAGACAAGAGATTTACAAAATGAACAAAGACAAGCACCTCCATGGGTTATGACCTGTGCAATATTTAGACATTGGGTAATTTTATAATTGGCACAGTGTTTTTTTTTTTTTCCATTTAAATAACCACCACCATAATTAATCCAAGCATAATTATATAAGAATATTCTGATTCAAGTTTTTTTAATTTGCCATAATCATACATTAAAAACTATAAATATAAGACCTAATATTTTATTGAAATGTAGTTGATTTACAGTGTATATAGGGACGCACCTGTACATGTACGTATTCTTTATATATAAATATTCTTTTTCATTATCAGTTCATTTCAGTCACTCAGTCATGTCCGATTCTTTGTGACCCCATGAACTGCAGCATGCCAAGCCTCCCTGTCCATCACGAACTCCCGGAGTTCACCCAAACTCATGTCCATTATAGGTTATTACAAAATACTGAGTATATTCTCTGTGCTAGAAGTAAGTCCTTGTTATATAGTCCTTTCAGTTCAGTTCGGTCGCTCAGTCGTGTCTGACTCTTTGCGACCCCATGAATCGCAGCATGCCAGGCCTCCCTGTCCATCATCAACTCCCGGAGTTCACTCAGACTCACATCCATCGAATCGGTGATGCCATCCAGCCATCTCATCCTCTGTCGTCCCCTTCTCCTCCTGCCCTCAATCCCTCCCAGCATCAGAGTCTTTTCCAATGAGTCAACTCTTCTCATGAGGTGGCCAAAGTACTGGAGTTTCAGCTTCAGCATCATTCCTTCCAAAGAAATCCCAGGGTTGATCTCCTTCAGAATGGACTGGTTGGGTCTCATTGCAGTCCAAGGGACTCTCAAGAGTCTTCTCCAACACCACAGTTCAAACGCACCAATTCTTTGGTGCTCAGCCTTCTTCACAGTCCAACTCTCACATCCATACATGACTACTGGTCCTTGACTAGACGGACCTTAGTTGGCAAAGTAATGTCTCTGCTTTTGAATATGCTATCTAGGTTGGTTATAACTTTCCTTCCAAGGAGTAAGTGTCTTTTAATTTCATGGCTGCAATCACCGTCTGCAGTGATTTTGGAGCCCCCAAAAATAAGTCTGACACTCTTTCCACTGTTTCCCCATCTATTTCCCATGAAGTGATGGGACCGGATATGCCATGATCTTCGTTTTCTGAATGTTGAGCTTTAAGCCAACTTTTTCACTCTCCTCTTTCACTTTCATCAAGAGGCTTTTTAGTTCCTCTTCACTTTCTGCCATAAGGGTGGTGTCATCTGCATATCTGAGGTTATTGATATTTCTCCCAGCAATCTTGATTCCAGCTTGTGTTTCTTCCAGTCCAGCATTTCTCATGACGTGCTGTGCATATAAGTTAAATAAGCAGGGTGACAAATACAGCCTTGACGTACTCCTTTTCCTATCTGGAACAAGTCTGTTGTTCCATGCCCAGTTCTCACTGTTGCTTCCTGACCTGCATACAGTCCTTTGACCTTTGAATTTTTTTGTGCATGCATGTTCAGTCACTCAGTCTCGTGCAACTCTTTGGGACCCCATGGACGGTAGCCCACCAAGTTCCTCTGTCCATGGGATTTCCCAGGTGAAAATACTGGAGTGGGTTGCCACTTCCTTCTCCAGGGGATCTTCCCGACCCAGAGATCGAACCTGCATCTCCTGCATGGGCAGGCAGATCCTTTCCCTCTGAGCCACCTGGGAAGTCTCTGCTTTTTTTTTTAAATAAAACACTAATTTAATCATTTTCCTGGTAGCAACTTATACACACATACACACACACAAAGACGTAGTAAAAATAAAGCTCTGTGATGACTGTTTGTGCCGGATTCGCCCTAGTGCCCTATCAATGTGGGTGTGTGCCTGGTGGGTGCACGGGTGTGTGTGTGCATGTGAGAGGCAGGGTGTGAAGGCAAGGAACGCAGCTCCAATGCCTTTAAAAATAGAACGGGAAGAGCTCCGCAGCCAGTGCTCCATGGAGCCCCAAACTGATTAATTGCAATGCCAAACAGCTTTATTCTGCTTAATAAGAAATTAGATCACAATGGGGATTTGCAGAAATTACCTTGAAATGTTTGTATGTTTGAATGATTGAACCATTTGTGCTAAAAATTACATTCCTTAGCTTGGAATCCAAAGCTTGTGAACAAACGCATGCCAGGCTAATCAGTATTCTGGGAAGGAAACGGTGTTCAGCTCCTGGCCTAGCCAGGACGGACAGGGGACAGGACACGTGCTGGGGAGGCTGTGAGTTTGCTGGGGGCTCCAGTGTCCACCAGGTTGGATGGAGAACGCACCGGTTAATTTGGAATCAATTAAATCTTAATACTTAGCCTTGGATAAACTCAAAGCCTGGGACAGCGCCATTTAATTATTCACAAATGCTCTCTATTATAAATGCGGCATGCAGGACCAGGGTCAAAGCTGACGTCCAGCCCATTAAAACCTGTATGCTTTGAACGCAGGGGTTTTGGAAATTTCAGGGAGCCCCCTTGGTTTCATTAGGAAGCGAAAAAAAAAAGAAAGAAAAAAACAACAACTCAGCCCAGTGCTTGGCTCCTTGAATAACTTCCAAAAATCTTTTAAGTCAACCTTGTGTTTTAGTCAACAGGGAAGTTTTGACCCTTCACCTCGCAACAACCATCCGTTTCATTATTTATCTGAGGGAATCAGAGAGTTTTTCTTCTCTCACAAAAGTCCCTGACACCAGGATATTTTTAATAGCTGAAATTTTTCATTCTTGTCACTCTGCCTTTTGAAAATCAAGGTATTTTCATACAACACGTAGCTAATGAGTGAAACTTCAGAATCCAACCTCTTGCTATAATCACGCGCAGGGCCCGACGAAGCCCCACTAGTGAGAAACATGAAAATTAATTATTGAGCTCCCTGTTTTATCCTCCTCATCTGTTTGATATTCTCCAGCACAGAAGGAACCAGACAATTAAATTACTCCTCCCTCTGCCTGATCACAATGCTCCCTGCTCCTTTGCTTCCACTCCAGAGGCCGGAAGCCTGTCTGTTTGCAAAGCGTAAATGGTAGGGAGAGAAAGACAGAGAGCAGGGTTAAGGAAAAGAAGCCATTCTGGTTCCCTCCACCGAAAGATTTTTAAGAACCTCGGTGGAGCGAGGTTATTTCACGCGTCTCTTCTGCCCTTTGGCTGCCAGATTCAAAGACCTGGTGGGGAAAAAGGCAAAGACAGTGGCCTTTGCATCACCCCGGGGTGGCCTCGTGGAGCTTCCGCGGAGAACTCTGTCCTTTCCCATCCTTCCTGCAACCTCCTCTTGTTTCTCAGATAAATACATAAAACCTCCTAACTGCCAGTGAAGATCTCTGAATCAGTTAATTTATTTTATTGAACAATAAAGCTGTCATTCTGTAAACCAGGGTGATTACATCTAAAGCCATGGGTGGTTTTCTGTCATGTGTGACCCCATGTTTGCAAAGTGGGATGTGTATACATACGTGTGTGTGTGTGTGCAGGCTTCCAGGTGCACATGCTGACATGCTTGGCGCTCCAGTGGTTTTGTTTTGCTTGAGGTTCAGTTCATTCACTCAGTCGTGTCCGACTCTTTGCGACCCCATGAACCGCAGCACTCCAGGCCTCCATGTCCATCACCAACTCCCAAAGTCCACCCAAACCCATGTCTATCAAGTCAGTGATGCCATCCAACCATCTTATCCTCTGTCATCCCCTTCTCCTCCTGCCCTCAATCTTTCCCAGCATCAGGGTCTTTTCAAATGAGTCAGCTCTTCACATCAGGTGGCCAAAGTATTGGAGTTTCAGCTTCAACATCAGTCCTTCCAATGAACACCCAGGACTGATCTCCTTTAGGATGGACTGGTTGGATCTCCTTGCAGTCCAAGGGACTCCCGAGAGTCTTCTCCAACACCAGAGTTCAAAAGCATCAATTTTTCAGCGCTCAGCTTTCTTCATAGTCCAACTCTCACATCCATACATGACCACTGGAAAAACCATAGCCTTGAATGAGGCAGAGACTGAGAATTGAGAGAGGGGCATGGCCAGAATAGGCTCAGGCAAAGTGGCCTCCGCTGTGCCTCCCACCTGGGTGCTCACGGGGCCAGGGCTCAGGTCAGAGATGCAGCCAGCCCTGCAGGACTCAGGGGCGTCCCCCCGCAGTTCTGTACACAAAGGTCTGCATGTATGTGAATCCCTTGGAGACTAGGGAGCCTAAACCTGGGTCATGTTCATAAGGGTCCTGTGGTCCCTCAAACCCTGACGACCTCAGGCCAGGGAGACACCCAAGCCTCCATGGTTTTGCAGTGGAGACTTCCTGCCAGACTCCAGGTCAGAGGTCAGGGTCCAGCCTCCTCCAACCAACCCATGCGGCCTCCTAGAAGGGGTGTGGAAGCTGACCCTTCTGACTGTAAGACCTGTTTCTTAGTAATTCCATCAGGATTGACTGACCAACCCAGAAATTAGATTTTAGACTAACAACTCCTTTTCCCATACTTTTCAGCAGGCATTTAGGAAATACTGATTTTTGCAGTGCAGCGCTACTCTTAAACTTGTTGTGTATACATCACAACATAATTTGGAGAAAAATTCTCCATTTCATAAACAAGTGTGTTATGGACAAATTTAAGAGGCGCACATGAAAAAAAAACTGTCTCCTATTGTGAGGATAGTTACCTGCTTCACTCATTTTTTAAAAAAAATAATCCAGTTTCGTGGCGATCCAGTTGATATATAGCGTTGTATTAAAGTTACAATGTATTTTTATGCAGCTATTAAAGTTACTTTCTATTTGCAGATATTACGAAATACCGGCCACTCTCCTCCCGCTGTGCACTTACACCCAGTGTTTCGTCCCTCCCACTACCCCACCCCTAGGTTGCCCCCGCCCTTGGTAACCACCGCTCTGTTCTCTGTATCTGCCAGCCTCTTTCCTTTTCGGTACGTGCTCTAGGTTGCTGTATCCTTTAGATTCCGCACGTGCTCTAGGTTGCTGTATCCTTTAGATTCCGCACGTGCTCTAGGTTGCTGTATCCTTTAGATTCCGCACGTGCTCTAGGTTGCTGTATCCTTTAGATTCCGCATACAGGTGGCCGCAGCCTCACGTGCGGGATCCACTTTCTGCCGCCAAGCTTCTGCATCTCCTCGAGCTGGGATCCTGTGTCCACTCCTAGGATGGGTCCTCCATCCTCTCTGGAGAAACCTCATCATAAATGCACACTACCGCCTGCAAAGAGCAGAGCTTCCATGCTGAAAACTGCAACCCGCAGCAGCAAACAGAAACAAAAGGCAACCCGGAAACGATGCGGTGGGGTTGAAGCAAGCTCTGCTCCCGCCCCTGGGCCCTGCAGACCACCAGAGCCGTCTTCCAACTCCACAAGGCCAGCTTTGAGAAGATACCTGAGACAGGACCAGGGTCCGGCAGTGTGGCTCACGCTCAAAGCAATGAAGAGCGAAGTCTGGGGTTCAGAAAGGCTGGCTTTCCAGCTGCCCCCGCACCCCATCTTGCCCATGGGCTTTGGGGCTGAGGGCTGCACCCCCCAACACTCAGACCAAGACTCCATGCCTCCCCTGAGAGGCCATCTCTGCTCACAGCACACGCCCTGCCCCAGGATGGTCAGCGGCTCCAGGGAGATTTTCCATCTCTGAGCAGGCTACTGATGGCAGAGTGAAAGGTTTTCTCGAGGGGCAGGAAGACGACCGAGCGGACGGATCATCTGGGGACGCTTTATGGCCACAGTCTCCCTCACAACGGCCTCCTAGGAGGAAGGTGACACTTCTCAAAAAATGCACTGCAGTGCGTTTAGGTTTGGCGAGCAGCGTGAGCCCCCATCACCCCCGGCTACTGGTGGCTTTAGGAAAAGATGCAGCTGTCCTCTGTCATTTGCTGGGGGGCCCGGCTCGGATGCGGGGTGCTGGGACCCCACAAGCTGCTCTGCTGTGCTCATCGGAGCCCTTCTTCACCCCCATCTCACTGAGGGAACATTCATCTTCCCCATTACCCTTCCTGAAAAATCCCAGCACAGCGCGAAAACTCTGCCCCTCCCTCGACACGCACGGTCACTCCTACAAACATACTGCCAGGCGTGCAGACTCAGTACCACTCACAAACACAGCCACACATGTGCACACACCCCCTCACCCAATGTGTGACCACAGGGGCAGGGGTAGGGGCCCAAGGAGGTCCCTGGGAGGCGGTCAGGCTGTGTTTATTGAATCAGGGAGTGAGTTCATGAATGTCCCTGGTACTAGGCACCTGCATCCAAGTGGGGCAAAGTCAGGAAGACCCCACAGACACCCTCCTGGCCCGGAGGAGGGTGCCTGAGGGCTGTGTTGTCAGGCCTGGGGTGAGAGCTTGTGGGCTGTGTTGTCAGGCCTGGGGTGAGAGCTTGTGAATGCCAGTTACGAGGTTGGGGCATCCTCCACCTTCCAGCCTGGCCTGGAGCTCACTCCCTCCCTGCCTGGGTGCCCCTTCCCACCAGCAGGAATGGGTGAGAAAGGGATGAAAAGGAGAAAGAGGAAAGATACAAAGCCATCCGGAACCCTGCCCCTGGCCGCTTCCTACTTTGGATCATATGAGATGATCATATGAGATGATGCTTGCACAGCCCACCACATCCTGGAAGGCCTGTGAACTGGTGAGTTAGGATCCCCCGTGTGATTTAATATTTTGCTTCACCTCCAGAAAGTCAGGTGAGTCCTGACCTCCTGGGGGTCTCAGGACTTGCTCTCCCTTCTCCAGCTGTAGGAATCCACCTGGAAAGATGGTGTAGCTAGGAGAGGTGACAGGGTTCACGTGAGCGACCATCTCTGAGGACAGGGTTCCCCCACATGGGGACATTCGGCCTGCGTCCTGAGGGTGTCAGGGAGCTGTGCTGGGGAGGTTCAGCCCGGCCTTGGTCCTCAAAAGGGCAGAGTGTACAAAGCCCGGCTGCAACCGTGTCCCATAAGGCCATATTGGGACTATTTTGAACCACTCAACCAGCACACAACAGTATAATCTTCTGTTACTAGATTCACAATCCAACGAGTTTTTAAAAAACTGTATTTACAGTAAGTGCCTTTAAAATTACCTTTCTGTTGGATCAAAGAACCAAGTTGTCTACTGGTTATTGGTCATTTTAAGCCTAAGAGATAGATTTGTTTTATCAAAGCAGAAAAGACCCAAGGCGGGTCTGGGAGACCAACATCAGGGCACGTGCTCATCAAAGTGAGTTTTGACACCAAAGGGTCCAAGGACTCATGGGCCTGGCGCACTTGCTCATGGGCAGAGAGATGTCTATACCGTAGTCTGTCTCCAGGAGGCTCTTCCCTGAGTGTTCCCAGGAGCGTGCTGCCTTCTGCCATCCAGAGAGGGTCTGGCTTTGTTGGATCAGGGAGAAGCAAGCTTCAGGAGCAGTGATTAGAATGCTCTCTTCCTAGCAGGATGTGCTGGCTTTGCGTATATTTAGCCACAGATCTAAGACTTATTTAAATGTATTACATGAACAAAAGGGTGATGAAAGGAAAACTTGCAGAAACACAGTGGCTGTGAAAGACAGTTGCTTGTGATCACAAAGTATTTAGCATATTCCCCCATTCTTCCCCGGAATTCTACACAGATATGAATCCTTACAAATGCCTGGTGCTAGTTACATCATACCATTCTGCCAAAGGAGAAGCCCAGATGGATACCCAGGGGGCTGCCCCATCCCAGGCAGCAGGGAGACCACTGGTCTCTGCTCCTGACCTGTGCTTGTGTCCAGAGAACCCTTATAGAGGTGACGGGCCAGGGCAAGAATTTTATATATATATATATATATATATATATATATATATATATATATATATATATATATATATATATATATATATATATATATATTTGCTGATAGAAATATCAAGAAAGAAGTGATGGAACAAACTGAGAAATTAAATTGTAATAAATTACTGCGGCCAGATGGTATTCATCAGAGAGTTGTAGAGGAATGAAAGACTGAAATAGCTAAGCAACTAATAAAAATATATAATTCAGCCTGGAAAATGGCAATGGTCACCAAAGCGTGGCCATTTGTGGGGCTGGCTTTCCAGAGTAATCACAGGCCACCGTCCGAGGGAGAGCTTTTTAATTATTTTGTGGTTGATTCCTCACACCCACGACATAGACAGAAATGCCCCTGAGTTTGTGTGCTAATAACTTGGAAGAGATGATAAATGTTTGTATGGAAACCACGCCAAATTATTTATGTTAGGAGGGAAAAACAAACAAAACGGTAACTTGGCAACCCCCAGAAGCTCTGAGTGGAAAAAAAGTGCTCACATTGTTTGTATACGCTGAGGCCAAAGGCAGTCAAGGGACCAAAACCGACTGGAGAAATTATCTGGAGATGCCAGCTCCTAAAACCCACAGCCACCAGCCTCCGACTGGCTGTACCCTCTGCACTGAGTCTAACTTTTCCTCTGGAAAATTCTTATTCTTATTTATGGAGGAGTTTAATACCCTGGGCTAGTTTGAAAAATAAACACATAAAATTATCTTTAATTAAAAGTCCAACTGCAAATTGGATGAAAATAATTGCAATAAATATGACCAAGGGTTAACCTTAATATGCAAAAGGCTCTTACAAATCAGTAAGAAAACCTACTATTCCACTGAATGAATGGGCAAAGGACATAAATAATTCACTAAAGAGAAAACGCAGATAACTAATAAGCAGGAGGAAAAAGAAAGGCTCAGCTTCATCTAGAAATCAAAAAAATGCAAATGTAAACAGATTTTACGGTATCATTTTCCCCCCATGATGTTAGCAAAATACTAATGATGATGTTCACTGTTGGAGTGCGGTCCAGGAGGCGCCCCTGCCCCCAAAGTGAGGGGTGGGGTGGAGGTGTAAGTTACATAGCCTTCAGAGGGGGACCTTCCCAGTAAGCTAGAACACTGCTGTGTGTAAGATAGGCAGCTACAGCTTGCGGGGACCTGCTGTCAAGCGCGGGAAGCTCAGCTCCGTGCTCTGTGGTGACCTAGAGGCGTGGGAAGGTCCAAGAGGGAGGGAGTACATGTGTACAGATACCTGATTCTCTTCCTGGTACAGAAGAAACTAACCCAACTTTGTAAAGCAGTTATATTCTAATTTAAAAAAGAGCCTTCGCTTACTTACACTGTTTAACTCAGGCTCGAAGAAAATGTACAAGGATATGAGCACACGATCTCTAATCCATGGAGAAGGCGATGGCACCCACCCCAGTGCTCTCGCCTGGAAAATCCCATGGGCAGAGGAGCCTGGTGGGCTGCAGTCCATGGGGTCGCGAAGAGTCGAGCACGACTGAGCGACTTCACTTTCACTTTTCACTTTCATGCATTGGAGAAGGGAATGGCAGTCCACTCCAGTGTTCTTGCCTGGAGAATCCCAGGGACGGGGGAGCCTGGTGGGCTGCCGTCTATGGGGTCGCACAGAGTCGGACACGACTGAAGCGACTTAGCAGCAGCAGCAGCAGCTTTCTGTGCCTAGATGCTCAACTTGACAATAGAAATGATCTCTATTTTCAACGAGTGTGGCCTTCCCAGACAACACAAGGCCAGCCACTTAAAACCCTAACTGAAACCCAGGCTAGAAGCTATGACCTTCCAGGGAAAAAATAAACTGAAATCTGAATAGTGGGCATCTCTTGGTGGTCAGTTTAGAAAGGAAACGTATTTTCTTCCCTGTAGCTTTCTGGGCACTTAATATTCTGTGAGAGTCAGGAGTGGGGTCACTTTGGCACCGAGGAAAATCAATTCCACCGTTAACTCTGATGCCTTCATTTTCTACTTTCCCAAGCAAATTAAACCATATGTGAAATAGTGTGACTCAGAGCGACAGAGCTGTTCCCCAAATTGCAGACCAAGTCAGGCTGAGCTGGGTTATTTGGTCTCGTTTGCTCACACTGGCCGCGACTGTGCTTGCCTTTTATTTTCCCTACCATTTAGCACCTGCATCCTGAATGCCATTGCTCTGCTAAACAGTTTATCTCACTTCACTACTCTCACGAGGAGGGATCATTCCTGTTTTACGGATGGGAAGGTTGAGGCTGAGGGGTTCACTGGTGGGGATGGCTCTTCGCACAACTTTTGATGCTCTGGTGGTGGTCCCAGGGCTGGGCAGCATTCTACTGCACAATCCACTGGTGGGGAGTGGTACCCGGGGCTCTAGGACAGGTGGGCCCCAAAGCCCACATCCCTAAGTTCCATCCTCATCATCATGAAACACTCCTGCCGAGACCCCATTCATCTTGAGTTTCTCAAGAGCAGGGCTGTTTCCATATTAAAATTTGGTACAGCTCAAGGACTTTTCGCTGACTGCCCCCAACATGTCTGGCACTGCTCTGAAAGCTGGAATACACAGAAAGAGAACACGTGACGTGAATGAGGTGTCCAGTCTAACATCATCTTGAGAAATGCCTTATTGTGATGGTGCTGTGTTCACGTTTCCATGTTTGTGAAACTTGTGATGCCAGACCATGGGTGAGGGCTTCGTGGAATCCGTTCCTTCAACCCCAAACGCACAGAGGTGGGTGTTAACCCTCCACGGTGAGAGGCAGGGCCACACATAGAACAGAAAGAGGACGCGCTTGTGCTGGATATATGACGAATGCTTCTTGAATAAGGAAAAGAGGAAAACCTGAAGCCACCCACCAAATACGCTTCTAACCTGGAGAATAGAACAACCTCTGTAACTAGGATCCTTTAGAATTAAACACTTCGAGGGTTTCCAGAAACTGTCTGCTTTTTGGCATCAGCTGATTGCTGGCTGTGATCACGGGGAGACCAGGCTCTTTGGTACCCCTGAAACGGAAGCGTGGGGAGATGCGCATGACGTCCTCCATGAGCCCCAGCCCTGGTCACTGTGAAACTTAGGACACGGCTCAGGACCTTGCCGGGTGCAATCTGCCAGCATCGCTCTTGCTGTTTGGTTAGTGTAACAGTCAGGTGTCTCGCGACAACCAGGGTTTCTCCGCCGCTGCACTTCCCATCTGATGGGTAAGCACACAACTGGTTAACTCTCCCCTTTCTTTCTCCTTTTCTCACCGACTCTGCTTGAGGCAATTACAGCAATGCTGCATTTGTCAATCACATTCATTCGCGCATGGTTTCCTGAAATAATTATCAGGTGAGTGGCATCTCTGTGCCTGGAGAAGCAGCTTGGAAACCACAAGCCCCAGAGTATTAATTACTGAGCGCAAAAATTTGCAGAGAAGCAAGTCTTTTAATGGTAGAACTGACGTAACATGATTGTTTTGATTTTTTTTACTAACATGACAATCATTGCCGTCCCCCCGGTCATCACCACAGATCAGCCCGAATCATCTGGGGAGGCCATTACCAGGCTGGGCACCATTTGATAAAATGAGGCGCTTGCTTCCCAGCACCGCGTTTGTTGGTTTTCAGAACACAGCAAAGCCTGAAAGTCAACAACTGGAATAAAAGTGGACTTCTGCCAAAGCGAGCCAGAGGGACACTCTTTGGCGTGACAGAGCGGGTACTTTGGTGGTTCCGTTTGGCTGGAAGAAACACTTTTAAGACAGTGTCTCTTCCGCTTCTCACAACAGCATTCTCTCCGCATGCCCCGGGTCCCGATTCAGGAGGGTGGAGAACACCAGCATTTTGTCATCTTTCACATGAAAGGTAGATCACACCTTTTTCCAGGGGCTCAGTTCGCGTGTGTTATCAAAATCCATATATCACAACACTCGGTCCCCTGGCAAGAAGAAAAGGAGATGTTTTCTGGTTTGTGCGTGTGTTCTTCTTGAAGAGGGAATGACTGAATGCAGAAAAGCACAGAGAAAATATAAAAAATGTGGATTAAAAACCTCCGGCCAGAACTGGGTGGAGGGCAGAGGCTGGTGTTCGGAGTATCGCCACTCTTAATGATCACACTGCTCTCTTCTTGGGTTTCTGTCTCCCCCACCGGCCCCAACACCCTTCTGCAGAAGGGCCGTGTTCTCTGTCTTTCTCGTCCTGGGATCCTTTTTGTTTTCCTGTAACGGTTGAGTCTTCTTAGGCTTGATACAGACGTGCATTCCCTTGGTGTCAATCTCCCTTTCAGAGTCTGAACCCTGTCCTAGAGTGCTTTCCCAAATATCTGCCCTCTGCAGCCTCGTTCTTCTCTGGGTTTCCTTTGTCAAGGGTCGTTTATATGAGGAAGAAGTTGAGAGGCCTCCTGGGTTTGCAGAGAGGGCTCCTAGGAACTGTAAACCCCCAGCCATCTGGGTCCTTTTCTCTGACCCTGGGGAAAAGGACCAGGGACGGTGAGCCAGGAGGTGGCCCTTGCTCCAAGTTTCCCGCCCAAGCCCGGCTGCCCAGAACCTCCGACTCCCTCCCCCTTCTCTTCTTGTTAGGATGAAAAGCCTCGACTACGTCTCATGCTCTTTTGTTCCATTTTTGGGCCCTGAGCACAACTTAAGCCTTTACCTTGTTTGTGGGGGGGTTTATTGGGGAAAATGTATCACTTTTCAGTCCCCACGCATCACCTGCTAGAAGCTGCCCTGCCCCCATCAGCCACCGAGCTCCCCCTGAGGTCTCTGAGTTCAACAGGATCACCCAAACAGGCAGCTAACCATGTTTTAATGGCCCCAGAAGGTCTGGCTCCTCCAGTGACACAGCCAGTGACTTCGGTAGGCTCCCCACTTTCTGCTATAATGAAAACCAGAAGCCCAGAAGGGGCAGCGAGGGTTCTGACAGACGGCAGGCATAATAGCTGAGTGATCCTGGGGCCAGCAGCGGGGGCAGCCCTCCCCGACCCCCCCCGCCCCCCGGCCTCCTTTGCCATGGATTCAGCTTGAGATCCGGCTCTGTTTGCAAAAGATGAGCTGGAAGATCCCACATCCCAGCAGATAGAAAGCGTCCACTGCAGACCGGCCATGCACAAGTTCAGAAAGCAAAGGATGGAAATCCCTAAGATTGCTTTCCAAGCAGAATTGAAAGGCTGCATGGAGTAAGGCCTAGAAAACTGAAGTCAGTGCTTATACTGGCAAGTGTGCATTTCAGCCCAAGATGCACACAGTGGAGTTCTGAGCCATGCCTTGAAGACCCAGGCCCAGCAGAGCAGGCAGCTGGGGTGGGAATGGGATGGCTTGTGTTCCCCTCATCTGGACCTGCTTCTTAAGCTGGGAGCCCTTGATACTGGCATCCTGTCCATTGACAGCACTGATCAGACACCAGGGTTCCACCTCTGCACTCTGGGTGCCCAGCAAGCTCCTCCTGGAGAGGTTGATTGGCAACCTGAGCCATCCCACCCCCTGGAAGATGGGAGACAGGGGAAGACCCCTACTGCCTTGATGGGCTGGGCAGATATTTTCAGGGAAACCCTCTAACCTGGTCTGACCAAAAGGGTCTCACCCATGAGCATCCAAAAGTCTCCAGAGGGGAGCCAAGAGGAAGCAAAACTCTCAGCGAGTTTACCTGGGCCCGGCCACGGGCGGGTGCCCTCCCTCCTGTGCCTGCACACTGGGCACGCAGTCCACGTCCTGAGGCAGGGGTAAGGCCAGGGGTCTCCCAGGCAGGGGAAACCCATGGCCAGCTCCCAGGCCCAGCTCCCCGGCCCAGCCCTCAGGATGGGAATGAAGCTCACCTGCCCAGGAGCACGCGTGGCTCTCAGTCTCTGCAGGCTGGCAACCCCTTCCCGGCTGGCTCACCCTCCACCCTGCCCTGCTCAGAGCGGGGAAGCTGGCCCAGGGAGTGCCCCTCAGAGGCCCCACTCAGGGCGTGGAAGCAGGGATGCTGCAGCTTGAAACGCCTCCTGCCCCATGCCCCTGCTGAGGTCCGGTGCTGGGGTGCATCGGCACGAGGAAGTACCTTTTCCTGCAGTGCTGGTGGGCAGCTGCTGTTAATACACGGTGAGAGCAAAACCTTCCAGAAAAGAGGAGCTCCTCTGGAGGACACAGAGAGAGCCCCTGCCCTGGCTCCAATCTTATAACATATTCCGAAGAAGCAGTGCAGTACTGTCTGGTCTCCTCTAGACAGGAATGGGGGGACTGGGGCGTGTCCAACTGCAACTTCTGGCTGTGTCTGTGCATGGAGGCACAAGGCACTGGCTATACCTCGGGAGTCTCGTCTGGACGGGGAGAACTCAAGCCCAGATTCTGCAAAGGACCTAGGTGTTTGTGGGTTTTGTTTTACAAAGAAAGATACGCCCTGGTTTAAAGGTAAAGGTGAGGCATGAGCAGGTGCACACGGCATCTCTCATCAGATGCAGCGGGTCCTGGGCTTGTGGGAACTCAAGGGCTCGTCCACCCCCATCTGAAGGCTAGGGACAAATCTGTGCTTTTTCAAAAGTGGTATTTTCAGTCCCAGTAGACTAGAAGGGAGTGGTTATATAGGTATTTTGGTGAGAATTTATTGCACCTCAGGTAAAGATGTATTTATCGAAGAATTGATACTTCTGAACTGTGGTGCTGGAGAAGACTCTTGAGAGTCCCTTGGACTGCAAGGAGTCCATCCTAAAGGAGATCAGTCCTGAATATTCTTTGGAAGGACTGATGTTGAAGCTGAAACTCCAATATTTTGGCCACCTGATGCAAAGAACTGACTCACTGGAAAAGGCCCTGATGATGCGAAAGATTGAAGGCAGGAGGAGAAGGGGACAACAGAGGATGAGATGGTTGGATGGCCTCACCGACTCGATGGACATGAGCTTGAGAAAGCTCCAGGAGATAGTGAAGGACAGGAAAGCCTGGCTTGCTGCAGTCCATGGGGTTGCAGAGTCGGACATGACTGAACGACAGAGCTACTGAACAAAGGTGTAGTTAGGGTTCTTAAGAATGGTATGTAGCACTACACTGGTATAGTACTTTTCCTTAGAAAAAGTCTGGAATGGCTCTGAAGTAGCTGGTCCTCTCTGTTTTTATGTATACAGATACATGTGTGCATGTGTGCACGGGTACACATATACACATTATATGATTGAATTACACATTTGTATATATGATACATAAACGCACACGTGTACACACATGTGTGCACAACACACATATACTCTTTCACGTTGATCTGGTGCACTATATACTTTAGTATCATTGGAAGAGCTGCGCATTTCATTATGAAATGAGTATTTAAGAGTAGTTTCGGGAGTTAAATTTTAAAAAGGAAATTACCAATGGTATTTGACTTTTCAACTACAAGCTCAGTAAGGGACCAGCCACATATTAAAATGAAAAGCAATGGCAGAGCTTTCTACAGAACGATTCATTTATTGTCTGATTAAAGCCACCCTGTAGCCAAGGCAGGAACAGCGTTGGACTCAAGTGCAGCTTTGTTCGGTCTCTAAGTTGTGCCTGACTCTGCCACCCCACGGACTGCAGCACACCAGGCTTCTGTCCGTCACTGTCTCCTGGAGTTTCCTCAGATTCATGTTGTAGGTTCTGGTCTGCTGCTTATTTGTTCCTTTTAATTTTTTATTTAATTTTTATCTGTGTTGGAGTATAGTTGACTCACAATGTTATGTTCTTTTCAGGTGTACAGCAAACTGATGCAGTTCCACATAGGTACACACACACACGTCCGCTTCTTTCCAATTCTTCTCTCTTACACGTCATTGCAGAACGCTGAGTAGAGTTCCTTGTGCTATACAGTAGGTCCTTGTTGGTTATTTATTTAAGATCTAATAGTGTTTATATGTTCATTCCAAAGCCTTAATATCCCCCCTTCCACACCTTTCCCCTTTGGCTCCGTCTCTCTCTACTCCTGGAGTCAGTCTGAAGGAATGTTCTCTGACTTGAGCAAGGGCGGACAGTGGAAACAGAGCTGGTCCTTAGCAGGGATGGCATGCAGGGGCTCCAGCGAGTTTCTGCCACTTAGATGAGCATCCTTAGAGCTGCCAGCTGCTGCGTCTTGGCTGTGTGTCTCCGACCCACAGGAGGAAGCAGGGTCAGGGCACACAGCAATTGCTCCTCACAACCCCTTAGACCACATATATTTAAAAGCCCTGCAAATGTTCCTGGCCTGTCATCCAGGACTGCTTCCAGTTCTCAGAACTACCGCTGGGACATGCGGGCTTGGACGCTGCCTTCCACTGAGTGGCCTCTGCCAGGACAAGTGCAACACCCTGTCCCTCAGGGGCCCTGGCTGTGAGATAAGCGAGGGGGACTTTATTGATGGGCGTTGGTCCTCCCTATGTCAGGCCACGCGCTGACCAGAGGGAATCCAGAAGGCCCAAGGGAAGCCTAAGGTGACTCACTGCCCACCTCCTGGTCAGCACAGCCCTCACTTTTGGTCCATTCAGATCTTCAGAGTTACTGCCTGGGGCCTTTGTCAGTACTCCTGAACTCATTCTAAGTGATAACCTATGCGATCCCCTTTACTAGTCACTTTTATAGGGGCCTTTTCACTTTTCTTATTTTGAAACAGTAAAATTCTCGAGATGGTAGTACGCCTGCATATCCTGCTTGACAACGAGGCCATTTATTTATAAGGCGTGTTAGAAACCACAAAGCTCGATGTTTCCTTGTTTCCCTTTCAGAGGCTCAGCTACCATGGCCTTAACTATCACTGCTGACATCGTCAGGGCTGCTGGCGTCGCCACCGTCATCACCATCATCCCCACTGTTGACAGTGTTACGGTCCTCATCAGCATCAGCACCTCTGTACCCTCACCATCATCACCACCACCACCATCATCATATCATCATCACCATCAGCGGCAGCAGAACCTTTGCTTCAAGCCCAACATCATCGGCAGAAATTCATCATGAAATAAAATCAAGGGTAGGGTTTCTCTGGCAGAGCTGAAGTTGAGGTACTGACTTCATCTTCCTTGGACTCAAGGTGACCCCTGCAGGACAACCCCAGCAGAATCCCTGAGGACAGTTAGAAACTGCTGTTTGTGACTGAACTTGTCTGGGTGCAAATGAGAAATCTAGGGTTCAGGGGCAGGCATGAACAGCATCACATGGTAAATTCAGCGTGCTGCTGCTGCTGCTGCTAAGTCGCTTCAGTCGTGTCCGACTCTTCGCAACCCCATGGACTGCAGCCCACAGGCTCCCCTGTCCCTGGGATTCTCCAGGCAAGAACAAGGGAGAGGGTTGCCATTTCCTTCTCCAATGCATGAAAGTGGAAAGTGAAAATTGAAAGTGAAGTCGCTCAGTCGTGTCCGACTCTTCGCGACCCCATGGACTGCAGCCTACCAGGCTCCTCCATTCAGGATAGTTACAGCAATAAAGACAACACGGTTAGTTGTAAGACTCATCTTCACCATAAAATGCAAAGATATTCCCCCAGTGTCCAGAGCCCATTAATCCCTGCCTCACCCAGAGCCTCCCCAGGAGCCTTCCCCACAGCACCATGGATTAAGTGAATTGACATAGAAAACCTCTTAGAGTCGGGGGCAGACTTAGGGTGAGGCAAGTGAGCACCATCTCAGATGCAAAGGTTAGGGAGGAAGCCCTAAAATAGGAGTCAAGATAAATGACATTCAGTGCAGTGCCCCTGGGCTCACAAAGAGTCAGACGCAACTGAGAGACTAACAGGTGGCTCAGATGATAAAGAACCTGCCTGCAAAGCAAGACACCCAGGTTTGATCCCTGGGTTGGGAAGATTCTTTGGAGAAGGGAATGGCTATTCCCTTCCCACCCCAGTATCCTTACCTGGAGAATCTCATGGACAGGGGAATCTGGTGAGCTATAGCCCATAGGGTCACAAAGAGTTGGACATGACTGAGCAGCTAACGCTTCAAAAAGTCAAAGCTCATGCAAAATTAACCAATCAATACAAAACAAAAAAACAAAAATGTCAAAACCTTAAAGACAGAATCAGTAAATGCTACATGTAAGCACAGATAATTCATATATGATAAAAATTGAATATATATTAACTTATAGAAAATATAACTGTTGCTGATGCTCAGTCACTAAGCTATGTCTGACTCTTTGTGACCACGTGGACTGCATCACCCCAGGCTCCTCTGTCAATGGAACTCTCCCAGCGAGAATACTGGAGTGCGTTCTCATTTCCTACTCCAGGGGATTTTCCCAGACCAGGGATCAAACCATTTCTCCTGCAATGGCAGGCAGATTCTTTACCACTGAACCCCTATGGAGGCCCGCAAATTATAATATACATGTTTATATGAGGAAAACATAAACATTGGGAAAACAACATGGCTTCTAGTGCGAAAAAGAACGCTGTAGAGGGCCCCAAACTTCAAGTTGGAGCACGGGAATGTACAAAAGAGGGGGGTGCTCTTCTTAGTTCTGAGCTTCTCCCCAGTTTTAAGGCTTTGACTTGGATTCTAAGGTGCTCAGCTTCTCTGGGAAATGGGGTATCTGAGGATCAGGAAGTGGGAAAGGGAGCCCAGAGCCCGAGCCCCCCCTGGGGCATGACGGAGCCTCAGGAGTGGCCCGTGAGCTGTGCCACATGCACCCACCCACCCGTCAGGCACCCACCTCTGGGGTTTTGCGCTTTGGGGCTCTCTTCCCTGGTGTCTTTTCTCTGGACTTCACCCCCTCCTTCTCATCCTCACACTTCTCACTGAAGGGCCTGTATCCCTCATATAAACAATCTGTATAAGCGACCTGGACAAGCAACCCCCCACCCCAGCCCCTAGAAATCTCGGTGCCCTGCTCTATGCACATACTATTACTGCCCCGCGTATTCTGGTCACCTGTCCCTGAGCTGATCAGACACCCCATGGAGGCAGGGCTCTGTCCGGGGCGTGTACCATCATTTCCCAGCACCTTGGACAGCGACTGCCCAGCAAGATGCCAGGTTCAGAAAGGGTCAGGGCCCTGTGGTGGATGTGTGTGGTTTTAAGTCATGATCCCATTTGACATTGTTTGTTTTGGCCGACCCAGGACACTCATACACAAAGTAATGGATAGATGATGGACAGATCTCAGATTGTTTAAGTTTGCAAAAGCAGAAAAGAATTGATGGTCTGTTTTGTACCATAGAGTCCAAGAGGTCTGTCATGAGGACTGTTAATATCGCCTCCTTTAGCAACTTTCTGATGTACAATAAATAGAGTGGCATGAGCCACCATCACCCCCTGGAAAAAAAAAAAATGGACTCCAGTTTCTGAAAATAAAATCTGGGACATGATAAGATGACCTGTTTGGGTGGATCCATGTGCTTCCTTCATAGTAGTTGGTCAGAGAACATCTGTGAGCAGGACTGAGTCTGGAAGGTGGACGCCAGGGAAATCCCTTTGAAAAATGCCAGCATGAACAGAATGCTATAACCACAGCACCTTTGAGAGCTGTTGAGCTGTTGAGCTCAGTGTGGGAACCCTGGCTACTGAGTACATAACTGAGGCAAGTGGATTTGAAAGGCACTCTAAGTTTAAATGACCAGATTCCAGAGACTCCATGGAAAAAAAAGAAATTATCTCATTAATAGTTTTATAAGATTACATGCTGACATGACAACCTTTAGTATACGCTGAGTTAAAAATTCATTCCATCTGTTTCTTCTCGCTTTCCCACCATGGCTACTAAAAAACTGTAACATTATGTAGGTGGTCCACATCACTCTTTATTGGACATTGACGGTCATGAACGCTCCATCTTCTGGTTCAACCCCACCTGAGTCAGCTCTGTCCTGGGGGCTCAGGGAAGCCTGCTTCTACCTCCTAGACACAAAGAGGAGCTCAGGCCCGAGCCCTGCAGGCCTCCCAATACCCACTGCCAGAAAAAGGCAGTGGTTTCTCTCTGGTTGACAGGTTGATGTAAAAGAACTGAACTGGGGCGGCCTGAGATCCTGATCGAATTTGCCCTGTGGAGGCACCTGTCTCCTTGAAGACCCCCTGACATGTGACGGGGTCTCCTCCCTGAGGACCTCCTGACAGGTGACAGGGTCTCTCAGCTATTTCAAGGAATTTGGTCAGATACCCCAGCGTTGCACCTTCCAGGAGGCGGTTGCCAGGGTGAAGGAGTGTCACCTGTGATGTGGAGGGGCTCCAAACCCAGCTGCGTTCATGGGAATCAAAGCTATTTTGTAATTCCCATCTGTTTACATCTTAGAAAACAGAGCTTTCAAAATCTTCAGTTCTACTTATTTAGACATATCCGGAGGACATTGAAAGAGAGCCTGTGTGTGCACGCGCTCACAAGAAACATCCTCAGTTCCTTCACCCTGAGTAAAAAGCGTGAGAACGGGGATGGATCGGTGGAGAAGGTAGAATTTTCTAGAGAACTGCACAGGCACGAGCATTCAGGGGCAGCTCCTGCGATGCAGGAAGCAGCTAGCTAGGCCCATGAAGTCCTGGATTTGCCCACAGGGTGTTGAACAAGACCCCCAACTTCTCCTGGAAGAGGGGATGTTAGTTGCCTCCAGAAGTGAGAGACCGGAGGCCAGAGCTAGAGAAGGCCCAGCCCTGAGACAGCCCTTCACCGCCTGCCTTCGGAGGGCGTGCGAGCAGGTTACCACAGCCCTCACCTGCTTGCCCCAGGACCACATGGTTGGCATTGTTCGTTACTGTTTTTTCCTGGGCTTCAGACAGCTCTGCTTTCCTGTCCTCCAACAGAAGGTCCAGGACCTGGGACGAGGTGGGTGGTGAGTCCATGAGGAAGGGACCTCCTTTAACAATTCTGCAAAACCAGCCAAAGCCCATAACCAAGCCTCTGGACATCGCCTCTGCTCTCTGTGTGGTCAGGGGGCCCCTCTCCACTAAGGGGCCGTGGGCAAACAGTGCTACATTAAAAAAATTTTTCTTGTCTCCTGGGATCCAGCAGAATCTTTCATTTCTTCTCTCGTCTGTAGAACAGCCTGGGCATTCTTCCTCTGTCTCGTCCTTTCTTTGCATCTTCCAGCCTCACGCTTTGCTGTCACGTTAAAGGGAAGCCGCTAGGTGCTTTGGAAAACAAATATGCCATTCAGTGGACTTCGGGCTCAAAGGGCAACCCCTGCTCAGAGTCTGTCTTCTTAATATCTCACCAGTGCCCATCCTCAGGAGAGGCTCCCACGTGAGGCTGGTTGTGCCACTTCAGTGGCAAAAGCTGGCTATCTCCAGGGGAGATCTGGATCACCAAGACCCACTGGAGAGGCTGCCGCCCCACAGGCAGGGCCACCAGCCTCACAAGGGGCTGCTGCCCACTCCTTCCTGAGCTCACAGCCTGGGTGGCGTTTACTGCGCCCCAGCCCATGCCCGGGGCTGGGAGCAGCACGTGCCGCAAGTCTGAGTGCAGCTCAGAGATTAGACTTAAGCCTTTAGTCTCTCTCAAGTGCTTAAATAACCTCCTCTCCAGGCTCCCGTCAACGCCGTTCGGAACTGCATTTTATCTCAATTCTTAAAGTCAATCTTTAAAAATCTCTTTCTGGGTCTGTTCTGTGCCCATCTCTGCTCATTTAACAGCAAGACCTGCCCTTCAGTCTTGCCCTCCTGTTTAATCAGCTTATTCTCACTGAGCCTCTCTCGTTTAAGAAGAAAAACAGGGCAATATCTTAACATCTCCTGAAGCCTCTTGGGAGCTGTGGGAACCAGCCCCCAAATGCACAGACTCTTCCCGTAGCCACCTCTACCTTGAGCCTCCAGGAGTTCCGATGTTTCTCCAGCAGCTTGAATCAGAGGAGGTCACTTGATTTCACCTCTTGGTTAGATGAGCTGTTGTACTTTTTCTGTACATGCAGGTCCCTTCTTTCTGCATGTGTCCTCATCATATATCTATCCTACAGCAGGCCTGGACAGAGAGCTTGGACATGTTGTTGGAGTGCGATGGAGGATGGAGGGAACACAGACAGGGCACCTCTGGTTTACCATCAGGCAGACTCAGGACAATTGTGGGGCTGGAGTCCACACTGGGAATAATCTTCAGACTGCCCAAACCCCAGGGGCTCTGAAGGTTAAATGGGTGATGGGTGTGCAGACAAAATTTGTAAATTACAAAGTCTAGACTGAGGGTTCGTAGAAGCTGACATTCAAAAGAAAATCAGACCCGCAAACCGTTGCCTCACTTAAATGCCGGGAAGTTTTTCTGCTTCTTGGAAGGTTCTCAGAGACTGCCAATAGATCACATTCTTCCCACCTTGGGCTTCAGACAAGGTCTGATGGGAGACAGAGATGTCAGGACCTGCAGGTAACTTCCAGTGATACACCTGAAGGGGAGTCTGAACATGAAGCAGGTGGCCCCACCCCATCTCAGGTGATCTGCTTGTCCAGGACAGGAAGCAGCTAGAAGAGCTCGGGTTACTCACCTGAAAGCCAGTCCAAAGGGATGTCGTTGAGCTGGTCCCCAGTTGAGCAGAGGGAGCTGGATCATCAAGACCAGATTGAGAAAGGCCTCGGGATTTGTTGCTTGTGAGAAAGAAGGTATATTTGTATTTATTCTCTGGCTCCCATCCTGATTGGTCAGGGTTTGCTCCATCAGGTCTTCACTCCCTTACACTTGCTAGTTGGCACCTGCTCTAGAAAGGATAAGTGTGCTTTCCAGGTTCAACCTGCAAGGCGATGGAAAGCAAGAAATGCCTCCAGCTGAGAACGGACGCTTCCCGGTACACCTGCCAGAACTGACTGGGTCAATAGGAGCTGGAATGAGCAGGAGGATAAAGTGAGTGTTAAGTGAGTCAAAAAAGAGTCCAATTCATTTTACAGGAAGATGATCACGGCTCAGGGCCTGGAAGAAAAGCATCTCATGAAAGATGACCTCCCTCACTAGAATTACAATTGCATGAATCCTGGGATGTGAAGGCGCCAGTAGGCTTCACAAGCAGGAGATAACAGGGCAAAGTGAAAGAGATTTCTAAATAAATGATTGTTAAAGCCGCTACAAGATAAAAATACACGCAAGCATATAACGAAACAGTGACAGGTAGTTATGAAGAAAGCTAGATGATTGTACACCACGAAGACAGAGTTACACAAAATAAAACACTTAGAAGTCACGGGGATGAAAAGCGCAGTTATGGAAAAGCTGGGCCGATGGCTAAATAGATAGTCTCATGAAAAATGGCTAATCATGAGACAGAACTGAAAAAAAATTACCTGGACTGCAGCACAGAGGGTCAGGAGAGATACCGAAAACAAAGAACACTAATAAAGGAGAATGAAGTTAGACTGAGAAGATCCAACATACATTATCCTCAAGATTTGGAAGGTTAAAATAAGTACAAGATACTGAGACAGTATCTGAACTGACAACAACATTTTCCAGAATCACAGCATGAAATGAATTAGATTTTAAAGTCTAACCAAATGCCACACAAAATCGATAAACAAGAATCCACATCGAGACATACCACAATGTAATTGTAATGCGTCAAGGAAAAGTAAAACAGCTACCAGAGGGGAAAGGGGGAAACTTACAACCATGATCCAACGGATGCAAATCCTCATCAGCCTCAACAGACACCGGGAAATAGTGAAATGACCTCTTTAAGATGCCGAAGGGAAATCATTCTAAACCTGAAAGTCGATATTCCTTCACGTTGCCATTCAAGATGAGGTAAAAATAGGAATATTTTCAGATAGACAAAAAAAATCAGGACATCAAATCCCTGCCAAAAAATACTTAGAGATGCATTATAGAAAAACAAAATCAAAACAAAAAAAGAACACATACAAAGAAAGTACTGAAATTCAGGAATACATGGTGAACTTCAATGCCTAAACAAGTAAATAAATAATGCACTTAAAAATTTTTTTAAACTGGCATTAAATAGAATAATATCAATAATAATGAAACAATGATAGAGATATTAACCTTCAGGTATATGTAATGGAATGAATGTTTGTGTGCCCCCCAAATTCAGATTTTGAATCCTTACCTCACAGTGTGTCTATATTTGGGGATGAGGACTCAAAGGCAGTGATTAAAGTCAAATGAGTTCGTAAGGGGGGGGGGGGGGCTGATCCTATATAACCAGTGTCCTTATAAGAAGAGAAACCATAGAATCCTCTCTCTCCCTCTCCCTATCTCTCCACTTCTCTCTCTCTTCCTCCTTCACGCTCTCTTTCCTTTCTCTCTCTCCATGTGAGGACTCACCAAGAAGCTAGCTGTCTCTAAGCCAGGAAGAGGCCTCTCAGGAGGTCTCTGCCACCCATTTTGCCTCCAGAACTGGCAGAAGACAAATGTCTCTTGCGTTTCAGGCTGCCCAGTCTGGGATTGTGTAATGGGAGCCCAAGATGGCAAAGACAGTATGTATCAACAAGCTCAAAATAAACCTCTAGGCAATCATATGGGAGTCAGAAGAAGTTTTAGGAGGAGATAGAAGTGTGCTTAATTCCTTGCCCATTCAAATTTAATCTTTGCTAAGATGTATGCTAAGTTTTAAGGTTTATCACTAACATATTACACATAAAAGATATTATTCTCCATCTAGTAAAAGGAAAATGGATCAAAATATAGGCATATTGAGTAAAAAAGAAAAAGATGACACATTTTTAATTTGCTTTGTAGAAGCTTCACACAATATACTTCAGTCACTTGGAAGTAACACTGACTGTGAAGATAAAATGTCTTACTTGACATAATTATTCTTTAGAAAAGAAGGGAAGTAACATGAGGTATCTATACAATGACTCACTCTTTTCTGCTTTGTTCATTATTTGGCTTTAAGATTTCTACAAGTCCAGACTGGCCCTGTTAGGGTTTCAGTATAAACTCAGGGAATCTGTATGGATCCTGTATTCATCACACCAAAAATCCGCCCTTTTCCCATGAAGCTAGTATCTCTATTTTATGGTCAAGGTGAGTCTCGTAATTTACCATATTCTCCTTATTGCTTTGGCTGCTGGGAAAAATAGATCTTTATTTATGAGCTAACTCTAGCGGCTGTGAAAGACATTACAACATCCATTTGCCCTATGCTGGCTTGGTTGCAGTTTGCTGTGCAAAATTTATTTTCCCTTTGATCTATTGTCTTTATCTTTTTTATGTGTGTTTTTTCTCCTAACTACTGGCCACTTGACCTTGGGAAAGTAGCTTTCCTTTTTTTGTTCTCATGTTTATAAAGCTACAATAATTACTTATATTTTAGAGTTAAACAATCTGTGTGTGTGTGTGTGTGTGTGTGTGTGAGAGAGAGAGAGAGAGAGAGAGAGAGAGAGAGAGAAAGAGATGGGTGTGAACGTTGGGTACCAGTGGGGCTCAGTAAATATGGGCTTTCATCATCGCCATCACCTTAACGACACAATTTTGCAAGCTACCTCAAGCAATCGGGTGGGATGGAGTTTAATTTAGTGACACTATGTACTTAATAAACATTGCATAAGAACGGAACACACAAAGTTGGGCATGGATTTCCAAAAGAAAGACATGTTGTGATCCCTATGGTGCTCTGAATGAGACAGATGAATAGGTAAATAATTCAATGAATCCATATAGAAGGATGTAGAAGGGGCTGTGAGAAGACAGGAAAATCCCATCACAGATTGGTGGAAAGTGCATAGTGACATGTGTGGAAACGTGGATGAATACCATGACCCTCGCCAGGTAGCACGAGATGATGACTGCCCAGGAGCTGAGCAAAACATTCATGTAATTGATACAAGCCATCAGCCCAGCAGAGAAAAATCTCAGGGTCAAGGGTCAAGAACTCCAAAGCTTTATTAAGCATTTTACTACAGGCCAGCTGTGTTAACAGTTTTATACAGATTATATAAAATGAATTCATTTCATCTTTAGGGTAACATGATTATCAGAAAGTTAAAGATGAGGACTTTGATAGAGAAAAAAAGAATTCAGGTAACATACCCAAAGCCAGACAGCTGGACCCCCAAATCCGTGGCCCTGGGGCCCTAGCCTGAAACCACTGTGCCCTCCTGCTCTTGTTCTTTGAGTGATCATGCTTTCCATGGGCTGCCTCCCATGCATCTGAATCGAGGGAGATGCTCTTCTTGCCAAAGGCTCGGTTTCCCTGGCAGTGATGGTGGCCCTCTTCTCTGAGGGGTTCAGAGCTCTGCTGCAGCGCTACTTGTTTCTCTCTGGAACCTGAAGCTCCGGCAAGGCAGGTGGTCCGCTGGCCTGTGAGTGCCGTTTCTCCAAGAATCAGGAAATGTCCACCTTGGGCTCCTGGCTAGTGAGACGCCGCCGTAACTAGTTAGCTCCTCACTGTCCCCCCTTGAACCCAGGCCAGGCTGGACCTTGAGAACTGGGTGGAGTGGGATTAGCCGGCTTTTGATAAAGTCTTAGACATTCCAAACTGCATTAAAGGTCTGAAGGAGCACAGGTTTTGAGGACGGTGTGGCGGTTGTGGTTGTCACTGATGGTGACGCAGCCTGTGTGGTTCCCTCTTTCAGACTCCCAGGGCCTGGAACTCCACCCCCAGGGCACTCTCTCAGCATGGCCCTGCCTCCAACACTTCTTCATTCGCCGCCTGTTCATCTTCTTTGAAAGATAACTTCCTTCACGCTTTGCAGAAAAGTACTTGGAAAGGTCAGTTCACCCTATAGTGTGAAGGATGGCCCCAAACAGCTCTGTTTTAAAGAGAATAGCGAACGCTTCTGTCCTGCTTCCGTCTCTCACTCCTTTTGACGCTGAGTCAGTCGCATTGCCGCAGTCTCTCCACACTCCTGCCACGGGCATTTGGGCTGTTTCCAGTCGTCGGATACATGGCTCTGCGCTTCACATGTTTGCGTTTCAACAGATTTTTTAAGAAAGCAGGAAGTAGGTCAGACCAGACATGCTTGTTTAAGTAGGCCGGGCCAGGAGACCGTCACCCACCACCTCCCTCCTGCCCACACGTTGGCTGTGTCCTCAGGGCCTCCTTAAGGTCCAATTAGGTCCGCCTTTTCCCTTGACTCTAGGACATTAGCCCTCTGGTCTCAGCCTCAGACCGGCCTCTTCCCCGGAACCAGCCCCCTTTGAGGCAGAGCAAATGAGGGACCAGTGCTTAGAGCCAAAGGGGGTGGATTAACCACGATCATGCATCATTGATGCAGGGTTTTTGCACAGCCCTGAAAACAGGCCACGGCGTATTTTAGAAAGGAAATCAGACTGGACGGATTGGGAGTGTCGGTTGGCACTGTCCGCTTCCCTGAAAGCTGGCCTGGTCGTTCTTCAGCCAGTCTGACTCAGTTTCCTTTCCCGGATTTCCAGGCATCTCCAGCCTTCCTTGCGCCCGGGAGACGGCTTGCTCTCTTCTTCGGAGGTGCTGCTTTGCCCTCACAGGGGAGCAGGGCTAAGTCGAACTGCGAAACGTTGCGAGAGATCTGAACCACTGGTTCTGGCAAAACCACAGCGAAAGTGGCACCTCAGCGCCCTAGCTGGCTGGCGCAAACAGGGCTGTACACCTTTAAGAAGCAAAAATTAATGCAAAGCTTATTACAGTCCCGGTGGTTGCTAACGCGCTCTCTCTGCCACTGCCCAAGTGTCTGAATTTCAGCTTCAGATGAGTGTGGCCTGTTGGGATTCGAGCTGCCAGTTTAATTAGTGTTCAGTAATTTCAATAATGAGTGACAATTCATCGGGGCTTTTAGGTTGGTCTTCTGTTCAGAAGCAAATCAATAATCCACAGTTTTTCCCCTTCTTTAAAGACAAGAAAGTGGCATGTGAGTTACATCAGATGAGAGAAAATAAATGAGGAGACGCTCCAGTCCCTCAGTAACTTGAGAGGCAATTGGCTTTAATGGCGTGGGCAGCCTCTCGGTTTGTTGATGTTATTGGAGGAACAGAAAGGTCATTAGTAGCTGAAAAGAGGCTCTCGGAGTCTCACAGTAAACAGTTTGCCCTGGCAGTAACCATAGTGATCTGGGTAAATGAACACAGGTATACGGATTACTACTGTATTCCCCAGGCTGCCTGTATTATTGCCTCGGAAGATATAAAAACAATTGAGGCTAATTGTATGAGAGTGAGTTTATTACAAACATAAATGGAAAGGAAAAGAGAAAACCAGACATGTTCTTTCAAAGGGTCCCCCCACCTTGCCCGGCGCCTCCATCTGCACCTCTGATCTGCGTTTCCGAGGGCGTCTGATCTGTGCGGCTGCGGTGAGGCAGTCCTCGGGAAGACCCCCGTGCCTGGAGACGAGGTGTTGCTGGAAATCGGGGCTCCTGTGGGTTGGGAGGTCTGGCTGTAAGTGGGCTGTCATCACGCTCCAAAGTGCAATCAGGACTGAGCAATTACTTTTTTACCGCTGGTGGCTGCGCTGCACCGAGATGCTTCAAAGCCAAGGAAAGGCATTTATCTCAGCTAAGACGTGGGGTGGCATGCCTTTGCCCAGCCAGTGGCTGAGAAGTTACCTGCAGTACGGCGGTACCCTGCCAGTCTGCTGGAGCCGTGGCTTTTTTGTCAACTCGCCTGCTCTCTTTTGTTACAGCTACAAAGCCTCCGTCTTCATAGGTGTTGTGATTTGCGGTATACAAACCCATTAAAAAAAACACAAATGAAATCCCCAGCTGGGAAGGTCAAGTCTAATGAGGTGGGCTGTTGTGAGCACTGGTAGCTCGCAGCATCCCCCATGTCGGCCAGAGGTGCTACAAGTGAACAGCTGCTTATAATTATCATCATCTGACACTTTTCATCCACCTCAGGTGCTATTTTTTTTTTCCTCACCAGAGAAGAGATTAATTGTATATCAACTGATATACATAAAAAAGGGTTTGATAGAAGGCTTAATAAAGTAACATTAAATAGGCAATCCCACTGAAATTCTAATGTGTATATTCTTAATTAAATTCCCTTGTACTGTACAGTAATTCGGGTGCCTTCTACTTCCTTCGGCACCCCCTGAACGGAGAGCCCGGGACGGCAGGAGGAAAGGAACACAGATGAACCAGAGGACCACACGTGCCTCTCTTCATGCCCTGCCCGCACAGAAGACTGGAAAGGAAAAGTGGACGAAGCAACTCCACGGTGGTGGCCACACGCTTACTGGGATGTGTGTACACACAGACTTGGACCCAGCGTTCTCATGCAAAAGAATGCATTCCTGCCACTTAGAACTGGCATAATTTCCCTGACCTGGGCGAGAAGGCCTAGCCACGTGAACCCAGAGATGTTATTAAAAGAATAGAAGGAGAAAGAAAAGACAAGAAAGAGAGGAAGGCAAAGAAATGAAAGAGGGAAAAGGAGATGAAGAAGGCTGCGAAGGAGGAAAAACCAGAAGGCGCACTCACACAGCCCTGATTCACTCTGGAGAGTAGCCGTTGAGCCAGAGAAGGATAAATATGTGTTTAAAACCAACATGTAGAGGTAATGATGTGCTTGTAATTCATTAACTGCCTTGCAGTGAGCCCTGGAAACTCACTCAGCTCAGCTCCAGAACAGCTGCATGGAGAGCCGGCACCTCGGCAAGCCTCTCGCACTGCCTGCTGCTGCTGCATAGGGGGAAATTGCTTTATGGTCCTGAGAGTAACTCAGGCTACAGGAGCAAGAAGAAAGAAAGAAAGAAAGGAGGACTGAATGCTTCGCTCCAGTCGTGTCTGACACCCGGCCACCCTGTGGACTGTAGCCTCCAGGCTCCTCTGTCCATGAGAGTCTACAGGCTGGAACACTGGAGTTAGTTGCCATTTCCTACTCCAGGGGATATTCCCAACCCAGGGATTGAACCCACGTCTCTTGCACCTCTTGCATTGGCAGGAGGGTTCTTTACCGCCAGTGCCAGGAGAAGAGAGCGATGAAATGAGGTAGGTGAAGTGAAGTGCTTTTGTCCAAAAGACATGCATGGAAATAACCATGGGATTGATAAAGACAGAAGTTATTGCTGAATTGTGCAGAAAACAGCATGGTATTTGATCATAGGCAGGTTCATAATCTCATGTGAAAACAAGTGTGTCATAGCTCCAAACTAAATATACTGAGTCATGTGTTGCCCTGTGGAGGGTTGAGGTGAATCTTCCAGCCATCAAAAAGAGCAAGACTGCAGGGCTGGCCAGAGTACCTGTAGGGGACAAGGAGACCCTCTCTCACAGCTTCTGAACCCACTGGCTTCATGGCCTGACAGTATAAACCAGCAGCTGAAGAACATTCTAGAACCTGTGGCATCCATGATGTGCTAAATAGCACTGTCAAGAGGAGCACTGGCTTTGAATTGGGAGGGCCAATCTACACCGGGCTCTGACAAGTAGAAGCTGAGTGGCCACAGGCAAGATGCTAGACCTCTCTGAGCCACAGTCATCATCTCCATAGGCGGTGCCGCCCACCTTACAGGATGGCTCATTCCCTTGTGTATTCTTCCATCACCTATGCACTGAGTCCTGCACTGTGCCAGGTGCCTCCTGGTATACTAGGGGGTGCCACGACAACTTCCTGCTCTCACGGGGCTCACGTTGTATCTGTTGATGAAAAAAAAAAAAAAGACAGATATGATCATGCCTGAGAGCCGTGAGAGCTGTGGAAGAACAGAGTATTTCTAGAGAAGGGTTCAGTTAAGTCTCTCAGTCATGTCTGACCCTTTGAGACCCCATGGACCACAGCACACCAGGCTTCCCTGTCCATCATCAACTCCCAGAGCTTGCTGAAGCTCATGTCCATTGAGTCGGTGATGACATCCAGCCATCTCATCCTCTATCGTCCCCTTCTCCTCCTGCCTTCAATCTTTCTCAGCATCAGGGTCTTTTCCAATGAGTCATTTCTTTGCATCAGGTGGTCAAAATATTGGAATTTCAGCTTCAGCTTCAGTCCTGCCAATAAATATTCAGGGCTGATTTCCTTAGGATTGACTGGTTGGATCTCTTTGCAGTCCAATGGACTCTCAAGAGTCTTCTCCAACACCACAGTTCAAAAGCATCAATTAATTCTTTACCACTTAGCTTTCTTTATAGTCCAGCTCTCACATCCATACATGACTATTGGAAAAACCATAGCTTTGACTAGATGGACCTTTGTCAGCCAAGTAATGTCTCTGCTTTTTAATATGCTGTGTAGGTTGGTCATAGCTTTTCTTTCAAGGAGCAAGCATCTTTTAATTTCATGGCTGCAGTCACCATCTGCAGTGGAGCCTAAGAAAATCAAGTCTGTCACCGTTTCCATTGTTTCTCCATCTATTTGTCATGAAGTGATGGGACCAGCTGCCATGATCTTAGCTTTCTGAATGCTGAGCTTTAAGCCAGCTTTTTCACTCAGAGAAGGGTGGCAATGGGTGATTCTTGGGAAGGGTGTCTCTGCCCACACTGGAGGGACTCAGCCTGGCAAAGGTGATAGGACATTCTGGATCTAGGGAAACTTGGGATTGTGGGGGCAGAAGTGACTGTGGCTTGCAGGCAAGGCTCAGCCGTATGACAAATGGGAGCAGTGGGTCACGGTCAGATGGGCGCTTGACTCTGATGAGCAACCCCTGGAGAGCCCCTAGCTGAGAGCTATGTGCCCGGCTGCACATCTCTGCAAGAGCCCTGGGTGGGGTGCTGGGCACTGGATGTGCAGCCTAGGAAACAAAGCACTGAGCTGACTTCCAGCTCTGGCTGCAGAATGAAAAGGCAGGGCCTGACCAGGGGCATGTGTGGAAAGGAAACTGAGACAGAGCTGCAGAGAGCATGTGGCCTGGGTCCTGGGGACGGAGAGAAGCAAATCCGGGGTAGGAACAGGTTGGAGGCCCCAGAAGTTCAGCCCGAGATGCTGACTAGACCACCGAGGGCCGGGGCCAAGGGGACAGTTAGGAGGCCCAAGCCGGGTGCTGAGGCGCTCTTGCTGGCGTGCTCAGTCGCGCAGCCACGTCTGACTCTGTGACCCCGTGGACTGCAGCCCGCCAGGCTCCTCCGTCCATGGGATCCTCCAGGCAAGAATACTGGAGTGTGTAGCCATTTCCTCCTCCAAGGGATCTTCCTGACCCAGGGATGGAACTCATGTCTCCTGCAGTGGCAGGCTGATTCTTTACCACTAGCACCACCAAGAAACCCCTTTATTCCTCATAGCAGAATCTAAGGTTAAAGTGATCATAAGAATTCAAAGATCTAACCCATTATCTATTTATTTCACTCTGTGGAGGGGAATGGCTGGTGATGGCTCAGCTGACAGGAAGGAGGAAATTGCACCTCCTGGCACAAGAGCTCCAGTGGGGACGCTGAGTGACAAGTCCTGGAACTCAGGAAGAACTGCAGGCCAACAGGTGTGACGGGCCTTCCCTGCTGTGAGGATGAAAGTCATGTCCATTTGGGTGACCAGTTCATCCACAATTAGGTCTTTGTTGAGTAGGGCTCACCCTGGTGATACTTCTCACAGAACGAGCTGCCCTTCTAGGCTGGCTGCCTTGCTCTTTTGTGCCCAGCTCCTTGTCTCAGCAGGATGTGACAGCATCTGCTGACCTTCTGGCAAGCTCACCCATCATGTTTATCCTGTGAAGCAGAAACACAGACTCTGACAGGGAACAGGGCAGAGTGCTCAGATGGACTGACTCAGCAACGCTGGGTACTGGTGCCCATGAGCAACAGGCATCCAATGAGTGTGAGGAACAGAAACACAGTGGGTGTGAGGAACAGGCATCACAATGTGTGAGAAATAGGAGTCAACTGTGTGTGAGGAACAAGCACCCACTGTGAGTGAGGGACAGGTACCCACTGTGTGAGAAAAACAGACACTGACTGTGTGTGAGGGACAGGTACCCACTGTGTGTGAGGAACAGGCAGCCACAGTGTGTGAGGAATAGGAACCCACTGAGTGTGAGGAACAGGAACTCACTGGGTGTGACGAACAGGAACTCACTGGGTGTGACGAACAGGAACTCACTGGTGTGAGGAACAGGAACTCACTGGGTGTGACGAACAGGAACTCACTGTGTGTGAGGGACAGGCACCCGCTGTGTGTGAGGAACAGGTACCCACTGTGTGTGAGGAACAGGAACTCGCTGTGTGTGAGGAACAGGAACTCGCTGGGTGTGAGGAACAGGAACTCACTGGGTGTGAGGAACAGGAACTCACTGGGTGTGACGAACAGGAACTCACTGTGTGTGAGGGACAGGCACCCGCTGTGTGTGAGGAACAGGTACCCGCTGTGTGTGAGGAACAGGAACTCGCTGGGTGTGAGGAACAGGAACTCACTGGGTGTGACGAACAGGAACTCACTGTGTGTGAGGGACAGGCACCCGCTGTGTGTGAGGAACAGGTACCCGCTGTGTGTGAGGAACAGGAACTCGCTGGGTGTGAGGAACAGGAACTCGCTGGGTGTGAGGAACAGGAACTCGCTGGGTGTGAGGAACAGGAACTCGCTGGGTGTGAGGAACAGGAACACACTGGGTGTGAGGAACAGGAACTCACTGGGTGTGAGAAACAGGAACTCACTGGGTGTGAGGAACAGGAACTCACTGGGTGTGAGGAACAGGAACTCACTGGGTGTGACGAACAGGAACTCACTGGGTGTGAGGGACAGGCACCCGCTGTGTGTGAGGAACAGGTACCCGCTGTGTGTGAGGAACAGGAACTCGCTGTGTGTGAGGAACAGGAACTCGCTGGGTGTGACTAACAGGAACTCACTGTGTGTGAGGGACAGGCACCCGCTGTGTGTGAGGAACAGGCACCCGCTGTGTGTGAGGAACAGGCAGCCACAGTGTGTGAGGAACAGGAACTCGCTGGGTGTGAGGAACAGGAACACACTGGGTGTGAGGAACAGGTACCCACTGGGTGTGAGGAACAGGAACACACTGGGTGTGAGGAACAGGTATCCACTGGGTGTGAGGAACAGGAACACACTGTGCGTGAGGAACAGGAACTCACTGTGTGTGAGGAACAGGCACCCACAATGTGTGAGAACAGGAACTGAC
Organism: Capra hircus; assembly: GCF_001704415.2. NCBI lineage: Eukaryota > Metazoa > Chordata > Mammalia > Artiodactyla > Bovidae > Capra > Capra hircus. The sequence continues at coordinate 3,964,666 of NC_030833.1, forward strand.
AATGTGTGAGGAACAGGAACTCACTGTGTGTGAGGAACAGGCACCCACAATGTGTGAGAACAGGAACTGACAATGTGTGAGGAACAGGTACCCGCTGTGTGTGAGGAACAGGAACTCGCTGTGTGTGAGGAACAGGAACTCGCTGGGTGTGAGGAACAGGAACACACTGGGTGTGAGGAACAGGTATCCACTGGGTGTGAGGAACAGGTACCCACTGTGCGTGAGGAACAGGAACTCACTGTGTGTGAGGAACAGGCACCCACAATGTGTGAGAACAGGAACTGACAATGTGTGAGGAACAGGTACCCACTGTGTGTGAGGAACAGGCACCCATAATGTGTGAGAACAGGAACCAACAATGTGTAAGGAACAGGTACCCAGAGTGTGAGGAGCAGGTACCCACTGGGTGTGAGAAACAGGTACCCACTGGGTGTGAGGAACAGGCACCCACTGAGTGTGAGGAACAGGTACCCACCCACCGTGTGTGAGGAACAGGCACCCACAATGTGTGAGGAGTAGGAACCCACTGAATGTGAGGAACGGGTACCCACTGGGTGTGAGGAATAGGAACCCACTGAGTGTGAGGAACAGGTACCCACTGAGTGTGAGGAATAGAAACCCACTGTGTGTGAAGGACAGGCACCCACTGAGTGTAAGGAACAGTTACCCACCCACCATGTGTGAGGAGTAGGAACCCACTGAATGTGAGGAACGGGTAACCACTGGGTGGGAGAAACAGGTACCCATTGTGTGTGAGGAACAGGAGCCCACTGGGTGTGAGGAACAGGAGCCCACTGAATGTGAGGAACAGGAGCCCACTGTGTGTGAGGAACAGGAGCCCACTGGGTGTGAGGAACAGGAGCCCACTGAATGTGAGGAACAGGAGCCCACTGGGTGTGAGGAACAGGAGCCCACTGGGTGTGAGGAACAGGAGCCCACTGGGTGTGAGGAACAGGAGCCCACTGGGTGTGAGGAACAGGAACCCACTGTGTGAGGAACAGGAATCCACTGTGTGTGAGGACCTGGACCTCAGGGAACCTAACTGATGGCAAACAGCTGAATGTGGGTGACTTCATGTTCCCTGTCAGCTCCTCCCTGACTCAACGGAAGCCATGGCTTCTGGACACCCTTGATTAGAGGATACCTTCCCTTTTCACAGAGGCCTTTTTCTAGAAGAAAATTTCCCAGAAGTAATGCCTGTGAGTTAGAACCTGCCCCAGGCCTTCAGGACCACAGAGACTGGAGTCTGCCAAGCTGCTCTTCAGTTCTCTGGGCTTTGACTTGCTTGTCCTAAAGTAATGGTCTGCCATGTGGTGGCCAGCACGTAAACCCCTCTCTGGAGACCCTCTTGCCCCACAATCTGATCTTCCTTATGATGTCCTGGGTTTGGGGCTGCAGGAATTCAGCCCAGAGACAACCAAGGAAGCCCACAGTGTTCTCCTTTCGAGGCTGGGAGGAGGAGATGGGCTGGCCATGGAGGACTGAGCTGCATGAATAAATAGGAGGAAGAGGAGGCGGAGGAGGAGGAAGAGGAAGCGGGGGAGGGGGAGGAAGGAGAGGGGAAGGGGTGGGGAACGGGAGGGGCAGACGGTGGGCAGCCGTTCTCACAGGACGTCTCTGTGGGCAATCTCCACAGAGCTCCTGGTCGCCATCAGAAGGAAGCAGTGAGGCCAGTCTTTGTTTTGAGTTTTTGTCCTTCAGGGTCAGGTTGGGAGGCAGGACCCAGTGGTGGCCACAGCTGGGAGGGAGGGCAGAAGTCGTGCAGGCAGTTAGAAAACTGTCACTTTAAAATATGTGGTCACCCCACTCAGGCTTCCAGGCAGGGCTGGACCCCTGCTGCTGAGGAAGGGGCCGGTGGAAAGGAAAACCTGCGAGCCCCCCGAAGTCATGTGGCGAGCCAGCGCTTGGAGAACTTCATGTTTTTCAAAAACAAGATGAATAGAAGTTCCTAGCCACTTTCAAGGTCACACTGATGCTGAGTGGGTAGATATGAACATATATGGACCTGCACACACATATCCCTGAGATTTCACCTGATGCCCACACCCCAAATCTTCCCTGTTAGCTTAGAAAGATGAAACAATCCCACTTCTTCCAAACTTGAAGATGGATGGTGACTTTGGAGAAACTTTCAAAGCCCATCACGGGCTGTGAGTCACCCCTGTATAAACGGCCACAAGTGAGGTCAAATGATTAAATTTCATGACCTGAGTTGCATTGAAATCACGTGTGTGGCTTTTAAAACCCAGTAGTTGGTGATTTTTTTTTTTTTAATATCTGCCAAACAGAACAATGAGACCCTTTTAAATCCCCCAGTGAGCAACTATTAAAACCACAATTTACAACTGTGCGTATCATCTAACGTGTTAACCAGGTGTTCTCGTGTTATTGTTTGAAATTCTACCTTGGTTTAAATCAAATGAAGAAAAGCCAAAAGTCCAATTAAAACCCCACATTGCTTCTTTATCGAGGGAAGGTGAAAGACATTTGTTACAGATTTAATGGCAGAAATCTCATAAAATGCTAGACCATCCTTTTTTCTTCCTAGTTTATTTCTTGTGAGATTCTCACGGCTTACTGGCATTTCCTGTTCCTAACTGAAGGGGAGGGGGAGGGAGAGAGCGAGAATAAATCTAGGAATTTCTGGCTTAAGTTTAGTAGCATCCTGGACACTCTAGCTGCATTTGACAATTGAGTGTTGTCATGGGATATTAAAATCGTGCAGTGGGCCCATTTAGGTGATTATTTCATAGGCTGTCCTTTAATAAGTTCCATGCCTCTCTGGATCCTCGTTGCCAACATGTGTCCACTGTATTTAATAGTTCAGTGACAACAAATTTATGTTGCTAAGCTCCAAGAAAGTAAACCCAACCCAAATGCCTCCCCCAACGGCAGACATGGACCAAGGTAACAGGGAATTCTGTTGTCTTCGCTGAACTATAATTGTTTCCAGACTTGAGCTGCCTGTCTTTGTCTGTGGCCACCTTCCCCGTCCCATTCCGGCCCTCGCAGGCTGCTGCTCCTCTGCCTCTGCGGTTCTCTGCTGAGAGTGTGTTGTCATGCCTCATCTCCCATCCCTGAATCCTCGCAGACTTTCTGTTCCTCCACCCTGCCTTCACTCCCTGTTCACTTCGTCTTCCTTAGAACTGGCAGAGCTTTCCTCCCACCAGGGAAACTCACCTGGCTGTTTTGGACCGCCTTCCTGTTCCTGGGGATGAAAATGAGATGAAAGGATTTTCCACAGCCTTAGCTGTGCTGTAATAAATAGGATGATCTGATAAATAGGATCATTTTTTTTTCTTTTTTGCAGAAATCGTGAAACTGCAAAAAAAAAAAAAAAGTGTCAGTTACAGCACATCTGTTCTCCTTTACGCCTTATTTAAGAAAATAATTCTTGCCAGATTTTTACCCACCCATAATAATTACACCATTTTTACAGATGTGGTTTTTAACAGCTTCATTTTGGCCCCAAATCTTTTATATAATTTGCAATGAATTTGCTTCTTGGCTTGCACTTCATTACGATCGGGCCATAAAGAGACGAAGGTACAGGAACTCATTCCCAGAGCTACACCTTTCAGTGATGTTTTTATAAACCAAACGGCAAGGGTAGAAATGACCACTGTCATCATTGCTGTGATTATTATTATTATCGCTAGTAGTGAATTGTTCTATCACTCAGTAGAACAATTCTAACAAGTTTTGCACTTGAGTATTTAACTTGGCAGTCACCCTGGGATTGTTTTTCTTTATTCCTAATTATCTACTCCCTTTTTGAGTTCCAGACCAGAGTGAGGTTGTTTGTGCAAGTCCCTTGACACAGGTGAGGGTGGCAGGGCTTTCCACACTGTGTGCATCCACCAGCCCCCACCGTGGGTGCTGTCAGGGGCCTCAGCCCCAACCCTGGCCTTGATGAGCTCCCGGGACCCTGGGGAATGAAGCAGACAGCAGAGGATGAGGCAAAGTGCAGTGGATCAAGACAAGAATCAAACACAAACCAGCTAAGAACTAAAGGAGTGACGGTTGCCAAGGGGGAAGGGATTGGGGGAGGAATGGATTAGCAGATTTGGGATTAGCAGGTGTGTTTGTATATGCAACAGATAAACAGCAAGGTCCTACTGTGTAGCACAGAAAACTTAATTCAATATCCTATGATAAACCATAATGGAAAAGAATATATAAAAGGCTGTATATCTATGTATGAATAAATCACTATGCTATACAACAGAAATTAACACAGGATTGTAAATCATCTATAGTTCAATTAGAAAAACAGAATTAATGGAGTCAGGCAGAGGAAGGGACGGTGTGGAAATGCTGAGAACACCAGGGAAGGGCTCCACAAATGAAGACAGATTGGTGTTCAGCATTCAGTAGTGTCTGCCTCTTTGTGACCCCATGGACTGCAGCACACCAGGCTTTTCTGTCCGTCATTATCCCCTGGAGCTTGCTCAAACTCATGTCCATCGAGTCGGTGATGCCATCCAACCATCTCGTCCTGTCATCCCCCTCTCCTCCCGCCCTCAATCTTTCCCAGAATCAGGTCTTTTCTAATGAGTTGGCTCTTCACATCAGGTAGCCAAAGTATTAGAGTTTCAGCTTCAGCATCAGTCCTTCCAGTGAATATTCAGAGTTGATATCCTTTAGGATTAACTGGTTTGATCTCCTTGCTGTCCAAGGGACTCTCAAGAGTCTTTTCCAACAACACGGTTCAAAAACATCAATTCTTTGGCACTCAGCCTTCTTTATGGCCCAACTCTCACATCCATACATGACTACATTGACTATATGGACCTTTGTCAGCAAAGTGATGTCTCTTCTTTTTAATATGCTGTCTAAGTTTGTCATAGCTTTTCTTCAGGGAGGAAGTGTCTTTTGATTTCAAGGCTGCAGGGATACCCTGGAAATAATCATTGTTAAAGGGAGCAAGCAATAGACAGTGTTTTGCATGAAGAGGGCTTGTGAACTGGCTGGGTCATTTTAGTGCTAGTGGCAAACTTGGGTGGCAACTGTGATGGGGAGACAGGCTGAGTGAGGTCCCCATTGTGTGGAAGCCCACGGGGCTGGCAGGTGTCCTGCTGTGGGCCCTATTGGGTTCAGGCAGATACTGGCCCTCCCGTGTGTTGCATCTTCTAAGAGATTAGAATTGGAACCACAAACATAACCCCTACAAGCTGTGCTCAGTGGCTCTACTCCCAAAATCCAGAGCCCACCCTGGACTGCATGAGTTCCCTGCTAGCCTGGGGGTCACCTGAGGAAGAGACCAGGAGAAACAGGAAAGGGGCCTAAATACAACAGGCCCCAGTCTGGAGAGACATGCGTGCCATGCCACACA